>NC_088236.1:6317923-6647923 GCF_036934945.1 Oncorhynchus masou masou | reverse complement strand
AGACTAAATACCCCACACTATTAGACTATATACCCTACACTATTAGACTATATACCCTACACTATTAGACTATATACTATTAGACTATATACTATTAGACTATATACTATTAGACTATATACCCTACACTATTAGACTAAAACCCCACACTATTAGACTATATACCCTACACTATTATACTATATACCCTACACTATTAGACTATATACCCTACACTATTAGACTATATACCCCACACTATTAGACTATATACCCTACACTATTAGACTATATACCCTACACTATTAGACTATATACTATTAGACTATATACCCTACACTATTAGACTATATACCCCACACTATTAGACTATATACCCTACACTATTAGACTATATACCCTACACTATTAGACTATATACCCCACACTATTAGACTATATACCCTACACTATTAGACTATATACCCTACACTATTAGACTATATACCCTACACTATTAGACTATATACCCCACACTATTAGACTATATACCCTACACTATTAGACTATATACCCTACACTATTAGACTATATACCCTACACTATTAGACTATATACCCTACACTATTAGACTATATACCCTACACTATTAGACTATATACTCCACATTATTAGACTATATACCCTACACTATTAGACTATATACCCTACACTATTAGACTATATACCCTACACTATTAGACTATATACCCCACACTATTAGACTATATACCCCACACTATTAGACTATATACTATTAGACTGTATACCCCACACTATTAGACTATATACCCTACACTATTAGACTATATACCCTACACTATTAGACTATATACCCTACACTATTAGACTATATACCCCACATTATTAGACTATATACCCCACACTATTAGACTATATACCCTACACTATTAGACTATATACCCTACACTATTAGACTATATACCCCACACTATTAGACTATATACCCTACACTATTAGACTATATACCCTACACTATTAGACTATATACTATTAGACTATATACCCTACACTATTAGACTATATACCCTACACTATTAGACTATATACCCTACACTATTAGACTATATACCCCACACTATTAGACTATATACCCTACACTATTAGACTATATACCCTAAACTATTAGACTATACACTATTAGACTATATACCCTACACTATTAGACTATATACCCTACACTATTAGACTATATACCCTACACTATTAGACTATATACCCCACACTATTAGACTATATACCCTACACTATTAGACTATATACTATTAGACTATATACCCTACACTATTAGACTATATACCCTACACTATTAGACTATATACTATTAGACTATATACCCTACACTATTAGACTATATACCCTACACTATTAGACTATATACCCTACACTATTAGACTATATACCCTACACTATTAGACTATATACCCCACACTATTAGACTATATACCCTACACTATTAGACTATATACTATTAGACTATATACCCTACACTATTAGACTATATACCCCACACTAATAGACTATATACCCTACACTATTAGACTATATACTATTAGACTATATACCCCACACTATTAGACTATATACCCTACACTATTAGACTATATACTATTAGACTATATACCCTACACTATTAGACTATATACCCTACACTATTAGACTATATACCCCACACTATTAGACTATATACCCTACACTATTAGACTATATACCCCACACTATTAGACTATATACCCTACACTATTAGACTATATACTATTAGACTATATACCCTACACTATTAGACTATATACTATTAGACTATATACCCTACACTATTAGACTATATACCCCACACTATTAGACTATATACCCTACACTATTAGACTATATACCCCACACTATTAGACTATATACCCCACACTATTAGACTATATACCCTACACTATTAGACTATATACCCCACACTATTAGACTATATACCCTACACTATTAGACTATATATTTCTTATTTCAAAATGAAATACCTTATTTACGTAAATATTGTTATGAGACTTGAAATTGAGCACAGGTGTATCCTGTTGCCATTGATCATCCTTGAGATTTACCACCTGTGGTAAATTAAATTGATTGGACATGATTTGGGGACGCACACACCTGTCTATATAAGGTCCCACAGTTGACAGTGCATGTCAGAGCAAAATCCAAGCCATGAGGTCAAATTAATTTTCCGTAGAGCTCCGAGACAGGTTTGTGTCGTGGCACAGATCTGGGGAAGGGTACCAAAACATTTCGGCAGCATTGAAGGTCCCCAAGAACACCGTAGCTTCCATCATTCTTAAATGGAAGAAGTTTGGAACCACCAAGACTCTTCCTAGAGCTGCCCGGCCAAACTGAGCAATGGAGGGAGAAAGGCCTTTGTCTGGGAGGTGATGATCACTCTGACAGAGCTCCAGAGTTCTTCTGTGGAGATGGGAGAACCTTCCAGAAGGACAACCTTCTCTACAGCACTCTACCAATCAGGGCTTTATGGTAGAATGGCCAGATGGAAGCCACTCCTCAGTAAAAGGCACATGACAGCCCGCTTGGAGTTTGCTAAAAAGGCTCCTAAAGACTCTCAGACAATGACTAACAAGATTATCTTATCTGATGAAACCAAGATCGACTGGGAGACTCGTCAGGATTGAGTGAAAGATGAACGGAGAAAAGTACAGAGAGATCCTTGATGAAAACCTGCTCCAGAGTGCTCAGGACCTCAGACTGGGGCGAAGGTTCAACGACCAACAGGACAACGACCCTAAGCACACAGCCAACACGGGGCAGCAGGTAGCCTAGTGGTTAGAGCGTTGGACTTGTAACCGAAAGTTTGCAATTTCAAATCCCTGAGCTGACAAGGTACAAATCTGTTGTTCTGCCCCTAAACAAGGCAGTTATAACCCACTGTTTCCCGGTAGGCTGTCATTGAAAATAACATTTTGTTCTTAATTAACTGACTTGCCTAGTTAAATAAAGGTAAAATAAATAATAAATTACATTTACATTTAAGTCATTTAGCAGACGCTCTTATCCAGAGCGACTTACAAATTGGTGAATTCACCTTCTGACATCAGTGGAACAGCCACTTTACAATAGTGCATCTAAATCATTTAAGGGGGGGGGTGAGAAGGATTGCTTTATCCTATCCTAGGTATTCCTTGAAGAGGTGGGGTTTCAGGTGTCTCCGGAAGGTGGTGATTGACTCCGCTGTCCTGGCGTCGTGAGGGAGTTTGTTCCACCATTGGGGGGCCAGAGCAGCGAACAGTTTTGACTGGGCTGAGCGGGAAAAATAAAATAAAAAATACACGGCAGAAGTGTCTTTGGGACGAGTCTCTGAATGTCCTTGAGTGGCCCAGCCAGAGCTCAAACTTGAACCGGAGAGACATGAAAATAGCCTCGAGATTGTAATCGCTGCCAAAGGTGATTCAGCAGATTACTGAGTAAAGGGTCTGAATACTAATGTCAATGTGATATTCCAGTTTAATCTAAATCGCTCGTCAAATGGCAATTGCAATATTTGGTTAAAAATTACATCTCATTTGCCCTACGTGGAAGTGTGGAAATGTTCTACAACGAGATCAACTTGTGGTTGAAGTTGTTGTTTTATACTGTTAAATCTATCAGATTTGAGAAAGACCCATTTTAATATAAGTGTGTGGCTGGGTAATGCACAACTCATAAAGCAATTTAGAACCTTGATTATTCAAAACCATAAAAATATCGTCAAAAAATTGGAGAATTTCTTTTGGGATATATGTTGGCCGTATCTCCCAGCCCTATGACCGAGTCTAATATGTGACCTATGTTAGGTTGACTGTTTGTCCACATTACCCAGCATGCTTTGGGATAGGGTTGACTGTCTTATGACTTCATTGCCCAGCCTTCTCGGGTCTGTGGTCTAATCCCAAATTAGTAGTTATTCAGGATACAAGGTGATTTGTACATCTTTCAGTTTGTGATCTGAATCAATTCTCTAAAACATGACCTATGACTACGTTACCCAGCCTGCCCCTCTCTTCCTTCCTCTAAGTTGCGTCCTGGTTCATCTCTCCCTTGCTGTCTGGACTGATGTCGGGGTTCCTCTTCTTCCTCATCAGACACTTCATCCTCAGTAAGGTGAGTTGCCTGTAGTCACATTATACACTATTTGCAGTTCTCTGTGTGCGTGCGTGTCTGTGCTGACCTGTGTGTGTGTGTGTGTGTGTGTGTGTGTGTGTGTGTGTGTGTGTGTGTTTTCAGGATGACCCTGTCCCCAACGGTCTCCGTGCCCTGCCAGTGTTTTACGCCTCAACGATAGGCATCAACGCCTTCTCCATCCTCTACACTGGCGCTCCATGTAAGAACTGTGACGTAACCTAACCCTGAGACGTGACCTAACCCTGGCCCTGAGACGTGACCTAACCCTGGCCCTGAGACGTGACCTAACCCTGAGACGTGACCTAACCCTGGCCCTGAGACGTGACCTGGCCCTGAGACGTGACCTGGCCCTGAGACGTGACCTAACCCTGGCCCTGAGACGTGACCTAACCCTGGCCCTGAGACGTGACCTAACCCTGGCCCTGAGACGTGACCTAACCCTGGCCCTGAGACGTGACCTAACCCTGGCCCTGAGACGTGACCTAACCCTGGCCCTGAGACGTGACCTAACCCTGGCCCTGAGACGTGACCTAACCCTGGCCCTGAGACGTGACCTAACCCTGGCCCTGAGACGTGACCTAACCCTGGCCCTGAGACGTGACCTAACCCTGGCCCTGAGACGTGACCTAACCCTGGCCCTGAGACGTGACCTAACCCTGGCCCTGAGACGTGACCTATCCCTGGCCCTGAGACGTGACCTAACCCTGGCCCTAACACTTTAGACTGGCGGTCCATGTAAGAACTGAGACTTAACCTAACCCTGGCCCTAACACTTTAGACTGGCGGTCCATGTAAGAGCTTAACCATCTTTATTTCTAGCACTATACCAGTGTCTATCATGTGAAAACTGGGATTTCTTTCGACAGTTACGTTTTGCATTGCTGGGCTTACCACTCTGTTTCGACGTGTGTGTGTGTCTCTCTCTCTCCCGCTCAGTGCTAGGTCTGGAGATGTTACCGGTGTGGGCTATAGCTCTGATCACGCTGGCGGGGGCTCTGGTCTGTGCTGCCGTGGTGTGGTTCGCTGTCTGCCCCTGGATGAGACGGAAAATAACAAGTAGGTGTCACCCTCTCTCTCTCTCTCGCTCACTATCGTGTGTGTGTGTGTGTGTGTGTGTGTGTGTGTGTGTGTGTGTGTGTGTGTGTGTGTGTGTGTGTGTGTGTGTGTGTGTGTGTGTGTGTGTGTGAAATTATTTATACTTGTACTTTTGATACTTAAGTATACTTTAGTAATTACATTTACTTTTGTTATCAAATACTTTTAAACTTTTACTCCAGTAGTAGTTTACTGGTTGACTTTTTACTTTCAAGTATGATAATTGAGTAATTTCTCCACCACTTGTCCTCCCCTTCCTCCTCTGAGGAGCCTCCACTGCCTGGAAGTATTTGAGAGCTCCTTTGTGTCTATTTCTCACGCCGCCTTCAAAGGCCTCTGGACTCCCAGACTGACTGAACCTTGACAGACAAAAGACTCGATAGAGTCCCCCGCTACAGAGCCCCCCCCCCCACCCCCGGTCTCTGGCCTCCTCAGACTGTGTACCCTTCTGAAACCAAACAGCTTCTGCCAGCCGATGTGGACTTTCCCCCCCCCCCCTTTGCCAAAAGGAAACATTTTAAACCCACTAACCCTGAACCCCAGCTAGCTAAAAAGAGTAAGACCTATTTAAGATTCTGGTTGGTTAGGGGAAATTAGGAACATTCTGGAATATGTTTTTGTTTGGTTAGGGTTAGGGTTAGGGCTTAGGTTAGGGTTTAGGTTTGGGTTTTGGGTTAGGGCTTAGGTTAGGGTTTGGGTTAGGGCTTAGGTTAGGGTTTAGGTTAGGGTTTGGGTTAGGGCTTAGGTTAGGGTTTGGGTTAGGGCTTAGGTTAGGGCTTAGGTTAGGGTTTGGGTTAGGGGTTTGGTTAGGGTTAGGGCTTAGGTTAGGGTTTGGGTTAGGGCTTAGGTTAGGGTTTGGGTTAGGGGTTTGGTTAGGGTTAGGGCTTAGGTTAGGGTTTGGGTTAGGGGTTTGGTTAGGGTTTAGGTTAGGGGTTTGGTTAGGGTTAGGGCTTAGGTTAGGGTTTGGGTTAGGGCTTAGGTTAGGGTTTAGGTTAGGGTTTGGGTTAGGGCTTAGGTTAGGGTTTGGGTTTGGGTTAGGGCTTAGGTTAGGGTTTAGGTTAGGGGTTTGGTTAGGGTTAGGTTTTGGTTAGAGTTTCAGTTAGGGCTCAGGTTAGGGCTTAGGTTAGGGTTGAGGTTAGGTTAGGTTAGGGTTTTGGTTAGGGTTTAGGTTAGGGTTGAGGTTAGGTTAGGTTAGGGTTTTGGTTAGGGTTGAGTTTGAGGTTAAGGGTTTGATTAGGGTTTGGTTAAGGGTTTGATTAGGGTTAGGATCTGTGTGATTCAGTTGGTAGAGCCTGGCGCTTGCAACGCCAGGATAGTGTGTTCGATTCCCACTGGGGGCCAGTACAAACATGTATGCAATCACTACTGGATAAGAACGTCTGCTAGATGATGGAAATGCAAAATGGTTATGATTGAAGGTTACAGAGGAGGGATGGCCCTTTGTATCGGAGGAGGGATGGCCCTTTGTATCGGAGGAGGGATGGCCCTTTGTATCAGAGGAGGGATGGCCCTTTGTATCGGAGGAGGGATGGCCTTTTGTATCGGAGGAGGGATGGCCCTTTGTATCGGAGGAGGGATGGCCCTTTGTATCGGAGGAGGGATGGCCCTTTGTATCGGAGGAGGGATGGCCCTTTGTATCGGAGGAGGGATGGCCCTTTGTATCGGAGGAGGGATGGCCCTTTGTATCGGAGGAGGGATGGCCCTTTGTATCGGAGGAGGGATGGCCCTTTGTATCGGAGGAGGGATGGCCCTTTGTATCGGAGTAGGGATGGCCCTTTGTATCGGAGGAGGGATGGCCCTTGATTATTGGACATTTTGAAAGAAAAATGATTTAATATGCAAAGTTCCAAGGATCCTCTTCATAGACATAATGTCATGTTTCTGTCTCGGTTAGGTTGCTATTTATTTGGCCTGTCAGAAGAGTAAGGTCAGCCCCCAGCCTTGGGTAAGCTCCGTGACGCTCAATTATGAGCCTAATATTACAGTCCAGTGGGTGTCAGGGAACTAGGGAGTAGTGTGGTGTCAGTTTCACACTGTATTCTTCAACTCTGTCTACTGAACATGACCGTTGTTCACAGCTCTGTTGGCTAGATGGTATCAGTGACCATGACTGTTGTCTCAGACAGCTCTGTAGGCTAGATGGTATCAGTGACCATGACTGTAGTCTCAGACAGCTCTGTAGGCTAGATGGTATCAGTGACCATGACTGTAGTCTCAGACAGCTCTGTAGGCTAGATGGTATCAGTGACCATGACTGTAGTCTCAGACAGCTCTGTAGGCTAGATGGTATCAGTGACCATGACTGTAGTCTCAGACAGCTCTGTTGGCTAGATGGTATCAGTGACCATGACTGTTGTCTCAGACAGCTCTGTAGGCTAGATGGTATCAGTGACCATGACTGTTGTCTCAGACAGCTCTGTAGGCTAGATGGTATCAGTGAAGCAGGCCTGTTAGTTCTGACCAGGGTGCCGTTCATTGGAGGACACAAACGTTAGGCTACTGAAAAGGAAAACCAGTGTTTCTTATTGGACAAGGTCAGGTAGTCCCTCCCTGTTTTTGTTCAGTTTCATGCTTAATGAACACAGCCTTGTTCCGGGAGCGAGAGCTCCCTACACTTCCATTAACAGTGGCAGTGACCCAGTACCTGACTCCGGCTATATATTTGTGTGACATTTGAGTAGTGGGCTTGGCCCACTCTAGATGCCTTCCTCTTGGCCGCAGACACAAAATACCGCAGTTTTTAAAAACGATTTTCTTGCAATTCTACAGAACAGGGCATAAGCCACCTGAGTGACTCAAACATTGACTAAGTCAATGGGGGCCCCCGTGCCATGACATTGACTAAGTCAATGGGGGCCCCCGTGCCATGACATTGACTAAGTCAATGGGGGCCCTTGTGCCATGACATTGACTAAATCAATGGGGGCCCCCGTGCCAAGACATTGGCTAAGTCAATGGGGGCCCCGTGTCATGACATTATTGGAAATGTTAGATTCTGTCAATTTTTATTTATTTTAGTGATTGTTAGTTATCAAAGATAATCTTTTTTGAAAATATATAGCTTCATTATATTTTCTACATACTTATATATAGTTCCAAACTATCTATCTATATACACATTTGAAGTCGGAAGTCTACTTACACCTTAGCCAAATACATTTAAACTCAGTCTTTCACAATTCCTGACATTTAATCCTAGTAAAAATTCCCTGTCTTATGTCAGTCAGGATCAACACTTTATTTTAAGAATGTGATATGTCAGAATAATAGTAGAGGGAATTATTTATTTCAGCTTTTATTTCCTTCCTCACATTCCCAGTGGGTCAGAAGTTTACATACACTCAATTAGTATTTGGTAGCATTGCCTTTAAATTGTTTAACTTGGATCAAACGTTTCGTGTCGCCTTCCACAAGCTTCCCACAATAACTTCCATTCCTCCTGACAGGGCTGGTGTAACTGAGTCAGGTTTGTAGACCTCCTTGATCGCACACGCTTTGTGATGGCCACTCCAATACCTTGACTTCATTGTCCTTTAGCCATTTTGCCACACCTTTGGACGTATGCTTGGGGTCATTGTCCATTTGGAAGACCAATTTGCGACCAAGGTTTAACTTCCTGACTGATGTCTTGAGATGTTGCTTCAATATATCCACATAGTTTTCCATCCTCATGATGCCATCTATTTTGTGAAGTGCACCACAACATGATACTGCCACCCCCGTGCTTCACGGTTGGGATGGTGTTCTTCGGCTTGCAAGCCTCCCCCTTTCTTCCAAACATAACGATGGTCATTATGGCCAAAGTCTGGCCGTAGTGTGGCTTTTTTATGGTGGTTTTGGAGCAGTGGCTTCTTCCTTGCTGAGCGGGCTTTCAGGTTATGTCGATATAGGACTTGTTTTACTGCGGATATAGATACTTTTGTACCAGTTTCCTCCAGCATCTTCACAAGGTCCTTTTGCTATTGTTCTGGGATTGATTTGTACTTTTCGCACCAAAGTACGTTCATCTCAAGTAGACAGAACGTGTCTCCTTCCTGAGCGGTATGACGGCTGTGTGGTCCCATGGTGTTTATACTTGCGTACCACTGTTTGTACTACTGTTTGATGTCAAGCAAAGAGGCGCTGAGTTTGAAGGTAGGCCTTGAAATACATCCACAGGTACACCTCCTATTGACTCAAATGATGTCAATTAGCCAATCAGAAGCTTCTAAAGCCATGGCATCATTTTCTGGAATGTTCCAAGCTGTTTAAAGGCACAGTCAACTTAGTGTATGTAAACTTCTGACCCACTGGAACTGTGATACAGTGAATTATAAGTGAAATAATCTGTCAGTAAACAATTGTTGGAAAAATGACTTGTCATGCACAAAGTAGGTGTCCTAACCGACTTGCCAAAACTATAATAATAATATAATAATAATAATATATCCCATTTAGCAGACGCTTTTGTCCAAAGCGACTTACAAGTCGGCTGGGGCCACTACTTTTACATATGGGTGGTCCCAGCGGGAATCGAACCCACGACGCTTGGCGTTGCAAGCGCCATGCTCTACCGACTGAGCCACACAGGACCCAGTTTACAAAAGATTTGTGGAGTGGTTGAAAAACGAGTTTCATGACTCAAACCTAAGTGTATGTAAACTTCTGAACTTCAACTGTATATGGTTATAGTCATTTAAATTTACACATGCTTTACCATCCCAATTTGTTTTCTTTTTTATAAACAATTGTATTTATTTATTTTTTATTCTGTTTTTTGGGAGTGGTGGCAACGGGGGAAACACGTGTGTAACGATGCTGTCCCCCTGTCCCCTGGTCAGGTCGCATGAAGAAGGAGCACGCTGCCTTGTCACGTATCTCAGACGAGTCCTTAGATCAGATCCCAGAGGAGGAGGAGGACACTCCCGTGTTCAAGGAGCTACCGGGTGCCAAGATGACGGATGACGCTGTGCTGCCGTTAACGGGTGGCACCGGAGGAGAGTCACGGAGAGGAGAGGCCACCGGAGAGCTCAACAGCCTGGCCAATGGAGGCACTGTCCTGCCCAACGGACGGGTCTACGGTCAGTTGGCCCGCTGAGCTAAAGCCTTGGCATTACCTGCCGGGGAGCTAATACAAGTCTTCAGGTCCCAGATGTACATCGGTATAGAGACAGGAGAGATTTCACGTTTCAGAAGTCCATCAGTATAGAGACGGGAGAGGCTTCTCGTTTCAGATGTCCATCAGTATAGAGACACGAGAGGCTTCTCGTTTCAGATGTCCGTCAGTATAGAGACAGGAGAGGCTTCTCGTTTCAGATGTCCATCAGTATAGAGACAGGAGAGGCTTCTCGTTTCAGATGTCCATCGGTATAGAGACAGGAGAGGCTTCTCGTTTCAGATGTCCATCGGTATAGAGACAGAGGCTTCTCGTTTCAGATGTCCATCAGTATAGAGACAGGAGAGGCTTCTCGTTTCAGATGTCCGTCAGTATAGAGACGGGAGAGGCTTCTCGTTTCAGATATCCATCAGTATAGAGACAGGAGAGGCTTCTCGTTTGATGTCCATCAGTATAGAGACAGGAGAGGCTTCTCGTTTTAGATGTCTATCAGTATAGAGACAGAAAAGGCTTCTCGTTTCAGATGTCCATCAGTATAGAGACACGAGAGGCTGAGCCACTGGGTTTTAACCCATATACTTTGAGGGTCGACCACAAGCTCATGTTGGCCCGCTGACAATAGTACTTCACCGCCAAACCACCTCTGATTTTATAGCAGAGCAAAGTAGACCAGAGCGGTTCTGTCACGCTCATTCCTCCTGCTACCCAGGCCACTCTCACTCCATGACCTCATACTAACGTTTAGAGTTACTATATTAACATTTAGTATTTCTCATTTCTTTCTCTGCTCCCCAGACCAGACCACTATACATGTAGTGTAATAGTATTGGTTTAGTATGCCTGATATATTTACTGTGTTATAAACTGGGCGGTTCGAGCCCTGAATTCTGATTGGCTGACAGCTGTGGTGTATCAGACCGTATACCACGCGTATGACGAAACGTTTATTTTCCTCTCTTCTCCCCCAGGGCGGACCCACTCCATGACCAACGGTACCCTGTCCATGTCCAGGTCCCCACTGACCAACGGCAGCTTCACCTTCGGCGGGGAACACATCCGCAGCGACGGCCAGGTGTACCACACGGTTCACAAGGACTCTGGTCTCTACAAAGACCTGCTCCACAAGATCCACCTGGGACGACTGGAGGACGACCACTCCGCCCCCACGCCAGACAACAACTACCGCCTGCTGCGTCGCAACAACAGTTACACCTGCTACACGGCCGCCATCTGTGGCATGCCGGTCCAGCCACTGCTCCGGTCCGAGTCCCGAGAGGCCCGAGAGGACAGTGAGAAGCTGGTGGGGGAGGGGGAGAGGTCGGGAAGCGTGTCCTACACCAAGAAGAGGGTCCGTTACGATAGTTACTCGTCGTACTGTAACGCCGTGGCGGAGGCCGAGATCGAGGCGGAAGAGGGCGGCGTGGAGATGAAGCTGGCGTCTGACCTGAGGGGCGAGGAGGCAGGGGCGCCCGGGGCTCCCATCCCACTGGATGACTCCGCGGAAGAGGATGAAGGGGATAAGGACAAGCCGACCGTCTACCTGCTCTTCCACTTCCTGCAGATCCTCACCGCATGCTTTGGATCCTTCGCTCACGGAGGCAACGACGTCAGGTGGGTGTTGCCCCTGCTTCCGGCTGACGAGGGATTAGAAAGGTTGAAAACTTTCTTAAAATTCACAGGTTTTCCAGAATTTGTTTCTCCACTGTTGGATTTCTGTTGTTGGAGTTAGTTTACTGACGTTTGCAACTCTACAGCAGACAAGATGACCTCTCAATATTAAGACCATTAAGATTTAGTGTTTTTCACACAAGTACAACTTTTATCAGCCCACCATTCGCCTTATAATCCATCAAACTAGTCTCAAATAGAAAGGAACCTGCCTGACACCGACTCCCCTCTCAAATAGAAAGGAACCTGCCTGACTCCGACTCCCCTCTCAAATAGAAAGGAACCTGCCTGACTCCGACTCCCCTCTCAAATAGAAAGGAACCTGCCTGACACCGACTCCCCTCTCAAATAGAAAGGAACCTGCCTGACTCCGACTCCCCTCTCAAATAGAAAGGAACCTGCCTGACACCGACTCCCCTCTCAAATAGAAAGGAACCTGCCTGACACCGACTCCCCTCTCAAATAGAAAGGAACCTGCCTGACACCGACTCCCCTCTCCCACTACAGTAACTACCATTCATCATAACACAACTACCATATCGTATGTTATCCACATCACTATAAGTTATAGTGAGTTATTACTCAAATGTTATTGGTGACACAAATTTTTAGCAGATGTTATTGCGGGTGTAGCGAAATGCTTGTGTTCCTAGCTCCAACAGTGCAGTAGTATCTAACAATTCACAACAATGCACACATCTATAAGTAAAAGAATGGAATTAAGAAATGTACAAATATTGGGACGAGCAATATCGGTATCCAGAGTGTAAATATACACACGACATGTCCAAAAGTATGTGGACACCTGCTCGTCAAACTTCTCATTCCAAAATCTATATACACTGCTCAAAAAAATAAAGGGAACACTAAAATAACACATCCTAGATCTGAATGAATGAAATATTCTTATTAAATACTTTTTTCTTTACATAGTTGAATGTGCTGACAACAAAATCACACAAAAATGATCAATGGAAATCAAATTGATCAACCCATGGAGGTCTGGATTTGGAGTCACACTCAAAATTAAAGTGGAAAACCACACTACAGGCTGATCCAACTTTGATGTAATGTCCTTAAAACAAGTCAAAATGAGGCTCAGTAGTGTGTGTGGCCTCCACGTGCCTGTATGACCTCCCTACAACGCCTGGGCATGCTCCTGATGAGGTGGCGGATGGTCTCCTGAGGGATCTCCTCCCAGACCTGGACTAAAGCATCCGCCAACTCCTGGACAGTCTGTGGTGCAACGTGGCGTTGGTGGATGGAGCGAGACATGATGTCCCAGATGTGCTCAATTGGATTCAGGTCTGGGGAACGGGCGGGCCAGTCCATAGCATCAATGCCTTACTCTTACAGGAACTGCTGACACACTCCAGCCACATGAGGTCTAGCATTGTCTTGCATTAGGAGGAACCCAGGGCCAACCGCATCAGCATATGGTCTCACAAGGGGTCTGAGGATCTCATATCTGTACCTAATGGCAGTCAGGCTACCTCTGGCGAGCACATCGAGGGCTGTGCGGCCCCCCAAAAAATGCCACCCCACACCATGACTGACCCACTGCCAAACCGGTCATGCTGGAGGATGTTGCAGGCAGCAGAACGTTCTCCACTGTCACGTCTGTCACGTGCTCAGTGTGAACCTGCTTTCATCTGTGAAAAGCACAGGGCGCCAGTGGCAAATTTGCCAATCTTGGTGTTCTCTGGCAAATGCCAAACGTCCTGCACGGTGTTGGGCTGTAAGCACAACCCCCACCTGTGGATGTCGGGCCCTCATACCACCCTCATGGAGTCTGTTTCTGACCGTTTGAGCAGACACATGCACATTTGTGGCCTGCTGGAGGTCATTTTGCAGGGCTCTGGCAGTGCTCCTCCTGCTCCTCCTTGCACAAAGGCTGAGGTAGCGGTCTTGCTGCTGGGTTGTTGCCCTCCTACGGCCTCCTCCACGTCTCCTGATGTACTAGCCTGTCTCCTGGTAGCGCCTCCATGCTCTGGACACTACGCTGACAGACACAGCAAACCTTCTTGCCACAGCTTGCATTGATGTGCCATCCTGTATGAGCTGCACTACCTGAGCCACTTGTATGGGTTGTAGACTCCGTCTCATGCTACCACCAGAGTGAAAGCTAGAGTGAAACCACCGCCAGCATTCAAAAGTGACCAAAACATCAGCCAGGAAGCATAGGAACTGAGAAGTGGTCTGTGGTCACCACCTGCAGAACCACTCCTTTATTGGGGATGTCTTGCTAATTGCCTATAATTTCCACCTGTTGTCTATTCCATTTGCACAACAGCATGTGAAATGTATTGTCAATCAGTGTTGCTTCCTAAGTGGACAGTTTGATTTCACAGAAGTGTGGTTGACTTGGAGTTACATTGTGTTGTTTAAGTGTTCCCTTTATTTTTTTGAGCAGTGTATATATAAACAGCCCTAGACTATTATTCATCCACCAAACTTTACAGTTGGCACTATGCATTGGTGCAGGTAGCGTTCTCCTGCCATCCGCCAAACTGAGATTTGTCCGTCAGACAGCCAAATGGTGACGCGTGATTCATCGCTCCAGAGAACGCGTTTCCACTGCTCCAGAGTCCAATGGCAGCGAGCTTTACACCACTCCAGCCTATGCGTGGCATTTCCCATGGTGATTTTAGACTTGTGTGCGGCTGCTCGGCCATGGAAAACCATTTCATGAAGTTCCCGACCTAACAGTTCTTGTGATGACGTTGTTGCTTCTAGAGGCAGTTTGGAACTCGGTAGTGAGTGTTGAAACCGAGGACAGACGTGTTTTATGTGCTTCAGCACTCGGCAGTCCCGTTCTGTGAGCTTGTGTGGCCTACCACTTCGCGGCTGTGCCGTGGGTTGCTCTATGTTTCCACTTCTGGAAAACAGCACTGACAGTTGACCTGCTCTAGCAGGGCAGAAATCTGACCAACAGGCTTGTTGGAAAGTCGGCGCTCTTCAGTAATGCCATTTTTATGTTTTTGTCTATGGAGATTGCATGGCTGTGTGCTCAATTTTACACACCTGTCAGCAACGGGTGTAGCTGAAATAGCGAATCCACTAATTAGGTTACGACATGATTCCATATGTGTTATTTCGTAGTTCTGTAGTCTTTTATACTATTATTGCTAAAATGTAGAAGAAGAAAGAAAGAAAAACCCTTGAATGAGTAGCTGTGTCCAAACTTTGGACTGGTACTGTATATACAAACTGATTTTTTAAAATATTTTTTTTACTGAGTTACAGTTCATATAAGGAAATCAGTCAATTAAAATAAATTCATTAGGCCCTAATCTCTGGATTTATGACAGGAAATACAGATATGCATCTGTTGGTCACAGATACCTTAAACAAAAAGGTAGGGGCGTGGATCAGAAAACCAGTCAGTATCTGGTGTGACCATTTGTCTCATGCAGCGCGACACATCTCTTTCACATAGAGTTGATCAGGCTGTTGATTGTGGCCTGTTTAATGTTGTTCCACTCCTCTTCAATGGCTGTGCGAAGTTGCTGGATGTCGGCAGGAACTGGAACACTCTGTTGTACACGTTGATCCAGAGCATCCCAAACATGCCCAGCGGTTGACATGTCCGAGTATGCAGGGCAGGGGATGGAAGAACTGGGACATTTTCAACTTTCTTTCAGAACATTTAATTCTCTGGCAATCGCTCTGGTGAACATTCCTGTAGTCAGCATGCCAATTGTAGGCTCCCTCAACTTGAGACATCTGTGGCATTGTGTTGTGCACAATATTTTAGAGAAATAAGCTGTTTTTGTGAGTATGGAACATTTCTGGGATCTTTAATTTCAGCTCATGAAACATGGGACCAACACTTTACATGTTGTGTTTATATTGTTGTTCAGTGTAGTTCAGTTACCTTTCACAACTACCCCCCCCCCCCCCTACAGTAACGCCATCGGCCCATTGGTGGCGCTGTGGATGATCTATGACCAAGGCGGGGTGATGCAGGACGCCGCCACCCCCATCTGGTTGCTGTTCTACGGGGGAGTTGGCATCTGCTGCGGCCTCTGGGTGTGGGGGCGCCGGGTGATCCAGACCATGGGCAAGGACCTCACCCCCATCACACCTTCCAGGTGAGAGAGGAGGGGGAGGGGTGGGGAAGGGAGGGAGGGCTTAATGATCCAGACCATGGGCAAGGACCTCACCCCCATCGCACCCCCATCGCATCAGGTGAGAGAGAGGAGGGAGGGCTGCATGTGACTGACTGGGAGGATGGGTAAGGACCTCACCCCCATCAGGTGAGAGAGAGGAGGGAGGGCTGCATGTGACTGACTGGGAGGATGGGTAAGGACCTCACCCCCATCAGGTGAGAGAGAGGAGGGAGGGCTGCATGTGACTGACTGGGAGGATGGGTAAGGGCCTCACCCCCATCAGGTGAGAGAGAGGAGGGAGGGCTGCGTGTGACTGACTGGGAGGATGGGTAAGGACCTCACCCCCATCAGGTGAGAGAGAGGAGGGAGGGCTGCGTGTGACTGACTGGGAGGATGGGTAAGGACCTCACCCCCATCAGGTGAGAGAGAGGAGGGAGGGCTGCGTGTGACTGACTGGGAGGATGGGTAAGGACCTCACCCCCATCAGGTGAGAGAGAGGAGGGAGGGCTGCGTGTGACTGACTGGGAGGATGGGTAAGGACCTCACCCCCATCAGGTGAGAGAGAGGAGGGAGGGCTGCGTGTGACTGACTGGGAGGATGGGTAAGGACCTCACCCCCATCAGGTGAGAGAGAGGAGGGAGGGCTGCATGTGACTGACTGGGAGGATGGGTAAGGACCTCACCCCCATCAGGTGAGAGAGAGGAGGGAGGGCTGCGTGTGACTGACTGGGAGGATGGGTAAGGACCTCACCCCCATCAGGTGAGAGAGAGGAGGGAGGGCTGCGTGTGACTGACTGGGAGGATGGGTAAGGACCTCACCCCCATCAGGTGAGAGAGAGGGAGGGCTGCATGTGACTGACTGGGAGGATGGGTAAGGACCTCACCCCCATCAGGTGAGAGAGAGGGAGGGCTGCATGTGACTGACTGGGAGGATGGGTAAGGACCTCACCCCCATCAGGTGAGAGAGAGGAGGGAGGGCTGCATGTGACTGACTGGGAGGATGGGTAGGTGGGATGACAGACACACATATAGGTAACTGCCAAACTAAAGTAAATGAGGGATACAAGGTGACAGTGCATTCAGAAAGTATTCAGACCCCTTAATGTTTTTCCACATTTTGTTACGTTACAGCTTTGTTCTAAAATGGATTAAAAAAATATATATCATCAATATCACACAGTGTCAAAGCAAAAACAGTTTTATTGAAATTCTTGCAAATGTATTAAAAATCAAAATCAGAACTACCTTATTGACATAAGTATTCAGAACCTTTGCTATGAGACTCGAAGTTGAGCTCAGGTGCATCCCTGTTTCCATTGATCATAATTGAGATGTTTCTACAACCTTGAGTGGAGTCCACCTGTGGTAAATTTAATTGATTGGACATGATTTGGAAAGGCACACACCTGTCTATATAAGGTCCCACAGTTGACAGTGCATGTGAGAGCAAAATCCAAGCCATGAGGTTGAAGGAATTGTCCTTAGAGCTCCGAGACAGGATTGTGTCGAGGCAAAGATCTGGGGAAGGGTGCCAAAACATTTCTGCAGCATTGATGGTCCCCAAGAACACAGTGGTCTTCATCATTCTTCAATGGGAGAAGTTTGGAACCACCAAGATTCTTCCTAGAGCTGGCCGCCCGGCCAAACTGACCCTTCAGGGAGAAGGGTCTTGGTCAGGGATGTGACCAAGAACCTGATGGTCACTCGGAATGAGCTCCAGAGCTCCTCTGTGGAGATGGGAGAACCTTCCAGAAGGACAACCATCTCTGCAGCACTCCACCAATCAGGGCTCTATGGTAGAGTGGCCAGATGGAAGCCACTCCTCAGTAAAAAGGTACGACAGCCCGCTTGGTGTTTGCCAAAAGGCATCTAAAGGACTCGGACCATGAGAAACATTATTCTCTGGTCTGATGAAACCAAGATTGAACTCTTTGGCCTGAATGCCAAGCGTCACGTCTGGAGGAAACCTGGCACAATCTCTACGGTGAACCATGGTGTTGGCAGCATGCTGTGGGGATGTTTTTCAGGAACTGGGAGACTAGTCAGGATCGAGGGAAAGATGAACGGAGAAAAGTACAGAGAGATCCTTGATGAAAACCTGCTTCAGAGCGCTCAGGACCTCAGACTGGGGGTTCACCTTCCAACAGGACAAAGACTCAAAGCACACAGCCAAGACAATGCAGGATTGGCTTTGGGGCAAGTCTCTGAATGTCCTTGAGTGGCCCAGCCAAAGCCTGGACATGAACCTGATCGAACATCTCTGGAGAGACCTGAAAATAGCTGTGCAGCAACGCTCCTCATCCAACCTGACAGAGTTTGAGAGGATCTGCAGAGAAGAATGGGAGAAACTCCCTAATTATAGTGGTGCCAAGCTTGTAGCGTCATACCCAAGAAGACTCAAGGCTGTGATCGCTGCCAAAGGTGCTTCAACAAAGTACTGAGTAAATGTTCTCAATACTAATGTGAATGTGATATTTCAGTCATTTCTTTTAATAGAAATTTGCCCAAAAATTCTTTACATATGTTTCTGCTTTGTCATTATGGGGTATTGTGATGTCATTATAGGGTGTTGTGATGTCATTATGGGGTATTGTGATGTCATTATAGGGTGTTGTGATGTCATTATGGGGTATTGATTGACGAGGAACAACACTTTTTTTATACATTTTAGAATAAGCCTTTAACGTAAACAAAATGTGTTTTCTACCAACATCAACAAATCACCAAATTATGGAGTTTCTCGTGGAAGAATGCCTTCTCATCCCTCCAATAGAGTTGCAGACACCTGTGGAATCTGTGCCCAAAGCTCATTGAAGTTGTTGGGTCGTAGTGGCCCATCACCCTATTAAGACACGTTATGGTGTGGTTTCCTGTATCTTAGCAGTTACCTGTATGGAGCCTATACGAAGTCCCAGATATGTCCATGCATACACATACTGGCATAGTGGACTTGATGTTTCAGATTGATAGACTCATGCATGTAGAGTGGAATGCACAAACAAACTCATAGACTTCTTCATACACTTTGCCTGTCTGTCTGACTGCCTGTCTGTCTGACTGCCTGTCTGTCTGACTGCCTGTCTGTCTGACTGCCTGTCTGACTGCCTGTCTGTCTGACCGCCTGTCTGACCGCCTGTCTGACCGCCTGTCTGACCGCCTGTCTGACCGCCTGTCTGACTGCCTGTCTGACTGCCTGTCTGACTGCCTGTCTGACCGCCTGTCTGACTGCCTGATGAGTCTGCGTGAACCCTTTGTCTTCTGAACTGAACCACTCAAACACCGCTGTAGAACCACTGCTAGGAACCTAGTCCTCAACCCTTCTCTACTCTATTGTCCTGATCCTCACTATAGAACCCCTCTACTCTAGAACCCTCTGGAATCTAGATCATGGATGGGCAACTTTGATGGGGGGGTTTGGGGCCACAGAGGAAATGAAACTCATCGTGGTAGGCTGCAGTGGCTCGTGTACCCACATCCTATTTAACATGATAACTGAGGATCAATGGGCCCCGTCCTGGTTGCTAATTGGACCGTGATTACTACAAGTTTAGATCGCTGTGTGCTAGACTCATTCACCAATCTAAAGCATTTTATCTGACATGGACTGATTGAGTGACTGCTGATGCACAACCAAATGACCAAATTGTGCCTTGTGTATTTCTACTATTCTAACTTTCAACAGTAAGTTGAGACTGAGTTCACTAGTCGGGGGGGAGGGGGGGGGGGGGGATTGGTCTGCGGGTGCCTACAAAAAGGGGGCGTTGCCCATCCCTGTTCTACATCCTCAATAGAACCTTGATCCTAGTTCTGCTTCTTAGAACCTTGAGACTGCACTATTCCCCCTCACCATTCTTAGAACCCTACCCGCCTCACTAGAATGCTGCTTTTTAGAACCCTACCCACCACACTAGAACGCTGCTTTTTAGAACCCTACCCACCACACTAGAAACGCTGCTTTTTAGAACCCTACCCACCACACTAGAATGCTGCTTTTTAGAACCCTACCCTCCACACTAGAAGGCTGCTTTTTAGAACCCTACCCACCACACTAGAACGCTGCTTTTTAGAACCCTACCCACCACACTAGAACGCTGCTTTTTAGAACCCTACCCACCACACTAGAACGCTGCTTTTTAGAACCCTACCCTCCACACTAGAAGGCTGCTTTTTAGAACCCTACCCACCACACTAGAACGCTGCTTTTTAGAACCCTACCCACCACACTAGAACGCTGCTTTTTAGAACCCTACCCACCACACTAGAACGCTGCTTTTTAGAACCCTACCCTCCACACTAGAAGGCTGCTTTTTAGAACCCTACCCACCACACTAGAACGCTGCTTTTTAGAACCCTACCCACCACACTAGAAGGCTGCTTTTTAGAACCCTACCCACCACACTAGAACGCTGCTTTTTAGAACCCTACCCACCACACTAGAACGCTGCTTTTTAGAACCCTACCCACCACACTAGAACGCTGCTTTTTAGAACCCTACCCTCCACACTAGAAGGCTGCTTTTTAGAACCCTACCCACCACACTAGAACCTGCTTCAGGATTCTCTGTAGTCGTCAGTAAACAAGTGTGTCTCTTCCTTGTCAACCCAGCAGAGCAGGGCTCATGTTAACCTCACTTTGACCCACAGATGGACACACATGGATCCGTCTAGTAGAGGGAGGTCAAACTGATCCAACCCTTTGTGTAAATCCCTGAAACAACAGAGAGCTCAGCAGCCTTAGTCCTCCATCTCTCTTTCTCTTCCTGTCTCGCTTGCTCCCTCGCCATCTCCCTTTCTCTGTCTGTCTCCTCTCTCTCTCTCTAACCTCCATGCCCCCCTATATCTCTCTCTTCTCTTCTCCTCACTAATTAGTAGAGTATAGAATGTGCCCTGGTCCTCGCAGATCAAACAGGATGGGGTGGCCTGGCAAGAACATCACAGAGCTGCAGGAAGTGGGCCAATGGTGTTGCATTCTGGGAAAGGGAACACCACAGTGGGAGTCTGGCCTCTAGTCTGCAGAGGGATGCCAGCCAGACTTTCTCTCTCTCCTTCTTTATCCCTTGTGATCACTACCCCCTCTTTTTCTCGCTCGCTCTCTCCCTCTATCGCTCTTATTTCTGTCTGCTTCTCTTCTCTTCACTTTTGCACAATGAGTTCATTCTCTCCCCCCCTCCCCCCTCTAGCCATCTCTCTCTCCTCTCTAGCCATCTCTCTCCCTCCCCCTCTAGCCATCTCTCTCTCTCCCCCCCTCTAGCCATGTCTCTCTCTCCCCTCTCTAGCCATGTCTCTCTCTCTCGCTCTTTATTTCACTAGGCAAGTCAGTTAAGAACAAATTATCTTTCACAAAGACTGCCTGTTCTCTGTTGCTCTCCTGCCATCTCTCCTTGTGTCCTTCCTTCCCCGTCTCCTCCTTCCCTGTTCTCACACCCGTCTGCCTCCATCAGCCGCCAACCTGTCTGCTGAGGAGAAAGGACAATTAGCTGTGGTTCTCTATCGCTCTAAAGACTCTCCTTCCTCTAGTGGCCATTACCATGCACCTTCCTGTCTCCTCTCTTTTGTGTGTGTGTGGGGGGGGGTGCGCTTTGATGTGTGTTTTGGTGTGTGTGTTTTTTGTGGTGTGTATGTGAAATTTGTTTAAGCAGTGAGGATAGCACCTAGGATAGGATAAAGTAATCCTTCTCACCCCCCCCCTTAAATGATTTAGATGCATTATTGTAAAGTGGCTGTTCCACTGGATGTCAGAAGGTGAATTCACCAATTTGTAAGTCGCTCTGGATAAGAGCGTCTGCTAAATGACTTAAATGTAATGTAAATGCAGTGAGTCAGTCATTTGAGCACCTACTGTGTCGTCCTCACCCCCCCCCCCCCCGTGTTCCCCCCTACAGGCACACTTATGTGCTATATCCAGTCTATCAGGACCCCCCCCCCCCCACACACACACACACTCATGTTACATGTAGACATGTTCTGTGCATGTCTCATGACTCCCTGAAGTGGAAGTTGTAATTGTAAGACTCTTAAAAGGTTAAAGGTTATGTTATGGTGTGCTGAAAGATTACTGCTTTTTGAAGGCGTTTAAAAAATAAAACATCTGTTTTCTATTTCGGTTTTGAATATCATTATTTACATTAAATGCATAATGAAATATATCTTTATAATGGAAATTCCACAGCCAAAAAATAGTGAACATTCAATTGCCAAAACATTGAAAATGTTCCATTGTCTCTGTCAGGTCCACATTCGGTAGACATCAGTAGAAAAATAGGAAATTACAATGAAATAATATTTCAGTTGTGTCTATTACTTAGTTTTAATGTCATGACTTTATTCATGTTCATTCCTCAAAGTCATCATCTCTGCTCAGGCAGTATCAGCCAGATCATCTAGGTTATCTCTGTGCTCTCCTTAAAGTCATCATCTCTGCTCAGGCAGTATCAGCCAGCCATCTAGGTTATCTCTGTGCTCTCCTTAAAGTCATCATCTCTGCTCAGGCAGTATCAGCCAGCCAGATCATCTAGGTTATCTCTGTGCTCTCCTCAAAGTCATCATCTCTGCTCAGGCAGTATCAGCCAGCCAGTCAGATCATCTAGGTTATCTCTGTGCTCTCCTTAAAGTCATCATCTCTGCTCAGGCAGTATCAGCCAGCCAGCCAGACAGACCATCTAAGGATATCTCTGTGCTCCCCATACGGTACTGTCTGTAGTCATGCTATTTAGCTAGGCTAGTCTGCCTAAGTATTCTGCAGAGCTGTCTGAAGATAATAATTATTCTAGTTCTTCAGAGTAGATAAGGCGCACTTTCACAAACTGTCTCTGTCCCTCTCGTCGTTGTGTAGGTTTATCTCCCATGCGATCTGTGTGTGTATCTATTCTAACGTCGCGGGCGTGTGAAAAAAAAGTGTGTCCTTCCAGAGAGCTTTATATAATGAGGAGATGCTCATGTCTCCGTCCTAACGATGGGGAGTCATTGTCGCGAAGGCGGGAAGGCAGGCGACAAACGTAGGTCCAAAATAAACCGATAGAAACGCATTGAAACCCATCGATACCCATTGGACAGATTTTTGGTGAGAGTGAAAGCTTCCTCTCAGATCCCTCTCGATCAGAGACTGAAAAACTAGCGCAATGGATTATGGTAATTGTAGTTAATTACCACGTTTCTGCACTGAACTAGGTTGAATAGTTGCTTCATGAAAACTCCAACTCCCTTCAGCCCAGCATCCCACGTAGATTTTGACTTGATTTCTGTCGTGAATAATTTTATTCTAGAGAAACTGCGCGTTTGGCTCACACAAAAAAAAACGGAACTAAATGAAATTCAAGTAACGGAATCGACATCAGTTAATCTAATCGCTTTCATATGTGAACGCCTGTCTGTCTGTCATATGTGAAAGCCTCTCTGTCATATGTGAAAGCCTGTCTGTCTGTCATATGTGAAAGCCTGTCTGTCTGTCATATGTGAAAGCCTGTCTGTCATATGTGAAAGCCTGTCTGTCATATGTGAAAGCCTGTCTGTCTGTCATATGTGAAAGCCTGTCTGTCTGTCATATGTAAAAGCCTGTCTGTCTGTCTGTCATATGTGAACGCCTGTCTGTCTGTCTTATGTGAAAGCCTGTCTGTCTGTCATATGTGAAAGCCTGTCTGTGTTATGTGAAAGCCTGTCTGTCATATGTGAACGCCTGTCTGTCTGTCATATGTGAACGCCTGTCTGTCTGTCATATGTGAAAGCCTGTCTGTCTGTCATATGTGAACGCCTGTCTGTCTGTCTGTCATATGTGAACGCCTGTCTGTCTGTCATATGTGAACGCCTGTCTGTCTGTCTTATGTGAACGCCTGTCTGTCTGTCGTATGTGAACGCCTGTCTGTCTGTCTTATGTGAACGCCTGTCTGTCTGTCTTATGTGAACGCCTGTCTGTCTGTCATATGTGAAAGCCTGTCTGTCATATGTGAACGCCTGTCTGTCTGTCATATGTGAAAGCCTGTCTGTCATATGTGAACGCCTGTCTGTCTGTCATATGTGAACGCCTGTCTGTCTGTCATATGTGAACGCCTGTCTGTCTGTCATATGTGAACGCCTGTCTGTCTGTCATATGTGAACGCCTGTCTGTCTGTCATATGTGAAAGCCTGTCTGTCTGTCATATGTGAACGCCTGTCTGTCTGTCTGTCATATGTGAACGCCTGTCTGTCTGTCTGTCATATGTGAACGCCTGTCTGTCTGTCTTATGTGAACGCCTGTCTGTCTGTCGTATGTGAACGCCTGTCTGTCTGTCTTATGTGAACGCCTGTCTGTCTGTCTTATGTGAACGCCTGTCTGTCTGTCATATGTGAAAGCCTGTCTGTCTGTCTGTCATATGTGAAAGCCTGTCTGTCATATGTGAACGCCTGTCTGTCTGTCGTATGTGAACGCCTGTCTGTCTGTCGTATGTGAACGCCTGTCTGTCTGTCGTATGTGAACGCCTGTCTGTCTGTCGTATGTGAACGCCTGTCTGTCTGTCTTATGTGAACGCCTGTCTGTCTGTCATATGTGAAAGCCTGTCTCTGTCTGTCATGTGAAAGCCTGTCTGTCTGTATGTCTGTCTGTTTGTCTTATGTGAAAGCCTGTGTGTGTGTGTGTGTGTGTGTGTGTGTGTGTGTGTGTGTGTGTGTGTGTGTGTGTGAGCGAGTGAGGGAGATATGACTTCTGTGAAGGCCTGTGTGCGTGAGTGCCTGTGAAGGCCTCCTGTGTGTTTTTGATTCTGTAGAAAGGCAGGACACTGACGGTTAAGGATGTCTCTCTACCCCCCTCTCTCCTCTTCACAGTGGATTCACTATAGAGCTGGCTTCCGCTCTCACTGTTGTGTTTGCTTCCAATATCGGAATCCCAGTCAGTACCACACACTGCAAGGTACGACCCAGGCTGGTGGACCACCTACCAGCCACACCTCACCCTTACACTCACATGGCATGTTGGTGTGGTGTGGATTTTATTTCACCTTTTATTTAACCAGGTAGGCCAGAGTTGAGAACATGTTCTCATTTACAACTGCGACCTGGCAGGTGTGTAGGTGTGGTGTGTTTGTTCCCACAGGTGTGCTGTTTGCTGAACGCCTCAAAAGGCTGGGCTGCCTCGATCCTGCAATCTTACAACTCCTCCTTGTCTCACTTCTCTTCTCTGTGTTTTTGTACCCCTCCATCTCTCTCGCTCTCTCTCTCTCTCTCTCTCTCTCTCTCTCCCCCCATCTCTCTCTCTCCCTCTCTTTTTCTCTCTGTCTCTCTCTCCATCTCTCTCTCTCTCTCTCTCTCTCTCTCCATCTCACTCCCTTTTTCTCTCTCTCTCTCTGTCTCTCTCTGTCTTTCTCTCTCTGTCTCTTTCTCTCTGTCTCTCTCTCTCTCTCTCTCTCTTTATCTATTCCATCTATTCAGTGGTTTTTGCGTTGAAGTAATGAGCGCTCTGTCAGTGCTTGTTGCTTCTAATGTGGGCATCCCAATAAGCTCCACCCACTGCAAGGTATTGGCGTGCTGGTTGGTTAGTGAAGCCGTGTAGCTCCTCCCATCAGCTTCACTAGACTGAATCTGAGCCAATCACAACTCTCCCGAGTTGCAGCTTTGACCCCTTGTGCACTTTTCCTCCAGCTGTGATTGGTTAATGTCTGAGGGCTCCAATGAGATGACTTAATTCTTACCATCACACACAACGCATGGCAGAAGTCGTGAATATCCATCCATCCATCCATCCATGTAATAGTTAGCAGAGTTCACTCACCTACCTGATATTGACATGTCTTAAATCATCCCGAGGTGTCTGAAACAGCATTGTGTAGCTCAGTGGGATTGTGTTAAGTAATGACGTTACCTAATGCAACATTTTAGTGAAATCTTAGTTCCTGAATGAATGAAAGGCACCAGGCTAGCCTCAGGCAGACCAATCATAACACCTCTCATTTAATTAGCCACTTCAGTCTTGTGTAATTCAGTGGTGACTCGGGATTGTGTACCAAGTGGTATCCTATCCCCTATATAGTGCACTACATTTAACCGGGGGCCCCAGAAGGCTCTATGAGGGGAATAGGGTGCCATTTGGAACACATTGAGAAAAGAGTGTAGTTGCACACTCTAGCCAGCAGATCCAACTCACTTCCTGACTGCCGTGCTAGGGTCAAACGGGACTTCCTGACTGCCCCGCTAGGGTCAAACGGACATCCTGACTGCCGCGCTAGGGTCAAACAGACTTCCTGACTGCCCCGCTAGGGTCAAACAGACTTCCTGACTGCCCCGCTAGGGTCAAACGTACTTCCTGACTGCCCCGCTAGGGTCAAACAGACTTCCTGACTGCCCCGCTAGGGTCAAACAGACTTCCTGACTGCCCCGCTAGGGTCAAACAGACTTCCTGACTGCCCCGCTAGGGTCAAACAGACTTCCTGACTGCCCCGCTAGGGTCAAACGGACTTCCTGACTGCCCCGCTAGGGTCAAACGGACTTCCTGACTGCCCCGCTAGGGTCAAACGGACTTCCTGACTGCCCCGCTAGGGTCAAACGGACTTCCTGACTGCCCCGCTAGGGTCAAACGGACTTCCTGACTGCCCCGCTAGGGTCAAACGGACTTCCTGACTGCCGCGCTAGGGTCAAACGGACTTCCTGACTGCCCCGCTAGGGTCAAACAGACTTCCTGACTGCCCCGCTAGGGTCAAACAGACTTCCTGAGTGCCCCGCTAGGGTCAAACAGACTTCCTGAGTGCCACGCTAGGGTCAAACAGACTTCCTGAGTGCCACGCTAGGGTCAAACAGACTTCCTGAGTGCCCCGCTAGGGTCAAACAGACTTCCTGAGTGCCCCGCTAGGGTCAAACAGACTTCCTGAGTGCCCCGCTAGGGTCAAACGGACTTCCTGAGTGCCCCGCTAGGGTCAAACGGACTTCCTTTGTAGATGAAGACACTGAGGAGAGATGGCACGAGATGTGACTCAGGGAAACCGTAAGTCAATCCAGGGATGAGGAATGCGTTGATCTCCAAATGACCTCATTATCCCAACTGTTACTAGTGCAGCTGTACACATACGGGTTGTATCTGCAGGCTACTGTACACGCTACAACTCTGACTCAACTGTTTCATTGAGCAATATTTCAGCAACGGACTTGGCCAAGTCAGGCCTTTCCTTTAGGTACATTTGTCATCAGCTGGGGGAAAATGCTCAAGAAACAAAACTGTATTTTCAATTGATAAAAAAAAAAAAGCTAAATTCACTAAAATCAACCTGATGCTAAACCATTTCTCCTGATTTCTCTCCTCCACTCCCTTGGTAGCAGTAGGCCTAACTCTCTTTAACATGCTAATAGCTAGCTATGTCTGTCGTATGATTGTGATGTCCATATTGTCTCTGGTGATTGGTTGATTTGTTAAGACCACTGACCAATTAATCAGAGGTTGCTCTCGTCTAAACTCACGATCGGGGTCATATTCATTAGGACACACCGTAGGAAAAAACACATTTTGCAACGGAAATGGAAAACTAGCTTTTCTTATTGCACAAATCCAATAAGTATCATTTTAGTTTTGGTCTGTTTGCATCCTAATGACTACGACCCTGATATCACCAAGGTGGCCTCTACCAAGACCTGTGTGAGTACAGGAAAGAGTGCAGGGGGGACCATTCAGTTTGAACCCAGTTCAATAACGAGAAATTCCCTACTTCCGTTAATAAACTAATACATGTCTGAGATGACTCCCTAAACCCTGTAAAACAACAAAACTGCTATGATGATGTGCAGTGACTAGTTCGCTGCTCAATTTGCTCAGCGTCATATAATATCCGCGTTTCAGACCGACAATAGTGCCGGTCGTCTACCAGATCTCAACACCTGGATAGGGGTTTAACCTATCAGCTTACCATATCATATGATATAGCCATGCGATGCCAGACTGTGCAGTTGATTTGATGACATCATGCAACCATTGGTTGATGGTCGTAGTGCGGCTTCAAATGTGATGTGTCTGGAACGCGGCCATTCTCGCAACGCTGAGTTAGCTAGATTCCGACTAAGTTGCTCACGGCCACACAGATTCTCTGGTTGCTTTTTACAGGCAGCCAAATTCTGTTCATCAGATCAGATATATATATTATTTCTTTTCAATAATTGGGAAAAGGATTGGAATTGGGCTGTGAAACATGGGCAGTCCCTCCTGACCCAGTCCAGATTTAGACTGCTACACACTACACACACACACACACACACAACAGATTTAGACTGCTACACACACACACACACACACACAACAGATTTAGACTGCTACACACACACACACACACACACACAACAGATTTAGACTGCTACACACACACACACACACACACACACACACACAACCGATTTAGACTGCCGCTCTTTGCGTCACAGGGCTGCTACCTCGGGTTACACTGGTCGTATAAGACCAGTCCTCTCTGCTCTCAGTACCTCCCCCATAGAGGGCCAAACACACACACACACTCTGTCCCGCCCTTCCGCCACACATATGGAAAATGCTTGGATGTGTCACTGTACATGTAAATCACATAATCCAGCTCACTAATTCCACTGGGAATTACAGACCTCAAGTTGTTTTTATTGTACGTTTGATCATAAAGTATTCCGTGTAAATATGTGAGATCAGAAATGTGCTGTTGTGGAAACCTGAACATTGCATAAGTATGCACTGAAGGAAACATGCGCAATCACACACACATTCAGCTATTTAATGATTTGGGTGGATTCCATTTTGGGTGGATTCTATTTTGGGTGGATTCCATTTTGGGTGGATTCCATTTTGGGTGGATTCCATTTTGGGTGGATTCCATTTTGGGTGGATTCCATTTTGGGTAGATTCCATTTTGGGTGGATTCCATTTTGGGTGGATTCTATTTTGGGGTGGTGAAATCAGAAACTAAAATGGGTAACTTCAGTCTTCAACGGACTGATATGAAGAAACCTACAAATAGAAGTGGTAAAATCAACTGTCACTACTAACCTAGGAGATTTCACGTTAGTGGTCTGTCACCAACCAACACTGGTGCTTTTAGGCTCGCAGCAGGCTTTTGTTCTATCCCTGCATTAACTAACACACCTGACTCTCTGGTCAGGTCTTGAACAGTTAGTTGTTCAGGGCTGCACAGTCTTCTCCTGGACCAGGTTTGGTGGACCAGGACCACTGGCTGAACTATAATATATATAAATGTAATACATTCTGTGCTGTGGTTAATTTTGTTCTCCCCCCTCCCCCTCCATGGTGACCAGGTGGGCTCGGTGGTAGCGGTTGGCTGGATCCGCTCCAAGAAGGCGGTTGATTGGCGGTTGTTCCGTAACATCTTCCTGGCGTGGTTCGTCACGGTGCCGGTGGCGGGGCTGTTCAGCGCTGCGGTCATGGCCCTGTTCGTCTACGGCATCCTCCCTTACGTCTGAGGTAGCGAGGAGAGAGGGAGAAAAGACGAGATGGAGGGAGAGGGGATGGTAAAGAAAGAGGAGATGCAACGAATGAGGCTAGTAGGAGAAAAGAGATGGATGGAGTGGTTAATTAAACTGTCTCGAGAGGAGAAGGAAAGAGTTAGATTACACGCTGCCTGGGTTCTAGTCCTGAAGAGGGTTAGATTACACGCTGCCTGGGTTCTGGTCCTGAAGAGGGTTAGATTACACGCTGCCTGGGTTCTGGTCCTGAAGAGGGTTAGATTACACGCTGCCTGGGTTCTGGTCCTGAAGAGGGTTAGATCACACGCTGCCTGGGTTCTGGTCCTGAAGAGGGTTAGATCACACGCTGCCTGGGTTCTGGTCCTGAAGAGGGTTAGATCACACGCTGC
Source organism: Oncorhynchus masou masou (assembly GCF_036934945.1). Classification (NCBI taxonomy): domain Eukaryota; kingdom Metazoa; phylum Chordata; class Actinopteri; order Salmoniformes; family Salmonidae; genus Oncorhynchus; species Oncorhynchus masou. The sequence goes on along the minus strand of NC_088236.1, from coordinate 6,617,992 downwards.
CTGGGTTCTAGTCCTGAAGAGGGTTAGATCACACGCTGCCTGGGTTCTGGTCCTGAAGAGGGTTAGATCACACGCTGCCTGGGTTCTGGTCCTGAAGAGGGTTAGATCACACGCTGCCTGGGTTCTGGTCCTGAAGAGGGTTAGATCACACGTTGCCTGGGTTCTGGTCCTGAAGAGGGTTAGATCACACGCTGCCTGGGTTCTAGTCCTGAAGAGGGTTAGATCACACGTTGCCTGGGTTCTGGTCCTGAAGAGGGTTAGATCACACGCTGCCTGGGTTCTGGTCCTGAAGAGGGTTAGATCACACGCTGCCTGGGTTCTAGTCCTGAAGAGGGTAAGATTACATGGGTTCTGGTCAAGAGACTTGTTGACTTTCTATGCTGAATGAATCTTGTTTTATTTTTTTATTTTTATTTTGCATAAAAAAAACTAATATGTTCAATCTTATAAAACAACCTGCTGTACAGATGCATATTACGGACAGACGTGTTACGGACAGATATACGTTAACACACTATGATTCGACTGTTTTACAGGCAATAATATGAAAAGACAAATGCAGTCAACACAATGTTTCGGTCATCACTAGTTAATACAGTTAAAATTATATATTTTAGCTTTATATATATATATATATATATGCATATCTTTCATTGCGTTAATAGCGGCTGCCTGCAGTCGGAGACAACGGTGTAGTCGGTTCAGTAGCTATCCTTAATGCCCAAAATATATATATATATATTTTTTTTACATATTGTAATATTGGATTACAATATGCTTTTGCTTTAAAACAAAATATGTGTATTGTTCAACCAAACCACTCTGACCCTTCACCTTTACCTTTACCTCCCTTACATGCTAAACAGGAAGGTAGGTCTTGTTGCCACGGCGACCATAAAACCCTCCCAGGGTGCTGGGATTGCAAAACCATATTTGTTTTCCAAATGTACAGTACCAGTTAAAAGTTTGGACACGCCTACTAATTCAAGGGTTTTTCTTTTTTTTTTTTACTATTGTCTACATTGAAGAATAATAGTGGAGACATCAAAACTATGAAATAACACATGTGGAGTCATGTAGTAACCAGAAAAGTGTTACAAATCAAAGTAGCCACCCTTTGCCTAGATGACAGCATTGCACACTTTTGGCATTCTCTCAACCAGCTTCACCTGGAATGCTTTTCCAACAGTCTTGAAGGAGTTCCCACATATGCTGAGCACTTTCTTCACTCTGCAGTCCAACTCATCCCAAACCATCTCAATTGGGTTGAGGTTGGGTGATTTTGGAGGCCAGGTCATCTGATGCAGTACTCATCACTCTCCATATTAGTAAAATAGCCCTTGCACAGCCTGGAGGTGTGTTGGATCATTGTCCTGTTGAAAAACAAATGATAGTCCCACTAAACACAAACCAGATGGGATGGTGTATCTCTGCAGAATGCTGTGGTAGCCATGCTGGTTAAATGTGCCTTGAATTCTAAATAAATCACAGACAGTGTCACCAGCAAAGCACCATCACACCTCCTCCTCCTTGCTTCATGGTGGGAACCACACATGCTGAGGTCATCCGTTCACCTACTCTGCTTCTCACAAAGACATGGCGGTTGGGACCAAAAATCTCACATTTGGACTCATCAGACCAAAGGACAGATTTCCACCGGTCTAATGTCCATTGCATGTGTTTCTTGGCCCAAACAAGTCTCTCCTTATTGGTGTCCTTTAGTAGTGGTTTCTTTGCAGTAATTTGACCATTAAGACCTGATTCACACAGTCTCTTCTGAACAGTTGATGTTAAGATGTGTCTGTTACTTGAACTCTGTGAAGCATTTATTTGGGCTGCAATTTCTGAGGCTGGTAACTCTAATGAACGTATCCTCTGCAGCAGAGGTAACTCTGGGTCTTCATTTCCTGTGGCGGTCCTCATGAGAGCCAGTTTCATCATAGTGCTTGATGGTTTTTGTGATTGCACTTGAAGAAACTTTAGAAGTTCTTGAACATTTTCCGGATTGAATGGCCTTCATGTCTTAAACTAATTATGGACTGTCATTTCTGTTTGCATATTTGAACTGTTGTTGCCATAATATAGACTTTGTCTTTTACCAAATATATTTATCTTCTGTATACCACTCCTACCTTGTCACAACACAACTGATTGGCTCAAACACATTAAGAAGGAAATAAATTTCACAAATGATCTTTTAACAAGGCACACCAGTTAATTGAAATGCATTCCAGGTGACTACCTCATGAAGCTGGTTGAGAGAATGCCAAGCGTGCAAAGCTGTCATCGAGGCAAAGGGTGGCTACTTTGAAGAATCTCAAATATAAAATATATTTTGATTTGTTTAACCTGTAGTGACACCCAGCCCGTAAACGGGACCGTTATCATCATCTGACACTAATTAGCATAACGCAACGGACATAAATCTTCCTAGAAAATCTTCCTATTCATGAAAATCACAAGTGAAATATATTGGAACACAGCTTAGCCTTTTGTTAATCACCCTGTCATCTAAGATTTTCAAAATATGCTTTACAGCCAACGCTAGACAAGCATTTGTGGAAGTTTATCATAGCCTAGTATAGCATTATGCCTTGCTAGCAGCAGGCAAACCTGTCACGGCAATCAGAAAAGCAATCAAATTAAATTGTTTACCTTTGATGAACTTCGGATGTTTTCACTCACGAGACTCCCAGGTAGACAGCCAAAGTTCATTTTTTCCCCCAAAATTATTTTTGTAGGTTGAAATAGCTCCGTTTGTTCTTCACGTTTGGCTGAGAAATCGCCCGGAAATTGCGGTCACCACAACGCCGAAAAATATTCCAAATTAGCTCCATAATATCGACAGAAACATGGCAAACGTTGTTTAGAATCCATCCTCAAGGTGTTTTTCTAATATCTATTCGATAATATATCCGTCGGGACAATTCCTTTTTCTCTAGGACCGATTGGAGTAATGGCTACCTCTGCACTTTACGCGAGAATCTCTCTCGGAGCCACCATGTGACCACTTACGCAATGTGCCCCCATACGGCTATTCTTCAACAGAAATGTGTAAAACTACGTCACAATGCTGTAGACACCTTGGGGAATACGTAGAAAGCGTAAGCTTGTTGATGGTACATTCACAGCTGAATAGGGAGTCATTGGAACGCAGCGCTTTCAAAACCTGGGGCACTTCCGGATTGGATTTTTCTCATGCTTTCGCCTGCAACATCAGTTCTGTTATACTCACAGACAATATATTTACAGTTTTGGAAACGTTAGTGTTTTCTATCCAAAGCTGTCAATTATATGCATATTCTAACATCTTTTCCTGACAAAATATGCCGTTTAAAACAGGAACGTTTTTTTGTTGTTTTTTTTTCAAAAATGAAAATACTGCCCCCTAACACCAACATGTGTGTTATTTCATAGTTTTGATGTCTTCACTATTATTCTACAATGTAGGAAATAGTCAAAATAAACAAAAACCCTTAAATGAGTAGGTGTATCCAAACTTTTGACTGGTACTGTATACAGTATATATTTTTTGTTGTATTTTATTAGGATCCCTACAAGCTATTGCTGAAGCATCAGCTACTCTTCCTGGGCTCATACAGAACATTCATTGACAAGAACAGATGTTACCATAGAAACCAGTTACCAGAAGATGGCCCAATTGAACTGTGTTCTGTGTGTTTGTTTTAAAGATGGATACCCAGTTTTTTTTTTGTTTAAAAAAAAATGTGTTCTATATTGTCATTTGTACTGTAAACTATCATGGGGTTTTGTGTATTTTAGATTTGTATTTTGTTTTTAATGAATACTTTTTGTTTTCACTCTGGGTGAGGTATAGAATACACCCATTATTCTGTCTGACCGTTTCATTTATTATTTAACATTTTAACTGAGCACATGGGGGGGGGGGCTTTCTCATTTTGTTAATTTCAGAATAATATTTTACCAAAGATCCTGAGGAATCCCTTTGTTCTTATCAGTTTCTGAACCATCACTTCAACAAAAAATTTGATTTGACTATTTGCAGCAATTTAACAAACTGTTTCCTTCCTGTAGTGAACTGGATATTCTCTTGTGTTCCAAGTACAGTATTAGAGGTGTGTGTGTGTGTGTGTGTGTGTGTGTTGGGTAGGACAGCTCAACAGAGTGTGTTACACCAAGCCAAAGTAAGCTGCCGTACTTGCTGTCATAGCAACATGCCAATATCACACGTCAAAGTGTAGCAGCAGCCAAAATACTGAAACGCACACACGCACACGCACGCACCGCCTTTATAAGCCCCTATACCAGCTCATCAGCTGTATTCAGACTACACACACACAGACACACAGACACACACACTTTGCCTTTATAAGCCCCTATACCAGCTCATCAGCTGTATTCAGACTACACACACACAGACACACAGACACACACACTTTGCCTTTATTAGCCCCTATACCAGCTAGTCACCTGTATTCAGACTACACACCACCGAGCAGTATGTTCAGGCCCACTGGTGCGGTCTGCTGTATATCCCAGCCCTCTGAGACAATACTGGAGGATGTATTTACTGTTAATATATGGATCAGGGTGACTGTCTGTTTGCTCTACGTTTCCTGTTTGTTGAAGTGAAATAACCAACTAGCAGGCGTTTAAAAAGACACCTTGAGCAGAGTCCCCACAGTTTGGGGTTTTTTTCTCTCCAGGGGAAACAGAAGTTAGGTTGAAAAATCCAGTATCCAGTGACCAGTGTTCGAACTAGCTCAACAGTATAGTAGTCATACACCATCTCTGTCTAGACTCTAGATTGTTCCCCCCCCCCCTCCCTATAGATGCAACCCCAAGGGGGGTGGGGGGGTTTGGTCAGACGTCATGTCATTGTGAGAGAAAGGATCATATCAGTGATGTCCCCCCCCCCCTTTTTTTCTGTCATTGTCCCCGTCCCAAATGGTACCCTTGGTTACCTATATAGTGCACTACCTTTGTCCACTACCCCATAGGACTCAAGTTAAATGTAGTGTACTATGTAGGGAATAGGGTGCCATTTGGAGCATTTAGTCTTCCTCTGTTGTAGCTTCAGACCGTTGTTTTAAGGAAGACCCAACAAGAACAGGTTATGAGATTCAACACCCCCACCCCCCCACCCACCCCAGGCATCTGGGTAGCCATGTTGTTAACAAAGAGAATTTGATGATGCCATTGTGCTAGGGTAAAGTTCTATGGGAGACGGGCAGAACTGTTATATCCTGGCAGTGTAGGAGCTGATATCAGTCATGTAATTGGGGGGGGGGAGAAATATCAGTAGTGTTATTAGGGGGCTGATGGGGATGATATCAGTAGTGTTATTGGGGGGGGGGGGGGGGTGATATCAGTAATGTTATTGGGGGGGGGGGGGGTGATATCAGTAATGTTATTAGGGGGGGGTGATATCAGTAATGTTATTGGGGGGTGATATCAGTAGTGTTATTAGGGGGGGATGATATCAGTAGTGTTATTGGGGGGGGGGGGGTGATATCAGTAATGTTATTGGGGGGGGGGGGTGATATCAGTAGTGTTATTAGGGGGGGATGATATCAGTAGTGTTATTAGGGAGGATAGGGACTATATCAGGGGCTAATATGGAGGTACCTGTAGCTCATAGAGTTGAATAGAGGGCACATACCAATGTCTCTACCCATGCTAAAACCAGCTTTGTGGCAAGTGAGCCCTCGATCCAACTCTATGGTTTATATCGAGGTTTTGGGAGTAGTTTTGATCATCACCAGCATTTTGACAGTCACCTGACTTGTAAATGAAGAGAAACGAACGAACCAAGCCTGGCTTTTGTTTTTCAAATTTGAACAAACCCCCAATGCAAACGGTTTCTTATTTTATTTAGAAATTTGGTGTGTGTTTCTTTTTCTTCTCATTTTTATCTCATGAACCAATCTATGCTTCAGTGGCCATTTTGCCTTGTAATGTTATGTTTTACTGTGTGATGGATACAGTAAGTTATAAGTACTGTGGAGTTTACATCGTAACTAAGATATTGTTGAGTAAACTAAAAAAAAAAATATATATATATATATGACAAAAAAAACGTGTTGCCTAATGATGCCAATGAAAAGACTAAACTATTATTATTATTATTATTGTTAACCATGAATAATGTAAGACGAAATAACCTGAAGTGTCTAGACGAAAGAGCGTTAATGACGTCTCATTGTCCTCATGTTGTTCTTCTCTTGTGGTAAGAGCTAGTTATCCTGAACCCTCTACACTGCTGTGTTAACACTACATGTCTGGCTGCAATTCAATAATGAAGAGAATAAATAGACACATTTCATCAAGACTATATATTTTTCTACCATCTCTATTTTAACCCCCCCCCCCCCCTCGAGTGAACCGCACCAGACGCTGTGAGGAGGGTAAAACACGCTGGGAACCTGTCACAGGGTCACGAGACTGTGATGACATTGCTTGTAACCAGGAAGTGGTCATTATGATGTCATGATTTCCTCCATTCCATCGTGATTGGCCACGATCTGCTCTAACCCAGCGTGCTCTCGCCTTATGTTAGACTGTGTCGGTTGTCGATATAGATCAGACTTTTAAATTACCATTTTTATTTTGAATTTTAGATTTAAAAAAACACTTTGTAATTTTGTTTCCCTATATACCGCTTTGAGGAGCTGCCAGACTGGGGTTACTTTTTCATAGCAGGAAACTGAACGCTTATATTACACTTTTATCGTCCAAGTCTAGCCAATAAGTTTAAAAGCAGGCCTGAGACCAGTATCACTAAGGACAGAGCCAAGGCTAATAAATCTAAGGTCTGATTTCAAATCAGCTCTTAGAAAAAGCTCTGTGGACTGGTAACCTAACGTAGCAGGCGTAAAAAAACAAAAAAAAACACCTGAGCGGAGTTCCCAGGTTTAAAATACTGTATCCTTCAAAACCCGGAAACATCCGCTTGGTTGACCTGTCAGAGTGGTGGACAGGAGACCATATGGCTTTATGTCCGAGGCGAGATGACTGCCGCTCGCAGCTCATAGTCCTTGGACAAGCAGTGAGTTGTTATGGAGGCCCGTTCCTGGCAGTGTTTTGGCATTCATCTCCTTCCATAGACTGATCCCCTTTTTGAACTCACCTGCCTTCCATAGACTGATCCCCTTTGGAACTCACCTGCCTTCCATAGACTGATCCCCTTTTGAACTCACCTGCCTTCCATAGACTGATCCCCTTTGGAACTCACCTGGTCATTATTATTATTTTTTATGCATTCTCAGTCCTGATAGGCTACGAGGGATGCACCGCTCAAGGTAGAGAGAGGGACTCCATTTTGACTAATATTAGCTAATGATCATCAATCAATCAAAAACAACCAATGACTGGGCTGGTTGCCAATGGGGAGAGTTTGGCAGTTTGTTACCATGCCGATGCTTGGTAATAGACAACCGAGCCCTCTTGACACGCTGCGGGAACATTCTGTGCAATAATAAATAAAGCAGTTTCTTGTGGTGTGACGGCGCCACTGTCTCGCTCTGTAGAGGCACTGTTCTTCAGGGTGGATGGATGTAAATGGCACGGTATCCCCACACGGTGGCGCTTTTGCTATAGCCCGGAATCACTACGTTTCAATATTGTAAGAAACAGAGCTGAATTAATTTTGGATTTCCAGGCTAGCACTGCTGCTACTCCTGAGGAAAACGGTTCCATTCCTCACTTTGTCCACTAGGTAGCGCTAGATGTCTCTACCGAGGATGCAGACAGTGTGTCCTCATTTTCTATCTAGTCTATTCTGTGGTAGAATGTGCTCCTTACCTTAGCTGGCCTGCAGGTTCTCAAACTACTCGGTGTTGTCTTTATAGCGCTTCGTTGTTTAACCGTTTGATAACTGGCCCCACAAAGCCTGGGCTCCATCTAAGACTTAACAAAGTAAGCTCTTCTGATTTGCATAATAACTGTACTGTAATGTTTTATTTGTAAAAAAAAACAACAAAAAAACATAATTGTGAAATGAAAAAAATGGTTGCATTTAACTAATTAAATTATGGGAATTAAAATTACAAAGAATACCAAATACAGTGTTGTGAGTGTGGTTATTTTGTGTTGTGGGTGTGGTCTCAGCTAAGAGGGGGCGGCCCCAGAGAAGAGAGCCCCAGAGAAGGGAGCCCCAGGGAAGGGGGCGGCCCCAGGGAAGAGGGGGGGGGGGGGCAGAGAAGGCAGCCCCAGAGAAGGGAGCCTGGCATAGCATTTTCAACCATTGTAAAAGGTAGACTCGGTGATACAGATATACACCGTGTGGTGATTTAAGACGGTACAAACCAAGAGGATAATCTCAACGTTTGTTGTCCACACGCAATGATGAGCAATGTTTTTGTGCAGATGCTTAGCGATTAAAAACAACCTGGTAATGAATGCAAACAATAGCGCAGGCCAATGAATGTACAATATAAGAAGTATATACACTAAGTGTACAAAACATTAACAACACCTTCCTAATATTGAGTTGCCATCCCCTTTTTCCCCCTCAGAACAGCCTCAATTCGTCCGGGGGGGGGGTGGACTCCACAAGGTGTCGAAAGCGTTCCACAGGGGAGCTGGTCCAGGTTGACTCCAATGCTTCCTACAGTTGGCTGTCAAGTTGGCTGGATGTCCTTTGGGTAGTGGACCATTCAAGGTGTTTTGAGTTGTGGGTGCTGGGGGGTTTAGAAAATTATATATATATATTTTTAAACTCAGCAAAAAAAGAAACGTCCTCACTGTCAACTGTGTTTATTTTCAGCAAACTTAACGTGTAGAAATTTGTATGAAGATTCAACAACTAAGACATAAACTGAACAAGTTCCACAGACGTGACTAACAGAAATGGAATAATGTGTCCCTGAACAAATGGGGGTGTCAAAAATAACAGTCAGTATCTGGTGTGGCCACCAGCCACATTAAGTACTGCAGTGCATCTCCTCCTCATGGACTACACCAGATTTGCCCGTTCTTGCTGTGAGATGTTACCCCACTCTTCCACCAAGGAACCTGCAAGATCACAGACATTTCTGGGGGGGAATGGCCCTAGCCCTCACCCTCCGATCCAACAGGTCCCAGACGTGCTCAATGTGATTGAGATCCGGGCTCTTCGCTAGCCATGGCAGAACACTGACATTCCTGTCTTGCAGGAACTCACACACAGAACGAGCAGTATGGCTGGTGGCATTGTCATGCTGGAGGGTCATGTCAGGATGAGCCTGCAGGAAGGATACCACATGAGGGAGGAGGATGTCTTCGCTGTAACGCACTAGGTTTGAGATTCCCTGCAATGACAACAAGCTCAGTCTGATGATGCTGTGACACACCGCCCCAGACCATGACGGACCCTCCACCTCCAAATGGATCCCGCTCCAGAGTACAGGCCTCGCTGTAACGCTCATTCCTTTGACGATAAACACGAATCCAACCATCACCCCTGGTGAGACAAAACCGCGACTCGTCAGTGAAGAGCACTTTTTGCCAGTCCTGTCTGGTCCAGTGACGGTGGGTTGTGCCCATAGGCGACATTGTTGCCGGTGATGTCTGGTGAGGACCTGCCTTACAACAGGTCAACAAGCCCTCAGTTCAGCCTATTGCGGACAGTCTGAGCACTGATTGAGGGATTGTGCGTTCCTGGGGAAACTCGGGCAGTTGATGTTTCCATCCTGTACCTGTCCCGCAGGTGTGATGTTTGGATGTACCGATCCTGTGCAGGTGTTGTTACACGTGGTCTGCCACTGCGAGGACGATATTAGTCAGCCACCAATTGTGCAAGTTCTCCCACTTAAAAAGATGAGGCCTGTAATTTTCATCATAGGTACACTTCAATCCAGAAAATCACATTGTAGGATTTTTTATGAATTTATTTGCAAATTATGGTGGAAAATAAGTATTTGGTCACCTACAAACAAGCAAGATTTCTGGCTCTCACAGACCTGTAACTTCTTCGTTAAGAGACTCCTCTTTCCTCCACTCGTTACCTGTATTAATGGCACCTGTTTGAACTTGTTATCAGTATAAAAGACACCTGTCCACAACCTCAAACAGTCACACTCCAAACTCCACTATGGCCAAGACCAAAGAGCTGTCAAAGGACACCAGAAACAAAATTGTAGACCTGCACCAGGCTGGGAAGACTGAATCTGTAATAGGTAAGCAGCTTGGTTTGAAGAAATCAACTGTGGGAGCAATTATTAGGAAATGGAAGACATACAAGACCACTGATAATCTCCCTCGATCTGGGGCTCCATGCAAGATCTCACCCCGTGGGGTCAAAATGATCACAAGAATCCCAGAACCACACGGGGGAACCTAGTGAATGACCTGCAGAGAGCTGGGACCAAAGTAACAAAGCCTACAATCAGTAACACACTACGCCGCCAGGGACTCAAATCCTGCAGTGCCAGACGTGTCCCCCTGCTTAAGCCAGTACATGTCCAGGCCCGTCTGAAGTTTGCTAGAGAGCATTTGGATGATCCAGAAGAAGATTGGGAGAATGTCATATGGTCAGATGAAACCAAAATAGAACTTTTTGGTAAAAACTCAACTCGTCGTGTTTGGAGGACAAAGAATGCTGAGTTGCATCCAAGGAACACCATACCTACTGTGAAGCATGGGGGTGGAAACATGCTTTGGGGCTGTTTTTCTGCAAAGGGACCAGGACGACTGATCCGTGTAAAGGAAAGAATGAATGCGGCCATGTATCGTAAGATTTTGAGTGAAAACCTCCTTCCATCAGCAAGGGCATTGAAGATCACTGCTCTAGAGGAGATATGCATGGAGGAATGGGCCAAAATACCAGCAACAGTGTGTGAAAACCTTGTGAAGACTTACAGAAAACGTTTGACCTCTGTCATTGCCAACAAAGGGTATATAACAAAGTATTGAGATAAACTTTTGTTATTGTCCAAATACTTATTTTCCACCATAATTTGCAAATAAATTCATAAAAAAATCCTACAATGTGATTTTCTGGATTTTTTTTCACCTCATTTGTCTTTCATAGTTGAAGTGTACCTATATGATGAAAATTACAGGCCTCTCTCATTGTCTTAAGTGGGAGAACTTGCACAATTGGTGGCTGACTAAATACACAGTGGGGCAAAAAAGTATTTAGTCAGCCACCAATTGTGCAAGTTCTCCCACTTAAGACGATGACGGTGCTTATCAGGGGGTGCTACAGCATCTCTCGCACCCCTACTTCCTGCGGCTTTGTCCATCGCCGCTCGTGGTCACTTTCATATCGCTGAATCTCAATGTAAATTCATTCATTGAAATGCGAGGCCTATAGGCCTAATCCAGAGCTTTTCAATCCCTCCAGATGTTTAACCATTTTGTTGAACTACCTCACCCCGATTCACCTATTCAAGGGCTTGATAATTGACAGACAAGTTGAATCAGGTGTGCTAGCTGAGAAATAGTACAAATACATGGCTTGGCTGAAAGTCCCCGAGGAGAGATTTAAAAACCTTTTAATCGTCTCTTTTATGAGATGCAGGTTACTTAATGCTCTCATGTTCACGAGGCACATAATGCTTCTTACTTAAAAAGGTTGGCTTTGTCCCTCTGGGCCACCAGGGGAATGTTAAAACTGGGTCGTATTCATTAAGGCACTCCGTAGCAAGTTTTAAGTAGCGCCTCCTTGTTTATGCCTGTTTTCTTCTGTTTAGTGCCTAAAGTCACAATAATCTGATGTTCCTGGCAACCTCTTGTCATGTATTTCTGATGAGTTCTTCTGGGAGTTCATTATGTGACCGGGCAAAATGTGTTCATGTTAATATATTTTTTAACTAATGCCGATGTCAAAAAGTGACGGTTATGTTCTAGCAACGGGAGTCCTAGGATGGACGCGCGCGCACACACACGCTGTGTTCTTTTTATTCGATTTTTCTGTCAGTTATTCAAGAGTACCGTTTAGTATTTTTTTCTGCTGAGTTAGCGCTAGCTCTACATCAAAAAGGAGTTCTTCATTAGTGTCCCTATGGTAACAGCATGGAATGCTGGCCCCGTTCGCACCCGTTGCAGAGCAACGAGAGCATCACAAATCACACAGGATACGTCTCAAAGGCCACCCTATTCTCTTCACATAGTGCACAACTTTAGACCAGGGACTATAGGGGTCAAATAGTAGTGCATTATATAATGACACTAGGGTGCTATTTGGGGCGTATCCACACTGAATAGAAAGTGAAGAGGAAATCTATTTTTCTTCCTCACTAAATGGCCATTATTCTTGTGTTCCCAGGCCGTCATTGTAAATGAGAATTGGTTCTTAACTGACTCACCTGGTTAAATAATGGTTAAATAGATATACAATAAATAGTCAAATCCAGGAGCCTCGTTCAATCTAACGTGCATTCCGGTATTTACGCTGTAGTTTTTTCCCTGTGATCTTATACCTATACTACATGACCAACAGTATGTGGACACCTGCTCCTCGAACATCTCATTCAAAAATCATGGGTATTAATGTGGAGTTGGTCTCCCCCCTTTGCTGCTATAACAGCCTCCACTCTTCTGGGAAGGCTTTCCACTAGATGTTGGAACATTGCTACTATAACAGCCTCCACTCTTCTGGGAATGCTTTCCACTAGATGTTGGAACATTGCTGCTACAACAGCCTCCACTCTTCTGGGAAGGCTTTCCACTAGATGTTGGAACATTGCTGCTATAACAGCCTCCACTCTTCTGGGAAGGCTTTCCACTAGATGTTGGAACATTGCTGCTATAACAGCCTCCACTCTTCTGGGAAGGCTTTCCACTAGATGTTGGAACATTGCTGCTATAACAGCCTCCACTCTTCTGGGAAGGCTTTCCACTAGATGTTGGAACATTGCTGCTATAACAGCCTCCACTCTTCTAGGAAGGCTTTCCACTAGATGTTGGAACATTGCTACTATAACAGCCTCCACTCTTCTGGGAAGGCTTTCCACTAGATGTTGGAACATTGCTGCTATAACATTGCTGCTTTCCACTAGATGTTGGAACATTGCTACTATAACAGCCTCCACTCTTCTGGGAAGGCTTTCCACTAGATGTTGGAACATTGCTGCAGGGATTTTACTCCATTCAGCCTCAAGAGCGTTAGTCAGGTCGGCCACTGATGTTGGGCGATAAGACCTGGCTTGCAGTCGGCTTTCCAATTCATCCCAAAGGTGTTCGATGGGGTTGAGGTCAGGGCTCTGTGCACGCCAGTCAAGTTCTTCCACACTGATCTCTAACACACCATGTCTGTATGGACCTCGCTTTGTGCATGGGGGCGTTGTCATGGTGAAACAGGAAAGAACCTTCCCCAAACTGTTGCTACAATGTTGGAAGCACAGAATCATCTAGAATGTCAATGTATGCTGTAGCGTTAAGATTTCCCTTCACTGGAACTAAGGGGCCTAGCCCGAACCATGAAAAACAGCCCGAGACCATTATTCATCATCCACCAAACTTTACAGTTGACACAATGCATTTGGGCAGGTAGCGTTCTCCTGGCATCCGCCAAACCTAGATTCGTTCATCGGACTACCAGATGGTGAAGTGTGATTCATCACTCCAGAGAACGCTTTTCCACTGCTCCAGAGTCCAATTGCAACAAGCTTTACACCACTTGGCATGGGCATGGTGATCTTGGGCTTGTGTGCGGCTGCTCGGCCATGGACGCCCATTTCACGAAGCTCCCGACAAAACAGTGCTTGTGCTGACGTTGCTTCCAGAGGCAGTTTGGATATGGGTAGTGAGTGTTTCAATCGAGGACAGGCGATTTTTATTTTTTTACATCCAACACGCTACAACACTTGGTGGTCTCTTTCTGTGAGCTTGTTTGGCCTACCAATTTACGGCTAAGCCATTGTTGCTCCTTCACAATTGCAGCACTTACAGTTCACCGGGGGAAGCTCTAGCAGAGCAGAAATTGAGTGAGAAGGGGAGAGGGGTGATGATAGCACACTGTAAACTTGCTACTGTATGGCAATTGATTGAATCCCAGCCTTAGTTTTCCTATCATTCTTTCTACAGAATGGATAAGTGGGTTAGGTTTATAGAGAGATGGTTACCTTCTGGGTTAGGGTTATAGATGGTTACCTACTGGGTTAGGTTTATAGAGAGATGGTTACCTTCTGGGTTAGGGTTATAAATGGTTACCTACTGGGTTAGGGTTATAGATGGTTACCTACTGGGTTAGGGTTATAGATAGATGGTTACCTACTGGGTTAGGGTTATAGATAGATGGTTACCTACTGGGTTAGGTTTATAGAGAGATGGTTACCTTCTGGGTTAGGGTTATAGATGGTTAGCTACTGGGTTAGGGTTATAGATGGTTACCTACTGGGTTAGGGTTATAGATAGATGGTTACCTACTGGGTTAGGTTTATAGAGAGATGGGTACCTTCTGGGTGAGGGTTATAGATGGTTACCTACTGGGTTAGGGTTATAGATGGTTACCTACTGGGTTAGGGTTATAGATAGATGGTTACCTACTGGGTTAGGTTTATAGAGAGATGGTTACCTACTGGGTTGGGTTTATAGAGAGATGGTTACCTTCTGGGTTAGGGTTATAGATGGTTACCTACTGGGTTAGGGTTATTGATGGTTACCTTCTGGGTTATGGTTATAGATGGTTACCTTCTGGGTTATGGTTATAGATGGTTACCTACTGGGTTAGGGTTATAGATGGTTACCTTCTGGGTTATGGTTATAGATGGTTACCTTCTGGGTTATGGTTATAGATGGTTACCTACTGGGTTAGGGTTATAGATAGATGGTTACCTACTGGGTTAGGGTTATAGATGGTTACCTACTGGGTTAGGGTTATAGATAGATGGTTACCTACTGGGTTAGGGTTATAGAGAGATGGTTACCTACTGGGTTAGGGTTATAGAGAGATGGTTACCTACTGGGTTAGGGTTATAGATGGTTACCTTCTGGGTTAGGGTTATAGATGGTTACCTTCTGGGTTAGGGTTATAGATGGTTACCTACTGGGTTAGGGATATAGATAGATGGTTACCTACTGGGTTAGGGATATAGATAGATGGTTACCTACTGGGTTAGGGTTATAGAGAGATGGTTACCTTCTGGGTTAGGGTTATAGATAGATGGTTACCTACTGGGTTGGGGTTATAGATGGTATGGATAGATGGTTACCTACTGGGTTAGGGTTATAGATGGATAGATAGTTACCTACTGGGTTAGGGTTATAGATGGTATGGATAGATGGTTACCTACTTGGTTATAGATAGATGTACAGTACCAGTCAAAGGTTTGGACACACCTACCCATTCAAGGGTTTTTCTTTATTTTTTTATTTTTTCTACATTGTAGAATAATAGTGAAGATATAAACTAATGCATTTCAAATAACAGGTGTGCCTTGTTAAAAGTTAATTTGTGGAATATCTTTACTTCCTGATGAGTTTGAGCCAATCAGTTGTGTTGTAACAAGGTAGGGGTGGTATACAGAAGATATCCCTATTTGTAAAAGACCAAGTCCATATTATGACAAGAACAGCTCAAATAAGCAAAGAGAAACAACAGTCCATTATTTCTTTCTTTTTGATCTCTGCATGTGTGATGGTGTGGGGGTGCTTTGCTGGTGACACTCAGTGATTTATTTAGAATGTAAAGCACACTTAACCAGTATGGCTACCACAGCATTCTGCAGCGATAAGCCATCCCAACTGGTTTGCACTTAGTGGGACTATCATTTGTTTTTCAACAGGACAATGACCCAACACACCTCCAGGCTGTGTAAGGGCTATTTAACCAAGGAGAATGATGGAGTGCTGCATCAGATGACCTGGCCTCCACAATCACTCGACCTCATCCCAATTGAGATAGTTTGAGATGAGTTGGACCGCAGAGAAGGAAAGTGATGGAGTGCTGCATCAGATGACCTGGCCTCCACAATCACTCGACCTCATCCCAATTGAGATAGTTTGAGATGAGTTGGACCGCAGAGAAGAAAAGTGAAGTGCTCAACATATGTGGGAACCCCTTCAAGACTGTTGAAAAAGCATTCCAGGTGAAGCTGGTTGAGAGACATGTCTTTAAAATGTTAGTAGGGGACTCCAATTGGGAATTACTCTGAAAAAACTTGCTTTTAGGAGTAAAACCCGTCATCACTATATGTCACCTGTTCTTTGTACCTCAACAATACCACACTGACCCTGTTCCACTCCACACCAGGACCTCTGCTGTTCTGGAGAACTAAGTAACTACTTGGTAGGACTACTACTGTGAACTTGTTCACCTGTCTTGTCATCCCAGGAGGGCAAGAATTGGTCAGTCTGAAGTTTGCCTGTATAAATCTAATCCAATTTGAATTATCTCATACACGTTTAGCAGATGTTATTGCGGGTGTAGTAAAATGCTTGTGTTTCTAGCTCCCGAAATAACACACAAACAAATGAAATACTGCAAAGTTGCTTAGGAGCGAGAAGCACAGCTGCCATCTTGCTATATCAGAATGATGTATGGCTTACAGTAAGTAGTCAACAGGGGGTCTGATAGGCCACTAGATCTACCGGTCTGTCTACTCTGGTCTGGTGGGGGAAGATTACACTCACCCAATGGTACATTGCTGGTCAAGACCTCAAATCGGTTGGGAAGTAGTATGGACAACTTGGCGGTCACTAAAATGCTGGTTGAATTACACATAAGCAGAACAACAAAATATCCATAAACAGATTCCAAATCTGTAACAAACTTAATGCACATTAAAAAAAACACATGAGGAATACATTGGGGTAAGGGATTACAAAGAACACCGAGGGGAAACGGAAATAAATAAATCAGCTGGTAGAGAGGCACTCGAATCACTGAGACGTGGTAGATCCAAAAGCAGGTGTCTGCTGTCATCTAGAGGGCATTTCTCGGTACTGATTGCCACATAGAGAATCAATCGAGGCTCGGGTTGAATGGCAGGAACCCGGTCGCAGAGATTCACCGCCCGAACTGTCTCCAGTAAATTATAATACATTATTTATATGAACAACATGGCGTGAAATGGAACTGTTGAATTATATGCGATGTGTAAATCTGGCTTCTCTGCGGCCTCTGCATGATGACCCATCCTGAACGTTGATGATTCAGACGGCCCATCTCAGTACCGAGGGCAGTTCACAATACATGTAGACCCATCACCTCATCATGGTAACTGCTTTTCTTGTGACAGGTAGGCCTACATCTGCTGCAATACACTCTATGCTACAGTAATATAAAGACAGAATGCACGTCTAATGTACACATCTCCATCTGGCTTTCGGAGGCCACCTTATTTATTTTTTGTAATTGCAGAGTTTTAAAACAGCCCATCAATTGAATATCGTTGCTTTAAATCAGTGTGCACTCGCAGTTTCTCTCTCGCCACCAACTCCATTCAAATTGCATCCAAAATAGATCATACTGTTCTAGATCGATATATAGCTTCCTCTTTCAAGTCATAAAGTCAATGCAGTATTAGGCTTATATTTAGCTAATTAATGATGGGTTATACATAATATACTTCTAACGTATAGCCGCTGTCTCTTGAGCAATACGCATGCGCCTGTAATCCACTGGTTTTACTTTTTTTTTAAACACTGTTTAGCTCCTGGACTAGAATAGCTTGCTGGGCATTATTTTTTTTAGCATTTCTAATACTATTAAACTATTCGAAGAGGGACGAAAGCTCTTTTTTTTGCTGAATGTTAAATACTGTACAGCAGTCAATATAACTCACATGAAGTTTGAAAGAGCAGGTTGGCGGGAGGCTACAGCAGTTATTTATTCAGATCCATAACCATTCAATATTCGCGAAGAGCAGTGAAAGCCTTCTGCAACTAATTATAGTCCTATATTATTCAAGGATGTCATTAGAATGATGAGGATGAAGACAAATAAACGTATTTCATTTTAACTGTTGAACGCGAGGAAGTAATGAAGCAACGATAAAGAGTTGTTAAACTAATAACAATAGGGGAATTATGAAAAGTATATATGCGTCACTCTATTAATTGTACAAATAGGCCCTGTTATATTTCAAAATTAAAATCACATTTGTTAGCCTACACTTGTAACTTTGTAGGCCGCACGTAATGCACCAAAACCGCATGTTCTCTTCAGTTTTATCATGGTTTGAACAATGTGCGTAATTCCATATCCATATAAAACACTATAATACAGTTCACACTCAAAATAATGAACCTACTAGAGCCAGTTTCATTTATTTAGCCAAGAGAGCATATAGTTAGTTACATATATGAGCTTTTATGTTTTTCTGTCGTGCGTAATGTGCAGTAGCCCATATCTAGAGTTGAGCGGGTTACTTTCTAAATGTAACCCGTTAGTTACTAATTACCGGTCCGACAATTGTAATCAGTAACGGATTACAAAAAATGTTGTAACGTAATCTGATTACATTCCGGTAATTTTTAAAAGCGACATGAGAAGAAGACAAATGTATGTTACCATTTGAAATGAAATCTATTGCAGGATAAATCAATGTTAAAGTTGACATAACTGGCCATATGGATATTACATTTTACTGTATGGTTTGGTTATGTAGGCTTCTTCTAACCTATCGCTTTCTGCTACATGTAATAATACGAGTAAATTATATTTTTACGTTAAAAACCAGTCATCAGAATTCCAGTCATTCCAATAAATGTTATACCTCTTGATCTTCAAGAATAGGACTTGGAAATATGGAAGTATAGATTAGCCAAATAGTTTTACCTGAGAATAACCCCAAATCTAAGGATTTATTAGCCAGCCCTACTGTGATGTTTATGATTTTGTTGTCATGGAAGACTGATTGGGCTCATTGAGTTGAGTTGAAAAATAAATGCTGCGCTCATGGAATGGCTTTGAGCAGTACTGAAAAGTGCTATTTACATGTGAGAAATTAATAGCATATGCTGCATTTGCTATAGGCCTATTCTGCCCTACCAAGCAAAAAGGCAGTAACAGTTCATTTGGTCGAAAATGAGTTTGAAATTTTTTCTACATTAAATATACGCTTAATCATGTGGACAAGTATCCTGCCTCTGACTCCTATTGTGTTTTGGAGAAAATGGGGGTCATGTTAGCAGTAATGTTACTGTGAAACCAACAATTAGACCTATGGATATTTTATCAACATGAATTAGATTGACAGCCAGCTTAAACTTTTTGAATTCAACCATTATTGGGTTCAAATACACATTTAGATTTGTGATCAGCCATCCACAACAACCACAATCCGTAAGGCACAAATGAGAGCAACATGAGAGAGCAGCAGTGTGATTCACATCAATGTGCTGTGTAAATATTAATTAATAAGTGATATCCGTATCGCCGTAGACTACACCACTGATGTCATCAACCTTACCTCCAAACGTTTATTCAAGTTGGAGAATGTTTGGATGCCGACAGCAGTTGTACCATTGGAAGACATAGCTTGGACTGTAGCCTAGAAAATACTATATAGATGGTAGATGGTTACCTTCTGGGTTAGGGTTATAGATGGTTACCTGCTGGGTTAGGTTTATAGATAGATGGTTACCTGTTGGGTTATGTTTATAGATAGATGGTTACCTGTTGGGTTAGGTTTATAGATAGATGGTTACCTGCTGGGTTAGGTTTATAGTTATATAGATGGTTACCTGCTGGGTTAGGTTTATAGTTAGATGGTTACCTGCTGGGTTAGGTTTACAGTTAGATAGATGGTTACCTGCTGGGTTAGGTTTACAGTTAGATAGATGGTTACCTGCTGGGTTAGGTTTATAGTTAGATTGTTACCTGCTGGGTTAGGTTTATAGTTAGATAGAATGTTACCTGCTGAGTTAGGTTTATAGTTAGATAGATGGTTACCTGCTGGGTTAGGGTTATAGATAGATGGTTACCTGCTGGGTTAGGTTTATAGATAGATGGTTACCTGCTGGGTTAGGTTTATAGATAGATAGATGGGTACCTGCTGGGTTAGGTTTATAGTTAGATAGATGGGTACCTGCTGGGTTAGGTTTATAGTTAGATGGTTACCTGCTGTGTTAGGGTTATAGATAGATGGTTACCTGCTGGGTTAGGTTTATAGAGAGATGGTTACCTGCTGTGTTAGGGTTATAGATAGATGGTTACCTGCTGGGTTAGGGTTATAGATAGATGGTTACCTGCTGTGTTAGGGTTATAGATAGATGGTTACCTGCTGGGTTAGGGTTATAGATGGATAGATGGGTACCTGCTGGGTTAGGGTTATAGTTAGATAGATGGTTACCTGCTGGGTTAGGGTTATAGATAGATGGTTACCTGCTGGGTTAGGTTTATAGAGAGATGGTTACCTGCTGTGTTAGGGTTATAGATAGATGGTTACCTGCTGGGTTAGGGTTATAGATGGTTACCTGCTGGGTTAGGGTTATAGATAGATGGTTACCTGCTGGGTTAGGTTTATAGAGAGATGGTTACCTGCTGGGTTAGGTTTATAGATAGATAGATGGTTACCTGCTGGGTTAGGTTTATAGATAGAAGGTTACCTGTTGGGTTAGGTTTATAGATAGATGGTTACCTGTTGGGTTAGGTTTATAGATAGATGGTTACCTGTTGGGTTAGGGTTATAGATAGATGGTTACCTGTTGGGTTAGGTTTATAGATATATGGTTACCTGCTGGGTTAGGTTTATAGTTAGATAGATGGTTACCTGCTGGGTTAGGGTTATAGATAGATGGTTACCTGCTGGGTTAGGTTTATAGATAGATGGTTACCTGCTGGGTTAGGGTTATAGTTAGATAGATGGTTACCTGCTGGGTTAGGGTTATAGATAGATGGTTACCTGCTGTGTTAGGGTTATAGATAGATGGTTACCTGCTGGGTTAGGGTTATAGATGGTTACCTGCTGGGTTAGGGTTATAGATAGATGGTTACCTGCTGGGTTAGGGTTATAGATGGTTACCTGCTGGGTTAGGGTTATAGATAGATGGTTACCTGCTGGGTTAGGTTTATAGAGAGATGGTTACCTGCTGGGTTAGGTTTATAGATAGATAGATGGTTACCTGCTGGGTTAGGTTTATAGATAGATGGTTACCTGTTGGGTTAGGGTTATAGATAGATGGTTACCTGTTGGGTTAGGTTTATAGATTTCGTCAGGACCTCCAACACCCGAAGCTAAGTAGTAACATTAACATGATGCCTTCTAATTGCAGTCGCTGTACTCGCCTTACGGCGAGGATAGCTGTGCTACAAGCCCGGCTTCAGACGCAATCGTTAGGCAAGGGTAATTTCAGTGTAGGAAAGGATGAAACAGCGTCTGTGCCACCAGCAAGTACAGATAGTAGTATAAATCCCCTGGCACAGTCCCCGCAGCCGGACAACTTTCTCACGGTTTCTGGAAGGAAATGCTGTAGGAACGCTCAACCGGTGTCGCTCATTCAGCCGACAGAAACTTTCAACCGGTTTTCCCCATTAAGTAGCGAGTCGGAGTCAGAGGCCGAGCCTTCTCTGGTCTATACTCCTCCCGTTACGGGGTCTGAGACGCCGAAGCTTCCCACCATTAGCTCTGACAAATTGAAAACTCTAGTCATTGGCGACTCCATTACCCGCAGTATTAGACTTAAAACGAATCATCCAGCGATCATACACTGTTTACCGGGGGCAGGGCTACCGACGTTAAGGCTAATCTGAAGATGGTGCTGGCTAAAGCTAAAACTGGCGAGTGTAGAGAGTATAGAGATATTGTTATCCACGTCGGCACCAACGATGTTAGGATGAAACAGTCAGAGATCACCAAGCGCAACATAGCTTCTGCGTGTAAATCAGCTAGAAAGATGTGTCGGCATCGAGTAATTGTCTCTGGCCCCCTCCCAGTTAGGGGGAGTGATGAGCTCTACAGCAGAGTCTCACAACTCAATCGCTGGTTGAAAACTGTTTTCTGCCCCTCCGAAAAGTTAGAATTTGTAGATAATTGGCCCTCTTTTTGGGACTCACCCACAAACAGGACCAAGCCTGACCTGCTGAGGAGTGACGGACTCCATCCAAGCTGGAGGGGTGCTCTCATCTTATCTACCAACATAGACAGGGCTCTAACTCCTCTAGCTCCACAATGAAATAGGGTGCAGGCCAGGCAGCAGGCTGTTAGCCAGCCTGCCAGCATAGTGGAGTCTGCCACTAGCATAGTCAGTGTAGTCAGCTCAGCTATCACCATTGAGACCGTGTCTGTGCCTCGACCTAGGTTGCGCAAAACTAAACATGGCGGTGTTCGCCTTAGCAATCTCACTAGGATAAAGACCACCTCCATTCCTGTCATTATTGAAAGAGATCATGATACCTCACATCTCAAAATAGGGCTACTTAATGTTAGATCCCTTACTTCAAAGGCAATTATAGTCAATGAACTAATCACTGATCATAATCTTGATGTGATTGGCCTGACTGAAACATGGCTTAAGCCTGATGAATTTACTGTGTTAAATGAGGCCTCACCTCCTGGCTACACTATTGACCATATCCCCGTGCATCCCGCAAAGGCGGAGGTGTTGCTAACATTTACGATAGCAAAATTCAATTTACAAAAAAAAAAAAAAATGACGTTTTCGTCTTTTGAGCTTCTAGTCATGAAATCTATGCAGCCTACTCAATCACTTTTTATAGCTACTGTTTACAGGCCTCCTGGGTCATATACAGCGTTCCTCACTGAGTTCCCTGAATTCCTATCGGACCTTGTAGTCATAGCAGATAATATTCTAATCTTTGGTGACTTTAATATTCACATGGAAAAGTCCACAGACCCACTCCAAAAGGCTTTCGGAGCCATCATCGACTCAGTGGGTTTTGTCCAACATGTCTCTGGACCCACTCACTGTCACAGTCATACGCTGGACCTAGTTTTGTCCCATGGAATAAATGTTGTGGATCTTAATGTTTTTCCTCATTATCCAGGACTATCGGACCACCATTTTATTACGTTTGCAATTGCAACAAATAATCTGCTCAGACCCCAACCAAGGAACATCAAAAGTCGTGCTATAAATTCACAGACAACACAAAGATTCCTTGATGTCCTTCCAGATTCCCTCTGTCTACCCAATGACACCAGAGGACAAAAATCAGTTAACCACCTAACTGAGGAACTCAATTTAACCTTGCGCAATACCCTAGATGCAGTTGCACCCCTAAAAACTAAAAACATTTCTCATAAGAAACTAGCTCCCTGGTACACAGAAAATACCCGAGCTCTGAAGCAAGCTTCCAGAAAATTGGAACGGAAATGGCGCCACACCAAACTGGAAGTCTTCCGTCTAGCTTGGAAAGACAGTACCGAAGAGCCCTTACTGCTGCTCGATCATCCTATTTTTCTAACTTAATTGAGGACAATAAGAACAATCCAAAATTCCTTTTTGATACGGTCGCAAAGCTAACTAAAAAGCAGCATTCCCCAAGAGAGGATGACTTTCACTTTAGCAGTGATAAATTCATGAACTTTTTTGAGGAAAAAATTATGATTATTAGAAAGCAAATTACAGACTCCTCTTTAAATCTGCGTGTTCCTTCAAGGCTCAGTTGTCCTGAGTCTGCACAACTCTGCGTGGACCTAGGATCAAGAGAGACGCTCAAGTGTTTTAGTACTATATCTCTTGACACAATGATGAAAATAATCATGGCCTCTAAACCTTCAAGCTGCTTACTGGACCCTATTCCAACTAAACTACTGAAAGAGCTGCTTCCTGTGCTTGGCCCTCCTATGTTGAACATAATAAACGGCTCTCTATCCACCGGATGTGTACCAAACTCACTAAAAGTGGCAGTAATAAAGCCTCTCTTGAAAAAGCCAAACCTTGACCCAGAAAATATAAAAAACTATCGGCCTATATCGAATCTTCCATTCCTCTCAAAAATCTTAGAAAAGGCTGTTGCTCAGCAACTCACTGCCTTCCTGAAGACAAACAATGTATATGAAATGCTTCAGTCTGGTTTTAGACCCCATCATAGCACTGAGACGGCACTTGTGAAGGTGGTAAATGACATTTTAATGGCATCGGACCGAGGCTCTGCATCTGTCCTCGTGCTCCTAGACCTTAGATACCATCGATCACCACATTCTTTTGGAGAGATTGGAAACCCAAATTGGTCTACACGGACAAGTTCTGGCCTGGTTTAGATCTTATCTGTCGGAAAGATATCAGTTTGTCTCTGTGGATGTTTTGTCCTCTGACAAATCAACTGTAAATTTCGGTGTTCCTCAAGGTTCCGTTTTAGGACCGCTGTTGTTTTCACTATATATTTTACCTCTTGGGGATGTTATTCGAAAACATAATGTTAACTTTCACTGCTATGCGGATGATACACAGCTGTACATTTCAATGAAACATGGTGAAGCCCCAAAATTGCCCTCGCTAGAAGCATGTGTTTCAGACATAAGGAAGTGGATGGCAGCAAACTTTCTACTTTTAAACTCGGATAAAACAGAGATGCTTGTTCTAGGTCCCAAGAAACAAAGAGATCTTCTGTTGAATCTGACAATTAATCTTAATGGTTGTACAGTCATCTCAAATAAAACTGTGAAGGACCTCGGCGTTACTCTGGACCCTGATCTCTCTTTTGAAGAACATATCAAGACCATTTCAAGGACAGCTTTTTTCCATCTACGTAACATTGCAAAAATCAGAAACTTTCTGTCCAAAAATGATGCAGAAAAATTAATCCATGCTTTTGTCACTTCTAGGTTAGACTACTGCAATGCTCTACTTTCCGGCTACCCGGATAAAGCACTAAATAAACTTCAGTTAGTGCTAAATACGGCTGCTAGAATCCTGACTAGAACCAAAAAATTTGATCATATTACTCCAGTGCTAGCCTCCCTACACTGGCTTCCTGTCAAAGCAAGGGCTGATTTCAAGGTTTTACTGCTAACCTACAAAGCATTGCATGGGCTTGCTCCTACCTATCTCTCTGATTTGGTCCTGCCGTACATACCTACACGTACGCTACGGTCACAAGACGCAGGCCTCCTAATTGTCCCTAGAATTTCTAAGCAAACAGCTGGAGGCAGGGCTTTCTCCTATAGAGCTCCATTTTTATGGAACGGTCTGCCTACCCATGTCAGAGACGCAAACTCGGTCTCAACCTTTAAGTCTTTACTGAAGACTCATCTCTTCAGTGGGTCATATGATTGAGTGTAGTCTGGCCCAGGGGTGGGAAGGTGAACGGAAAGGCTCTGGAGCAACGAACCACCCTTGCTGTCTCTGCCTGGCCGGTTCCCCTCTTTCCACTGGGATTCTCTGCCTCTAACCCTATTACAGGGGCTGAGTCACTGGCTTGCTGGGGCTCTCTCATGCCGTCCCTGGAGGGGGTGCGTCACCTGAGTGGGTTGATTCACTGATGTGGTCATCCTGTCTGGGTTGGCGCCCCCCTTGGGTTGTGCCGTGGCGGAGATCTTTGCGGGCTATACTCAGCTTTGTCTCAGGATGGTAAGTTGGTGGTTGAAGATATCCCTCCAGTGGTGTGGGGGCTGTGCTTTGGCAAAGTGGGTGGGGTTATATCCTTCCTGTTTGGCCCTGTCCGGGGGTGTCCTCGGGTGGGGCCACAGTGTCTCCTGACCCCTCCTGTCTCAGCCTCCAGTATTTATGCTGCAGTAGTTTATGTGTCGGGGGGCTGGGGTCAGTTTGTTATATCTGGAGTACTTCTCCTGTCCAATTCGGTGTCCTGTGTGAATCTAAGTGTGCGTTCTCTAATTCTCTCCTTCTCTCTCTCGGAGGACCTGAGGCCTAGGACCATGCCCCAGGACTACCTGACATGATGACTCCTTGCTGTCCCCAGTCCACCTGGCCGTGCTGCTGCTCCAGTTTCAACTGACCTGAGCCCTAGGACCATGCCCCAGGACTACTTGACATGATGACTCCTTGCTGTCCCCAGTCCACCTGGCCGTGCTGCTGCTCCAGTTTCAACTGTTCTGCCTTATTATTATTCGACCATGCTGGTCATTTATGAACATTTGAACATCTTGGCCATGTTCTGTTATAATCTCTACCCGGCACAGCCAGAAGAGGACTGGCCACCCCACATAGCCTGGTTCCTCTCTAGGTTTCTTCCTAGGTTTTGGCTTTTCTAGGGAGTTTTTCCTAGCCACCATGCTTCTACACCTGCATTGCTTGCTGTTTGGGGTTTTAGGCTGGGTTTCTGTACAGCACTTTGAGATATCAGCTGATGTACGAAGGGCTATATAAATAAATTTGATTTGATTTGATTTGATAGATATATGGTTACCTGCTGGGTTAGGTTTATAGATAGATGGTTAACCACTGGGTTAGGTTTATAGTTATATAGATGGACGTATAGATGGTTACCCACTGGGTTAGGTTTATAGTTATATAGATGGTTACCCACTGGGTTAGGTTTATAGTTATATAGATGGTTACCCACTGGGTTAGGTTTATAGTTATATAGATGGTTACCCACTGGGTTAGGTTTATAGTTATATAGATGGACGTATAGATGGTTACCCACTGGGTTAGGTTTATAGTTATATAGATGGTTACCCACTGGGTTAGGTTTATAGTTATATAGATGGACGTATAGATGGTTACCCACTGGGTTAGGTTTATAGTTATATAGATGGTTACCCACTGGGTTAGGTTTATAGTTATATAGATGGTTGCCCACTGGGTTAGGTTTATAGTTATATAGATGGACGTATAGATGGTTACCCACTGGGTTAGGTTTATAGTTATATAGATGGTTACCCACTGGGTTAGGGTTATAGTTATATAGATGGTTACCCACTGGGTTAGGGTTATAGTTATATAGATGGTTACCCACTGGGTTAGGTTTATAGTTATATAGATGGTTACCCACTGGGTTAGGTTTATAGTTATATAGATGGTTACCCACTGGGTTAGGTTTATAGTTATATAGATGGTTACCCACTGGGTTAGGTTTATAGTTATATAGATGGTTACCCACTGGGTTAGGTTTATAGTTATATAGATGGATGTATAGATGGTTACCCACTGGGTTAGGTTTACCGGAACCGGCTTCCGGTTCCGGGTTGGAGCGAGCGGTCGCATCTACACTTCGGTCCGCAGGAGATACTGCGAGCTAGCTAGCCAACAGCTAGCCGACGTCTTCCGAATTGAACTTCAACAACCCGGTCAACATTCCGCCTCGCTCCACAGGTAGTATCACATTTTCATTTCACTTCATTACAGTACAACGGTTTGATTTGTTTGATCGTAGCTAGCTAGCTACATAGCCGTCTTTGTATCTAAGACAATTGTGTAGTCTGGAGCGATTTTCTAGGTTAGCTAGCCAGCTATTGTCGTTCTTTTAACGTAACGTTACGTAATCAACACTGCAGCCCTGAATAGCAGCACTGTAGAAACTATTACACTCGACGGAACGACTTGATTAGTGTAGTGTCAACAACGCAGCCACTGCCAGCTAGCCTACAAAGTCAACAACGTAGCCACTGCCAGCTAGCCTACTCCAGCAGTACTGTATCATTTCAATCATTTTAGTCAATAAGATTCTTGCTACGTAAGCTTAACTTTCTGAACATTCGAGACGTGTAGTCCACTTGTCATTCCAATCTCCTTTGCATTAGCGTAGCCTCTTCTGTAGCCTGTCAACTATGTGTCTATCTATCCCTGTTCTCTCCTCTCTGCACAGACCATACAAACGCTCCACACCGCGTGGCCGCGGCCACCCTAATCTGGTGGTCCCAGCGCGCACGACCCACGTGGAGTTCCAGGTCTCCGGTAGCCTCTGGAACTGCCGATCTGCGGCCAACAAGGCAGAGTTCATCTCAGCCTATGCCTCCCTCCAGTCCCTCGACTTCTTGGCACTGACGGAAACATGGATCACCACAGACAACACTGCTACTCCTACTGCTCTCTCTTCGTCCGCCCACGTGTTCTCGCACACCCCGAGAGCTTCTGGTCAGCGGGGTGGTGGCACCGGGATCCTCATCTCTCCCAAGTGGTCATTCTCTCTTTCTCCCCTTACCCATCTGTCTATCGCCTCCTTTGAATTCCATGCTGTCACAGTTACCAGCCCTTTCAAGCTTAACATCCTTATCATTTATCGCCCTCCAGATTCCCTCGGAGAGTTCATCAATGAGCTTGATGCCTCGGAGAGTTCATCAATGAGCTTGATGCCTTGATAAGCTCCTTTCCTGAGGACGGCTCACCTCTCACAGTCCTGGGCGACTTTAACCTCCCCACGTCTACCTTTGACTCATTCCTCTCTGCCTCCTTCTTTCCACTCCTCTCCTCTTTTGACCTCACCCTCTCACCTTCCCCCCCTACTCACAAGGCAGGCAATACGCTCGACCTCATCTTTACTAGATGCTGTTCTTCCACTAACCTCATTGCAACTCCCCTCCAAGTCTCCGACCACTACCTTGTATCCTTTTCCCTCTCGCTCTCATCCAACACTTCCCACACTGCCCCTACTCGGATGGTATCGCGCCGTCCCAACCTTCGCTCTCTCTCCCCCGCTACTCTCTCCTCTTCCATCCTATCATCTCTTCCCTCTGCTCATACCTTCTCCAACCTATCTCCTGATTCTGCCTCCTCAACCCTCCTCTCTTCCCTTTCTGCATCCTTTGACTCTCTATGTCCCCTATCCTCCAGGCCGGCTCGGTCCTCCCCTCCCGCTCCGTGGCTCGACGACTCATTGCGAGCTCACAGAACAGTGCTCCGGGCAGCCGAGCGGAAATGGAGGAAAACTCGCCTCCCTGCGGACCTGGCATCCTTTCACTCCCTCCTCTCTACATTTTCCTCCTCTGTCTCTGCTGCTAAAGCCACTTTCTTCCACTCTAAATTCCAAGCATCTGCCTCTAACCCTAGGAAGCTCTTTGCCACCTTCTCCTCCCTCCTGAATCCTCCTCCCCCCTCTCTGCAGATGACTTCGTCAACCATTTTGAAAAGAAGGTCGACGACATCCGATCCTCGTTTGCTAAGTCAAACGACACCGCTGGTTCTGCTCACACTGCCCTACCCTGTGCTCTGACCTCTTTCTCCCCTCTCTCTCCAGATGAAATCTCGCTTCTTGTGACGGCCAGCCGCCCAACAACCTGCCCGCTTGACCCTATCCCCTCCTCTCTTCTCCAGACCATTTCCGGAGACCTTCTCCCCTACCTCACCTCGCTCATCAACTCATCCCTGACCGCTGGCTACGTCCCTTCCGTCTTCAAGAGAGCGAGAGTTGCACCCCTTCTGAAAAAACCTACACTCGATCCCTCCGATGTCAACAACTACAGACCAGTATCCCTTCTTTCTTTTCTCTCCAAAACTCTTGAACGTGCCGTCCTTGGCCAGCTCTCCCGCTATCTCTCTCAGAATGACCTTCTTGATCCAAATCAGTCAGGTTTCAAGACTAGTCATTCAACTGAGACTGCTCTTCTCTGTATCACGGAGGCGCTCCGCACTGCTAAAGCTAACTCTCTCTCCTCTGCTCTCATCCTTCTAGACCTATCGGCTGCCTTCGACACTGTGAACCATCAGATCCTCCTCTCCACCCTCTCCGAGTTGGGCATCTCCGGCGCGGCCCACGCTTGGATTGCGTCCTACCTGACAGGTCGCTCCTACCAGGTGGCGTGGCGAGAATCTGTCTCCTCGCCACGCGCTCTCACCACTGGTGTCCCCCAGGGCTCTGTTCTAGGCCCTCTCCTATTCTCACTATACACCAAGTCACTTGGCTCTGTCATAACCTCACATGGTCTCTCCTATCATTGCTATGCAGACGACACACAATTAATCTTCTCCTTTCCCCCTTCTGATGACCAGGTGGCGAATCGCATCTCTGCATGTCTGGCAGACATATCAGTGTGGATGACGGATCACCACCTCAAGCTGAACCTCGGCAAGACGGAGCTGCTCTTCCTCCCGGGGAAGGACTGCCCGTTCCATGATCTCGCCATCACGGTTGACAACTCCATTGTGTCCTCCTCCCAGAGCGCTAAGAACCTTGGCGTGATCCTGGACAACACCCTGTCATTCTCAACTAACATCAAGGCGGTGGCCCGTTCCTGTAGGTTCATGCTCTACAACATCCGCAGAGTACGACCCTGCCTCACACAGGAAGCGGCGCAGGTCCTAATCCAGGCACTTGTCATCTCCCGTCTGGATTACTGCAACTCGCTGTTGGCTGGGCTCCCTGCCTGTGCCATTAAACCCCTACAACTCATCCAGAACGCCGCAGCCCGTCTGGTGTTCAACCTTCCCAAGTTCTCTCACGTCACCCCGCTCCTCCGCTCTCTCCACTGGCTTCCAGTTGAAGCTCGCATCCGCTACAAGACCATGGTGCTTGCCTACGGAGCTGTGAGGGGAACGGCACCGCAGTACCTCCAGGCTCTGATCAGGCCCTACACCCAAACAAGGGCACTGCGTTCATCCACCTCTGGCCTGCTCGCCTCCCTACCACTGAGGAAGTACAGTTCCCGCTCAGCCCAGTCAAAACTGTTCGCTGCTCTGGCCCCCCAATGGTGGAACAAACTCCCTCACGACGCCAGGACAGCGGAGTCAATCACCACCTTCCGGAGACACCTGAAACCCCACCTCTTCAAGGAATACCTAGGATAGGATAAAGTAATCCTTCTCACCCCCCCCCTTAAATGATTTAGATGCACTATTGTAAAGTGGCTGTTCCACTGATGTCAGAAGGTGAATTCACCAATTTGTAAGTCGCTCTGGATAAGAGCGTCTGCTAAATGACTTAAATGTAAATGTAATGTCAATGTTTATAGTTATATAGATGGTTACCCACTGGGTTAGGTTTATAGTAATATAGATGGTTGCCCACTGGGTTAGGTTTATAGTTATATAGATGGACGTATAGATGGTTACCCACTGGGTTAGGTTTATAGTTATATAGATGGTTACCCACTGGGTTAGGGTTATAGTTATATAGATGGACGTATAGATGGTTACCTGCTAGGTTAGGTTTTTAGTTATATAGATGGACGTATAGATGGGTTATAGTTATATAGATGATTACCCACTGGGTTAGGTTTATAGTTATATAGATGTTTACCCACTGGGTTAGGTTTATAGTTATATAGATGGACGTATAGATGGTTATCTGCTAGGTTAGGTTTATAGTTATATAGATGGTTACCCACTGGGTTTGGTTTATAGTTATATAGATGGTTACCTGCTAGGTTAGGTTTATAGTTATATAGATGGACGTATAGATGGTTACCCACTGGGTTAGGGTTATAGTTATATAGATGGTTACCCACTGGGTTAGGTTTATAGATAGATAGATGGTTACCTACTGGGTTAGGGTTATAGATAGATGGTTACCTGTTGGGTTAGGTTTATAGATATATGGTTACCTGCTGGGTTAGGTTTATAGATAGATGGTTAACCACTGGGTTAGGGTTATAGTTATATAGATGGTTACCCACTGGGTTAGGTTTATAGTTATATAGATGGTTACCCACTGGGTTAGGTTTATAGTTAGATAGATGGTTACCCACTGGGTTAGGTTTATAGTTATATAGATGGTTACCCACTGGGTTAGGTTTATAGTTATATAGATGGTTACCCACTGGGTTAGGTTTATAGTTATATAGATGGTTACCCACTGGGTTAGGTTTATAGTTATATAGATGGTTACCTGCTAGGTTAGGTTTATAGTTATATAGATGGACGTATAGATGGTTACCCACTGGGTTAGGGTTATAGTTATATAGATGGTTACCCACTGGGTTAGGTTTATAGTTATATAGATGGTTACCCACTGGGTTATAGTTATATAGATGGTTACCCACTGGGTTAGGGTTATAGTTATATAGATGGTTACCCACTGGGTTAGGTTTATAGTTATATAGATGGTTACCCACTGGGTTAGGGTTATAGTTATATAGATGGTTACCCACTGGGTTAGGTTTATAGTTATATAGATGGTTACCCACTGGGTTAGGGTTATAGTTATATAGATGGTTACCCACTGGGTTAGGTTTATAGTTACATAGATGGTTACCCACTGGGTTATAGTTATATAGATGGTTACCCACTGGGTTAGGGTTATAGTTATATAGATGGTTACCCACTGGGTTAGGTTTATAGTTATATAGATGGTTACCCACTGGGTTAGGTTTATAGTTATATAGATGGTTACCCACTGGGTTAGGGTTATAGTTATATAGATGGTTACCCATTGGGTTAGGTTTATAGTTATATAGATGGTTACCCACTGGGTTATAGTTATATAGATGGTTACCCACTGGGTTAGGGTTATAGTTATATAGACGGTTACCCACTGGGTTAGGTTTATAGTTATATAGATGGTTACCCACTGGGTTAGGTTTATAGTTATATAGATGGTTACCCACTGGGTTAGGTTTATAGTTATATAGATGGTTACCCACTGGGTTAGGTTTATAGTTATATAGATGGTTACCCACTGGGTTAGGGTTATAGCTATATAGATGGTTACCCACTGGGTTAGGTTTATAGTTATATAGATGGTTACCCACTGGGTTAGGTTTATAGTTATATAGATGGTTACCCACTGGGTTAGGGTTATATAGATGGTTACCCACTGGGTTATAGTTATATAGATGGTTACCCACTGGTCATCTGTCTGCCTGTTGCACCTCCAACAATGTAATCCAGCTACAGGTCATCAGGGGCATTAAGTTGAGTCTTGAGACAATCACAGCAAGATCGGTGTGGTTAAAACAATTTTTTTTTACATCCAAAACAATTTTATTGTTCTCCTCCAGGTTGAACAGTTGACCCTGTCTTTTGACCTTTTCCAAACACCCAAACCATGTCATCATCAGACAGTACATTGCATTTGTTAAGGATGTCCTTCATTCTCTCTCCTCCGTGACCCGGAAACCGATCAGTGGTGGAAGAGTGTCAATTCGTTAACAGGAAGACGGTCCTCCCCTCAATAGGTTCCTTTTTGCCGAGGACGCAAAAGTGTATCCTACCCTGAGTCCCCCCTTCGTGGAAGAGTTTTGAAATCAGCCCCCCCCCCCTTCGAATCAGCTACTTTTTTCATCGAAGAAGAAAAGCATGCAAACATTTAAAACTATATTCTACTTATCCTTTTTATCTATAAAATGTTTTGCACAACTAGCTTTCTTTAGTTATCAGTTTATACATTTTATTTTGGGATTCCACCCTGTAAACGTAGTCTGCCTGATGACGCGTGATTGGAGGAGTCATTTTATACAGGCGCATTTTCTTCCACTTTCCCCTCTCCTCGATTACCTTTGACCTTTTTCAAAAGGAGGCCAGAGGATGATGGAAGAGGGAGGACGCAAGAGTTGAGCAAATCCAATTGAGAAAAGGCCTATCAGTCCAGCAAAAAAACAACAACAAAGGAAACTGTCAGGAGAGAGAATAGAATCAGGTTAGTTTTCATGTGATTGTCCATTGGCCTTCCCATGTCTATGATCTCTTTATGTAGTGCATATGCAAACTGTACGCAGCTTGTCTCGATGTGAAATTCAAACGGGGACACAGTTCAGTTGGCACAAAGCAAGGCAACATGGCCCCATAAAGTGATGTCATCCTGGGTATGGGGAGGAGCTAAATAATGGATTAAAACCATTCAATCAAAACAGTCTTAAGGAAAATAATAATTAGTGTAGAATAGGAACACCCATATAGGTGCCAGGATAGGAAAGTACCCACAGACAAACGCTTATCATAGGACCAAAAGAAATTAGTTTCATGTCTGTGATACCCAAACCCCCATTCTAATAGGGTGCTTAATGGAAGACGTCTCTGACAGTTAAGGGTGAAGAATCCCAACGTTTGTTGTGGTAAAAATCAGCCAAGCCCGGTTTTATTATTCCTAACCATAAACAAAACAGCTTAGCCTGCTGGGAAGAGCCTGCCGCCCCCTCTCAGTGTCTGTGCACTCGTATAATGATAATAAATTATCAAAATGGCTACCTGCCTATCCTACCTTGACCTGTTTGGGTCAAACACACAGCTTCATGCGGAATTGATTATCGGCTTTCTTTTCATAGATTGATTTATATATATATATATATGAGATTTATATATAGTTCATTCTCTCGCTCGCTCGCGTTCACATTCTCTCGTCTTGCTTCCGACTGTCATGTACACAACGTGGGGTGGGGTCGAGGGAGGGAGGGGTGACAAGTGAGTTGACGTCACCAAAACAAAATGAATAATAACCGAAGCCAAGAAAAGAGCTGCAATCTTATTTCTTTCAGTTGCCAAGCGACGGTCGGTAACGGCAGTTGTTGGTTTAAACGTTGTAGTGACGTCATCAAAGAGGCGGGGGTCGCTGCTCCTTTTGTTCTCGGAGGTTGAGGTTCTCCAACGCCACGTCCAAGGTCATGACCTCCACGCAGCCCATGTCTCCGAAGGTGCCGAAATCACTGAACGCGTCAGAACCTCGGATCACGGCGTCGTGGTAGTCATGGAGATCGTCATCTTCGCTGTGGTCGGGATCGGCCAGCAGGGTGGAGAGGAGGAGCTCCGTGACGAAGAGAGAGCGGTCCGCCCACTGGCCCTCACTCAGCTGACGCTCCGCCTCCGACAACCTCGGCTCACTCAGTCTGGAGGAGTGAGAAAGAGATGGCACTCCATTACAAATACAATCCACTCTCCTACATGTAGCAGACAGCCTCAGAACAAGTCTCTTGTTCAACAGATATAACCTTAACTAGAATAACCACACACACAAAAAAGAAGGTTAAAACGAAGTGTAGCACACAGTAGTTAACCTGTTGAGGAGGAACTGGGAGTTGCTCTGCTGTGTGTGCGTGGTGAATTCGTGATGCCCTGGGTTGGGGCTGGTAGAGTTGGAACTGGGGTTGGCGTTGTGATGCCCTGGGCTTGGATTGGCATTCAGCCCTGCGTTGGTGGGGGTACGGCTGCTGCGTTGTGTGGCACTCCGGGCCGTCTCCAACTGCTGTCTGGCAGCCTGGGTTTGTTGCCGCTCCAACTGGAGCTGCATCTAGAGGAGGAAGAGGAGCAGGAGAGAAGAGAAGAAACATGAAGTAGAAGGGTTCAGGAGAAGTAGGAGGGTTCAGGAGAAGTAGGAGGGTTCAGGAGAAGTAGGATATGAGTTCAGTACTTTGCTTTAAGGGCATACTTGCATTACAGATTCTAGGATACTGACACCAGCTAAAGGAGAGGGGGGCGGGATTCAAACCTCTAACCGCCGGCTCTCTCCTCTAACCGCCGGCTCTCTCCTCTAACCGCCGGCTCTCTCCTCTAACCGCCGGCTCTCTCCTCTAACCGCCGGCTCTCTCCTCTAACCGCCGGCTCTCTCCTCTAACCGCCGGCTCTCTCCTAACCGCCGGCTCCCTCCTCTAACCGCCGGCTCTCTCCTCTAACCTCGGGTTGCCGGCTCTCTCCTCTAACCGCCGGCTCCCTCCTCTAACCGCCGGCTCCCTCCTCTAACCGCCGGCTCCCTCCTCTAACCGCCGGCTCCCTCCTCTAACCGCCGGCTCCCTCCTCTAACCGCCGGCTCCCTCCTCTAACCTCGGGTTGCCGGCTCCCTCCTCTAACCTCGGGTTGCCGGCTCTCTCCTCTAACCTCGGGTTGCCGGCTCTCTCCTCTAACCTCGGGTTGCCGGCTCTCTCCTCTAACCTCGGGTTGCCGGCTCTCTCCTCTAACCTCGGGTTGCCGGCTCTCTCCTCTAACCTCGGGTTGCCGGCTCTCTCCTCTAACCTCGGGTTGCCGGCTCTCTCCTCTAACCTCTGGACTACCTACCTGGAGCTGCTGTAGCTGGGAGGCTGAAGGACCTGAACTCAGCTGGCCGCCCGCCGACCTACGCACCCCCGACAACTGGGAGAGAAGCTCTGTGTGGGGAGAGAGATTGAGTTGTGGGGGGGAGGGTCACAAAATTAATTCAGCCCTAACCAGACTGTGAGAGTGTGAGATATGGTGTTTCCGAACAGGAGTCAATCATATCAAATCCATGTTTATTTGTCACGTACACAGCATGTATAAAATGGTACTATCAACAGGACTAGAAGAATGTAGTGATGCATCTACACTGCTTTCAGAAAAATATTCACACCCCTGGACTTTGTCCCTTTTGTTGTTGTTGTGTTACAAAGTGGGATTACCTGTAACTAGGCCACTCAGGAACATTCCATGTCGTCTTGGTAACCAACTCGTGTATATTTGGCCTTGTGTTTTAGGCTATTGTCCTGCTGAAGAGTGAATTTGTCTCCCAGTGTCTGGTGGAAAGCAGACTGAACCATTTTTTCCTCTAGGATTTAGCCTGTGCTTCGCTCTATTGAGACCCACAGTGCAGGTGTCATAATACCCATAAAACCTAGTGGTCAAACAGGGAAATGGTTCCATTTACTTTTCCCCATAGCTGATTTTAGAAACACTTAAAAGGGCTGTTTCTCGTGTATATACACCGTACCCTGGCGTGACATTTTGATAACCATGTAAATCTCTCTTTGGGCAAGGTGGTACTCCCCGTTTATTTTTTATCTCCAAAAACTCCCTAGTCCTAGCCGATGACAAGCATACCCATAACATGATGCAGCCATCACCATCCTTGATAATATGAAGAGTGGTACTCAGTGATGTGTTTGCCCCAAACATAATGCTTTGTATTCAGAACATAACGTTAATTTCTTTGCCACATTTTTTGCAGTTTTAATTTTATGCCTTAATGTAACAGGCTTCCTTCTTTTCACGCTGCAATTTAGGTTAGTATTGTAGAGTAACCTAACTACAATGTTGTTGATCCATCCTCAGTTCTCTCCCATCACAGCCATTAAACTCTAACTGTTTTAAAGTCACCACTGGCCTCATGGTGAAATTCCTGAACAGTTTCCTTCCTCTCCGGCAACTAAGCTAGGAAGGATGCCTGTATCTTCGTAGTGACTGTGTGTATTGATACTCTATTCAAAGTGTAATTCACAACTACACCATGCTTTAATGGGATATTCAATGTCTGCTTATTTTCTTTTACCCATCTACCTATAGGTTCCTTTCTTTGTGAAGCATTGAAAAACATCCCTGGTCTTTGTGCTTCAATTCACTGCTCGACTGAGGGATCTTAGAGATAATTGTGTGTGTGGGGTAGTCACTTAAAATCATGTTACCCACTGTCACACACAGTGAGTCCATGCAAATTGTGAAGCACATTTTTACTCCTTAACTTACACTGATCAAAAATATAAAATGTTGAGTAAGTACACATATATAGTGTTGGCCCCATTTTACATGAGCTTTAATAAAATATTTTTCAAATATTGTACACAACTTTCTTCACATCCCTGTTTGTGAGCATTTCTTCTTTGAGTAGATAATCCATCCACTTCACAGGTGTGGCATATCAAGAAGCTGATTAAACAGCATGATCATTACACAGGTGCACCTTGTGCTGGCAACAATAAAAGGACACAAATATGCAGTTTTGTCAGACAACACAATGCCACAGATGTCTGAAGTTTTGAAAGAGTGTGCAATTGGCATGCTGACTGCAGGAATGTCCAACAGAACTGTTGCCAGAGAACGTTAATTTCCCTACCAGAAGACGCCTCCAACGTCATTTTAGAGAATTTGTCAGTACATCCAACCAGCCCAGGACCTCCACATCCAGGTTCTTCATCTGCGGGATCGTCTGAGGGTGGTAACTAAGAAGTATTTCTGTCTGTAATATCACCATTTTGTGGGGAAAAGCTCATTCTGATCGGCTGGACCTGGACTCCAAATGGGTGGGCCTATGCCCACCCATGGCTGCGCCCCTGTCCAGTCATGTGAAATCCATACATTAAGGCTTATGCATTTAGTTCAATTGACTGATTTCCTTCTATGAAGTGTAACGCAGTAAAATCTTTAAAATTGTTTCATGTCGCGTTTATATTATTTTGTTCAGTATATTTAGGCTTGCAATAAAAGGGCTTAAGTACTTAGAAGACATTTCAGCTTTTAAATTGTAAAATCAATTTGTAAACGTTTTTAAAAACAATGCTACTGACATTATAGGGTAATGGTCAGTAGCTAGGGGTTTCAATCCAAATGGCGCCAGATTTATGTGAATCAGCAAGTCCGTTTAAAAAAAAACATTCAATGGCTGTGCTTAGTAGCTGGATATTGGTGGGAACTGGAACGCGCTGTCGTAAACTTTGTTCCAGAGCATCCCAAACATGCTCAACGGGTGACATGTCTGGATAGTATGCAGGCCATTGAAGAACTGGGACATTTTCAGCTTTCAGGAATTGTGTATAGACCCTTGCGACATGGGACCGTGCATCATCATGCTGAAAAATGAGGTGATGGTGGTGGATGAATCGCACGACATTGGGCCTCAGGATCTCCTCACGGTATCTCTGTGCATTCAAATTGTAATTGATCAAATCCAATTGTGTTCGTTGTCCATAGCTTATGCCTGCCCATACCATAACCCCACCACGGGCACTCTGTTCACAACTTTCACATCAACAAACCACTCGCCCACACAACACCATAGACGTTGTCTGCCCGGTAGTTGAAACCGGGATTCATTTCCATGAAGAGCATACTACCCCAGCGTGCCAGTGGCCATCAACGTGAGCATTTGCCCACTGAAGTTGGTTACGACCCCAAACAGCAGTCAGGTCAAGACCCTGGTGGGGACGACGAGCACGCAGATGGTTTCTGACAGTTTGTGCAGAAATTCTTTGATTGTGCAAACCCAGTTTCATCAGTTGTCCGGGTGGCTGGTCTCAGACGAAGAAGAAGCCTGATGTGGAGGTCCTGGGCTGGAGTGGTTACACATGGTTTCCGGTTGTGAGGCCGGTTGGATGTACTACCAAATTCTCAAACACAATTGGAGGCGGCTTATGGTAGAGAAATTAACATTCAATTCTCTGGCAACAGCTCTGTTGGACATTCTTGCAGTCAGCATGCCGATTGCACACTCTTTCAAAACTTCAGACATCTGTGACATTGTGTTGTATGACAAAACTGCATTTTTGTGTCCTTTAAATTGTCCCCAGCACAAGGTGCACCTGTGTGATGTTCATGCTGTTTAATCAGCTTCTTGATATGCCACACCTTTCTGGTGGATGGATTATCTTGGCAAATGAGAAATGCTCACTAACAGGAATGCAAACAAATTTGTTTTTGTGCGTATGGAACATTTCTGGGATATTTTATTTCAACTCAATGAACATGGGACCAAAACTTTTAATATTTTTGTTCAGTGTAGCCGTTTCCATCCTGTCGTGACATCTTTTATCCGGCATGTACTTCACACGCATAAAACGTTTGGCTGGAAACCTGACTAGTGACACAAAATCACCATTTAATCTATTTTAAATTCAGGCTGTAACACAACAGGTAGAAACAGTTAAGGGGTGTGAATACATTCTGAAGGCGCTGTCATAAAGAGGCCCTGTATGTACACAACAGGATGTACATTTTTCAGTCATAAAAAAAAACAAAACACATCAGGCATTGAACCAATCAGGATAACTTGTGTTACCATCTAGACTGGTCTACAAGGGTCTTGGGTGGGTGGGTGGATGTGTTACCGTCTAGACTGGTCTACAAGGGTCTTGGGTGGGTGGATGTGTTATCGTCTAGACTGGTCTACAAGGGTCTTGGGTGGGTGGGTGGATGTGTTATCGTCTAGACTGGTCTACAAGGGTCTTGGGTGGGTGGGTGGATGTGTTATCGTCTAGACTGGTCTACAAGGGTCTTGGGTGGGTGGGTGGATGTGTTATCGTCTAGACTGGTCTACAAGGGTCTTGGGTGGGTGGGTGGATGTGTTATCGTCTAGACTGGTCTACAAGGGTCTTGGGTGGGTGGGTGGATGTGTTATCGTCTAGACTGGTCTACAAGGGTCTTGGGTGGGTGGGTGGATGTGTTATCGTCTAGACTGGTCTACAAGGGTCTTGGGTGGGTGTGTGTGTTATCGTCTAGACTGGTCTACAAGGGTCTTGTTGTGGGTGGGTGTGTTATCGTCTAGACTGGTCTACAAGGGTCTTGGGTGAGTGGGTGGGTGTGTTATCGTCTAGACTGGTCTACAAGGGTCTTGGGTGGGTGGGTGTGTTATCGTCTAGACTGGTCTACTAGGGTCTTGGGTGGGTGTTACCGTCTAGACTGGTCTACTAGGGTCTTGGGTGGGTGTTACCGTCTAGACTGGTCTACAAGGGCCTTGGGTGGGTGGGTGTGTTACCGCCTAGACTGGTCTACTAGGGCCTTGGGTGGGTGGGTTACACAGTGCATATTCTCTTTTGACAAATCTGCTGTGTCTCTCTCTCTCCCCGATGTAGTCAGAGCTCTGTGTGTGTGTGTGTGTGTCTTACCAGCTATAGGATCCATGGCCTCCCTGTTGTAGTTGGAGCTCTGTGTTGAGGTCTGTGTGGTAGAGCTCCCCCCGGAGGTTGAGGAGGTGAAGTGCATGTTGGATCGACGGGCCCTCGGCCCCCCTAGACCCCGACCCGGGTGGAACATCCTACGCACGTGCCGCACCCCACTCGACTCATCGTGGAGCAACACCGTCAAGGAACATCATGGACACGTCATGAAACACACACAGTCTCTCTATGCCCAGAACTAAAAACACACTCACAAGAGGCTAAACTGCAACACACATCAGATAGACAGCGACACACACAGAGACACAGTTTGTTGCAGTACCCAGTGGTGATCAGCGGATGGCTCTGTGGTTCTTGATGAGCTTTACACTGACATGTTGTTGTTTCCCTGTGGGGGTTTTCCTTGTTAGATCGTAGAACTTCAGTGTAAAGCCACACAATTGGAGCATTACATTGTAAGAGCAAAGTAGAGTAGTACTCTGTTTGCCTGTAAAAAGGATACCAAGTTTCTGAGTTAGGGTTAGCCTGAGTGGACTGCAGAGCAGACAGTAGTAGACCAATCAAATCACATTTTATTTTATAAATCGCCCCTTTTAAACCAGACTGCATTGCAGTTAGACAGTCTAGATTCCAAAGCAGAAACGAAAGCACAGTTGAAAAAAAAATAATAATAAAAAAAAAAAATCACCACCAAGAAACCAAGAGGAACCGGGTTCAGACGGGGAAAGGATATCAAGTCTCTGGGGGCTCTGTGTTCAAGTGTGAGATGAGCAACGAAGTCGTCAGTCACGTGATTAGGGTCCCCGCCGGGCAGCGAAGCGCATATGGGACAGATCTGCAGAGGAGAAGGAGAGGACACAAGCCCATCTGAGCATGCTCCACGTCTAATGCATTTGAACACACTGATTTTTTTTGTGGGGGTGGGGGGGGGGTGCTGATCATTTTACTGAACATGGCTGTTGGATTGTTGATTTGGGGACATTTTTTTTTGCCCCTCCCTCCTGTCTGGAAAACAATCTAGAGGAAGCACTGGTCTCTTTTCCAAAGCAGAGATTTCCGCCACAGGGTTTTCCCACTGCAGAGATTTACACTGGTGCTTGGCCTAAAAGACTTGTGTTTCCATGCCCGAATCCAAGAAAAGCAGTGATAGACTTACCACCTCTGAGGAGGTCTCGGTGTGATCTGCAGCAACGTGCTCCTGAAGGGAGGTCTCTGTGTAGCCCATCCTGCCACAGTAGGGACAGGTAAAGGCCTGTGGCTGCTCCACTGACAAGGCCTCTCCTCCATAATACAGGTCTATAGTAAGACAGACAGGAGTGGGGGGGGGGACAGGGTTAGACAGTAAGGGCAAGTGAAAGCAGGAACTGCTCAACAGAAGGCGTCTCCTCCATAATACACAGGTCTGGAAGGACAGAATCAGTTCAGGCAGAATCAACGCGCTATCTGACCGAAAGACGATACGTTTTTAGGGTGTTTAGTTGTGGTGTTTGTCTTTTGCGTCTCCCGTCTGGTTAATAGCTATGTACTTACTCAAGTCGACCCTAGTTAGTGTGCACTGCATGGTGTGAGTTGTAGTGGGTCTGATTGTGGTGTATATGCAGGGGTGTGTGTACTTACCGACGTCGACCCTGGTTAGTGTGTGTAACGGATGTGAAACGGCTAGCTTAGTTAGCGGTGCGCGCTAAATAGCGTTTCAGTCACTTGCTCTGAGACCTTGAAGTAGTAGTTCCCCTTGCTCTGCAAGGGCAGCGATCTTTTGTAAAGCTAAGGAGTAATGATGCTTTGAGGGTGACTGTTGTTGATGTGTGTAGAGGGTGCCTGGGTATGGGCAAGGGGACGGTCTAAAGTTATACTGTTACATGTGCACTGCATGGTGTGAGTTGTTGTGTGTCTGATTGTGGTGTATATGCAGGGGTGTGTGTACTTACCGAAGTCGACCCTGGTTAGTACGCACTGCATGGCGTGTTCTGTTGTGTGTCTGGTGGTCGTGGCTCCGCCCTCGTAGCACGACGCACACAGGTCGTAGTCGTAGCAAATTAAACACTTGTACCGCCGCCCCCGGAAGTTACCCTTCAAACACGCATCGCAGCTCACACCTGGGGAAAGACAATTCACTGACGGACCATTTTGACCAATACCCTGTCCTATAACCCCACAACACACAAGTCAGAGTATTAGAATAGACCACACGGATAGGGCTGTTGGTCAAACACACAGCAACAAAGACATCACGTTGCAGCATTTAGCTAGCTATAATACACAACCAACATATTGGCACAACACTCATAACATGAACTAGCCTATTAGCTACACAAACACCTCAGTTTCACATTTCAGGTGTCCATGTGACTAATCAAAAAAAAAAAAAAGCTGAACTGCATTGGCCAATATAGCTGCAACTCTGGTGCAGAATTGATACCCAGTGTTATTTAAGACGATGAAAGACGACATGAATTTAAAATATGTGTAAATGCACAGACCCAGCATGGACAGCTATCTCACCGATTTTTTTTTTTTAAGGCAGGCAATTGCACGACTGGCTCTGTGCAGAACTGATGGCCCTTTTGTTATTTAAGACTGGCATGAATTTAAAATAAACGGTGTAAATGATTTACCCATCTAGATGGCCATCTATGCGGACCACCGACGTTTGAGGGCATGCAGCTGATTTTGACTACAACAGTCGTGCTATATAAAATAAAATGCTAAGCTAAAGCTAACTCTGCACAGCGACTCAACACAGCTTGGTCAACATAGTTAACTACCTATAGTTTGTATAACTAGCCGGTTCAGAACCGGGTTCTCACTAGCTAACTCCTTTAAAAAAAAAAAAGTATGTTTTGGTGGATTTTTAAAAATTTAAAACAACAACCCCATGCTAAATATCTAAAGCGCTAACTAGCTACTGATGAAGGCCTCGGTTGCAAGGCCTCGTCCAAAAGGCTACTTTGATGACAGTGCAAAGAAAACAAGAATAAAAACTAGCCAGGACACTTTTTTTCCGAAGGTGATGTTTTGACAAGACACGATAATGAATACATCTCCATGTATAAAATGTTGTTGTTTTCCCCCTCCTTTTGTTGCCTTAAACCTAGTAAAACTAGCTCGCTAGTTAACTAACTACAGGTTATAAAAAATAAAATAAAAAGAGAGCTAAACTCTCCAGTTACCTAGTTATCTAGTTTAGCAACCTAGATGCTATCCAACTAGGTTAACTACCGTACGAATTAGTTTAATTAAGTCTGGGAGATAGGACCTGTTTTCTCGGGCAGTGCCATTGCGCCCCAACTATCGTTAGTAAGTTACCAAGATACGTGTAAGTGTTTTAGCTATAACAATATACAAAATAAAGCACAGGAACTAGATAACGTGGGTAAATGTATAGCGGCAGCCATTCTAATACAGCGTTCATTACAAAATACACGAAGACCTTCATTAACGTTAGTTAGCCAGCAATCGTTTCGCTGCGGTCTCTCCG
The DNA here is from genome assembly GCF_036934945.1 of Oncorhynchus masou masou. Lineage (NCBI taxonomy): Eukaryota > Metazoa > Chordata > Actinopteri > Salmoniformes > Salmonidae > Oncorhynchus > Oncorhynchus masou. The sequence goes on along the minus strand of NC_088236.1, from coordinate 6,574,321 downwards.
TCCAGCACTTTGTCTTTCTGTGTGGGTTATTAAACTTCTTACCTTCATGACGGGACATCCTATGGTCATTAACACAGCCCCCCTTACGGGCTCACTCTGGCTTGAACCACGCAATTTAATATCGGCTGGAGAATAGAAGCCGGGGCTGGATGTCCCTGGCCTCTTCCTCATGAAGGATCCGGTTTGGCACAGTGACAGTGTCTTCTCCGCCGCCTGCTTGCTGTGTCACCGTCCAATGCGCCGGAGAAACGCCAGAGGGCACTGTTGTCCACATACTGCTACTCAAATCAAACTTTATTTGTGACATGCGCCGAATAAAACAATTATTGTACCTTAGACCTTACCGTGAAAAGCGTACTTACGAGCCCTTTAACCAACAGTGCAGTTCAAGAAGAATTTAAACAGTATTTACCAAATAAACAAAATAATAATAAAAAGTAGCACAAAATATCAATAATGAGGCTATATACAGGGGGTACCGGGTCAATGTGTGGGGGTACTGGTTAGTTGAGGTAATCTGTAGGCAGGGGTGAAGTGACTATGCATAGATAATAAACAGCGAGTAGCAGTAGCAGTGTACAAAACTGACTGTCCCCATCACTTTCAGTGAGATCCAGAAAGTTGAAGGTCATTTAATGCATTTCTATGCCATTTCAAAACTCTTGAAATGCTATTTGGAGAACAGCAAAAACAAAGCAAAAATGACCCCAGCCATCAAATCAAATCAAATTTTATTTGTCACATACACATGGTTAGCAGATGTTAATGTGAGTGTAGCGAAATGCTTGTGCTTCTAGTTCCGACAATGCAGTAATAACCAACAAGTAATCTAACTAACAATTCCTAAACTACTGTCTTATACACAGTGTAAGGGGATAAAGAATATGTACATAAGGATATATGAATGAGTGATGGTACAGAGCAGCATAGGCAAGATACAGTAGATGGTATCGAGTACAGTATATACATATGAGATGAGTATGTAAACAAAGTGGCATAGTTAGTGGCTAGTGATACATGTATTACATAAGGATGCAGTCGATGATATAGAGTACAGTATATACGTATGCAAATGAGATGAATAATGTAGGGTAAGTAACATTATATAAGGTAGCATTGTTTAAAGTGGCTAGTGATATATTTACATCATTTCCCATCAATTCCCATTATTAAAGTGGCTGGAGTTGAGTCAGTGTCAGTGTGTTGGCAGCAGCCACTCAATGTTAGTGGTGGCTGTTTAACAGTCTGATGGCCTTGAGATAGAAGCTGTTTTTCAGTCTCTCGGTCCCAGCTTTGATGCACCTGTACTGACCTCGCCTTCTGGATGATAGCGGGGTGAACAGGCAGTGGCTCGGGTGGTTGATGTCCTTGATGATCTTTATGGCCTTCCTGTAACATCGGGTGGTGTAGGTGTCCTGGAGGGCAGGTAGTTTGCCCCCGGTGATGCGTTGTGCAGACCTCACTACCCTCTGGAGAGCCTTACGGTTGTGGGCGGAGCAGTTGCTGTACCAGGCGGTGATACAGCCCGCCAGGATGCTCTCGATTGTGCATCTGTAAAAGTTTGTGAGTGCTTTTGGTGACAAGCCGAATTTCTTCAGCCTCCTGAGGTTGAAGAGGCGCTGCTGCGCCTTCTTCACGATGCGGTCTGTGTGAGTGGACCAATTCAGTTTGTCTGTGATGTGTATGCCGAGGAACTTAAAACTTGCTACCCTCTCCACTACTGTTCCATCGATGTGGATAGGGGGGTGTTCCCTCTGCTGTTTCCTGAAGTCCACAATCATCTCCTTAGTTTTGTTGACGTTGAGTCATTGGTTTCTGTAGCTTCATTCACCTCAGTCGATCTACAAACACATAGCCTATTAGCTATACAATTGGCCGCTACACACATTTTTATTAACAAAATGTAAACAAATAAGTTTGCTTTACAGAACTTTTGTTTGTTGCAATTTTACAGCAAATTCCCTGCAATTCTACCCATTTTGCTCTGGAACTTTGGCGACATCTAAGTGTTTTTGAAACCTCCCGCTTTGGGCTGGGTGTGTCAATGTGTTGTTCATACACAAGCTTCAGACCCTCGCCATTTGAGTGACAGCTCGCAATGCACACGCAGCAGAGCGAGAAAGAAAGCAATAACGTGGTGCACATATTGTGATGTAGTGCACCATTTTCAGAGACCACTTTTGGCTCCTGAAGTGCAAAAAACTACCAGAGAATCTCTTTAATATGATATCTGAGTGAAAATGACTAACAAATCAATGTGTAGGGCCCTTGGGCTCGTGATTACTGCAAATTTAGATAGCTGGCTAGACAAACTAGATTAAATTGACCAATCTCAAAAAACGTTAACTGACATGGGCTAATTGAGTGACTGTCAGTGAAGGACATATAGCCTAACAAGAGGAAAATTGCTGATGCATAACCAAGTTTCGATATTGCACCTTGTGTGTTCTACTATTCTAACTCTCAACAGTAAGTTGAGATCTCAACTGAGTTTCCCCCAAAATGATTTGTTATCTACATTGTAAGGACCTCGGTGTCACCAATCAGATACACATCAAGGCAGGTAGATACTTGAAACCTAAGATGTAGGTTATTTAACCATTTGTTTGTGTCATTATCTTTTATCATTTCCGGGGTTGTTGTCTCCGTGTTTTAAAGTAACCCAACCCTGACCACAGAGAGCAAGCAAGAACCACAGCGGTCCAGGAAAAAACTGAAGGAACCTTAAAAGGAACCAGGCTCACAGAGGAAGCCAATCCTCTTCTGGCTAAACAAGGTAATGTATGACTACATCTGACTGTATCTAGCTATATCGAACTAGCTTACCTGGTTATTATATATATATATATATTAAATAGCTTTTTGGATGATTGATTGATTAAGAACTTTATACTGTGTGTTCTCCTGGCTCTTGTGTTGCCTGTCAACTGTCAAATTGTGTTATTTGTTAGCCTACATCATCTCTGTGTCTTGCTGCATGTGCCATGTACCAATTCTACACTACAAGTACCCTCACAGGAACATAGATCTTTACCTGATCGATCTCTGAATCTGTTTAAACTCCATTCCAATACAGCTTCTTGTTATACAGTGAGGACGTTGAAGTTTCTTTTGTTGGCCACTAGAGTGCGCTAGAGTTGAACTTTTGATACATTTCTATTGTTTTTAACGACATAAAAAGTGCTATTAAGGAGAAAATAACTGTTACTAGTCTGCCAGATGAAACTATGTACGTAGACATGAGTGAAAAATAGGGTTGGGTGGAAGAGAATCAAAGGACCATGAAGGATAGTAATAATTAGAAACCTTAGGTGCTGGCTTAAGGCGGGTAGGAACCACGACAGAATGTCCGGTCAGAACAAGGATGAGTCGGTTATGGGGGTTTAATTGGGGGGGGGGGACAGACAGACAGACAGACAGACAGACAGACAACCTCTGACCATTCTAAAATCCTATCCAGTACTGGTAACTGTGGTTCTGGAAAGAGAAGAAACAAAACATGCCTTCAGAAAGTATTCACACCCCCTGATTTTTGTTGTTGTTTGTGTTACAGCCTGAATGTAAAATTAATTACATTGAGATTTTTAGTCACTGGCCAACATTGCTAGAAAGCTGGCTGTTTTTACAGATTTGAAATCAACAACAAAGGGCAGCAAGGGTAGACAGTTCTCTATCAAGAGAACATCCCTGGTCATCTCTACTGCCTCTGATCTGGCAGACTCACTAAACACAAATGCTTTGTTTGTAAATTATGTCTGAGTGTTGGATTGCGCACCTGGCTCTCCGTAAATAAATAAAAACAAGGAAATCTGGTTTGTTTAATATAAGGAATTTGAAATTACTTATATTTTACTTTTACTTTTGATTTATACTTTTGACTTTTACTCAAGTAGTATTTTACTGGAGTCATTTTCTATTGAAGTATCTTTACTTTTACTCAAGTATGACAATTGGGTACTGGTTGGTTTAAAACATTCTTAATGTGGGCAAAATGAAATATATGTTGTTCTCTAAATCTCGCAAAAAAAATGTTTTTCGAATGGACTACATATTTATTCATTGAATGGTTCTCCCATCAATCGGGTTCCCACCTCTAAGTATCTGGGCTTTTGGATTGATGAGGATTTAACATAAAAAAAAAAAAAACGTAACTCATGAGCTAGTTAAAAAGCTATGATTTAAAGTGGGCTTCTTTTTTAGAAACAGATCTTGCCACTCCCTAAACAGCGGGAAGCAGATCGTACAGTCAATTGACTATGTTAATGTAACATGTTTAACTTTAGACCGTCCCCTCGCCGGGCGCGAACCAGGGACCCTCTGCACACATCAACAACAGTCACCCTCGAAGCATCGTTACCCATCGCTCCACAAAAGCCGCGGCCCTTGCAGAGCAAAGGGGGAACTACTACTTCAAGGTCTCAGAGCAAGCAACGTCACCGATTGAAACGCTATTTAGCACCAACCACCGCTAACTAAGCTAGCCGTTTCACATCCGTTACATTAACACAATTTACCATCTACCGTAGCGCCTGTCTCTTTATCACAGGTGACAGTTTTAATACTCATCACTACATCCTGTACCAAAAGGTTGGCAGATCCTCATTAGCGCTTCAGGTTCCTCGACCTCCACCAATTTAGTTAAATCCGCTGTTAATTTTAATGTGCCTCGCTGCTGGAACAATTTGCAGAACTCATTACAATTGGATGTTCTGGTGCCGCTCGGACAGTTTAGGGTTGATTGAGCACCTAGTAGCCGAGCTGTTGTTCATCAACGTTGTGTTTTTGTTTTACGTTGTGTTTGGTTGTTGCATTGCTTTGATCAGAGCAGCCATGGGAATGAGACCCTGGTCTCAATAGGTCTTTCCTGAAGAAATAAAGAATTTAACATTTTTATTGACCTGGTCTGTTTTATCTGGAGTATTTCTGGAGTATCTTATCCGGTGTCCTGTGTGAATTGAAGTATGCTCTCTCTAATTCTCGCTCTCTTTTTCATCTCTCTCGGAGGACCTGAGCCCTAGAACGATACCTCAGGACTACCTGGCCTGATGACTCCTCGCTGTCTCCAGTCCACCTGGTCCTGCTGCTGCTCCAGTTTCAACTGTTCTGCCTGCGGCTATGGAACCCTGACCTGTTCACCGGACTTGCTACCTGTCCCAGACCTGCTGTTTTCAACTCTTTAGAGACAGCAGGAGCGGTAGAGATACTCTGAATGATCGGCTATGAAAAGCCAACTGACATTTACTCCTGAGGTGCTGACCAGTTGCACCCGCGACAACCACTGTGATTATTATTATTTGACCCTGCTGGTCATTTATGAACATTTGAACATCTTGGCCATGTTCTGTTATAATCTCCAACCGGCACAGCCAGAAGAGGACTGGTCACCCCTCATAGCCTGGTTCCTCTTTAGGTTTTTTCCTAGGTTCTGGCCTTTCTAGAGAGTTTTTCCTAGCCACTGTGCTTCTACACCTGCATTGCTTGCTGTTTGGGGTTTTAGGCTGGGTTTCTGTACAGCACTTTGAGATATCAGCTGATGTATAAATACATTTGATTGATTGATCTAAATAAACAATTATTATTCCCTCTCTGTTGCCACAATATTTGCCACAATATTTAAAAGAGCTCCCCACCCCATATTCTAATTGGTTTCATCCGGAGTTTGAGCACGAACGTCCTGTTTATGTATGCATGCACGTACTACTAACTGTTTAAGTGAGAAAGATGAGAAATGCCAGAAGCGTCTAAATCTCGGTCGTTTTCCCACTACTGAGTGGAACACACTCTGCACTCCCAGTGGGGGGGGGTAAATGCATCACTGAGTGGGAGTAGGCCTATCAATTCCTGAGGGAATATTGTATAATAATACATAGTCATGAAGCTACTCACTGTGGCATTGGACATATTGCAAGTGGAGGAAAACTGTTTCTACGGCACTGTACTACCAGCCCTGGAAATCTTGTTGTCCAAAACACTGAAGGACGGTGTGTGTGTGTGTGTGTGTGTACACACACATTAGGGGCCAGTTTCTTTCCAGTCAAGGCAAAGACAACTGAACCTCTGAAACAGAGTCTTAGGGGCCCTGGGCTCCAGTCAAACCTACAGGCCTCACACTGAGAAGTAGCAGTAGCCTTGTAAGCAGTCAGACTGCAATAAAGCCGAAGGGCGTTTGGCTATTTCTAACAGCAGGTGTCAGCAGTCCACTCATGGTGTCCAACATTTCTGATGATGCAGAGATGATTCAAAATATCCAAATCTATCTATATCCGCAGACTCAGATGAATAGAACCAATTAATATCCTTCCTTAGAAATACATTTTGGAGCAACTCTTAACAGTGCTGACAACATTATTTAACACAAGCTTACCCTTAGCACATTAGAAAGATATTGAGAGAATGGAGCCAGGGAGAACGGTGGCCATTTTATAGACTCCTGACCAATTTTGTGTATTTTTTCCATGCGCTGATCTTAACTTGTACATTTCCTACGACTGACAATCACTTCTGGACATCAGAACATCGATCACTAACCTCCATTTGGACTTCTACTTCAATGAGTCAGAGGTGAAAGACATATTGATTATGGACCAGGTCCCCGACACTCGAAGGAGGAGGAGACGGCGCTATAGAGGCTGGCGTGTGGGATACCTGACGAGACTACGTCGGAGAGTGGATAAACCGCCTCTACCCTCCATTCTATTGGCAAACGTGCAATCACTGGAGAATAAACTGGACTTAAATACAGGAAAACTGAAATCCGTTTGACCTCATTTCTACCAGCATGTGGAACTAGAAGAGAAAACAACTCTAGATCACCTTTACTCCAAACTAGAGTTGCAAAGGGTCAGATCTTTGTATGTAATTTTCCATAATTTTCCTGGAAATTGTCCATGGGAACTGAAGCGAGGAATTTGGGAAATTTTTCTTAAATTCATCAAAAACGTTAGCTTAACGTGAACCTTTTTAGTGGGATACACATAAGGCAATTCTAGATATTGTGGCATATTTTGGTTAAACTATCCCCAATTCAATGGAATTGCATCCCTCTGCATGCGCAGTGCATTCTTCCATCACATGTACAGCTGATTCTCAACATCTTGCACACTAATGAGATGCTACTAAACCCACACTACTACACTGTCTGAGCCAAGGACAACATGCTTTCTGGTAAGTTTTGATTACAATACTGGGTGGGTGAATATATTTTATATGACATACATGATTTTGTTAACTAGTAAATAGTGGCCTACAGCAAAGTGTATTTAAATCATTTCTAATTTGTTAACAATTTCTGCTAGTTCAGTTTTTGCTACCATGTGGGTTTTAGCTTGCTTGAGCCTGCTAACTGAGAAGTGTTAAATCACCCGTTTCCATACATGTTTCATTTTAAAACATTTATCTTACAAAGGAGATGTTTAATCAAACTGCCCCATTGAGAGCATCCTGACTGGTTGCATCACTGCCTGTTATGGCAACTGCTTGGCATCTGACTGCAAGGCGCTACAGAGGGTAATGCGTACGACCCAATACATCACTGGGGCCAAGCTTCCTGCCATCCAGGACCTCTATAACAGGCGGTGTCAGAGGAAGGCTCAAGAAATTGTCAGAGACTCCAGCCACCCAAGTCACAGACTGTTCTCTCTGCTACAGCACAGAACGCTGTACCAAGTCTGGAACCAACAGGACCCTGAATAGCTTCTAAACCGCAAGCTCTAAGACTGCTAAATAGTTAAAGTTTTGTAGTTAACGATACAAAGTCCACCTTGTTAACATGCAACATGTCAGCATCCCTCTGTTGACAAGGAACATCATGTGGTGTCTCTGCTCCTACTACCATTACTTCTTCAACTTCACTCCTTTCTTCCACTCTTCTCAACTCCTCCGGATAGGAGACATTCTGGACAGCCCTTACTGTCAACGCCTCCAGATAGGAGACATTCAGCCCTTACTGTCAACACCTCCAGATAGGAGACATTCAGCCCTTACTGTCAACGCCTCCAGATAGGAGACATTCAGCCCTTACTGTCAACGCCTCCAGATAGGAGACATTCAGCCCTTACTGTCAACGCCTCCAGATAGGAGACATTCAGCCCTTACTGTCAACGCCTCCAGATAGGAGACATTCAGCCCTTACTGTCAACGCCTCCAGATAGGAGACATTCAGCCCTTACTGTCAACACCTCCAGATAGGAGACATTCAGCCCTTACTGTCAACGCCTCCAGATAGGAGACATTCAGCCCTTACTGTCAACACCTCCGGATAGGAGACATTCAGCCCTTACTGTCAACGCCTCCAGATAGGAGACATTCAGCCCTTACTGTCAACGCCTCCAGATAGGAGACATTCAGCCCTTACTGTCAACACCTCCAGATAGGAGACATTCTGGACAGCCCTTACTGTCAACGCCTCCAGATAGGAGACATTCAGCCCTTACTGTCAACACCTCCAGATAGGAGACATTCAGCCCTTACTGTCAACACCTCCAGATAGGAGACATTCAGCCCTTACTGTCAACACCTCCAGATAGGAGACATTCAGCCCTTACTGTCAACACCTCCAGATAGGAGACATTCAGCCCTTACTGTCAACGCCTCCAGATAGGAGACATTCAGCCCTTACTGTCAACGCCTCCAGATAGGAGACATTCAGCCCTTACTGTCAACGCCTCCAGATAGAAGACATTCAGCCCTTACTGTCAACACCTCCAGATAGGAGACATTCAGCCCTTACTGTCAACACCTCCAGATAGGAGACATTCAGCCCTTACTGTCAACGCCTCCAGATAGGAGACATTCAGCCCTTACTGTCAACGCCTCCAGATAGGAGACATTCAGCCCTTACTGTCAACGCCTCCAGATAGGAGACATTCAGCCCTTACTGTCAACGCCTCCAGATAGGAGACATTCAGCCCTTACTGTCAACGCCTCCAGATAGGAGACATTCAGCCCTTACTGTCAACGCCTCCAGATAGGAGACATTCAGCCCTTACTGTCAACACCTCCAGATAGGAGACATTCTGGACAGCCCTTACTGTCAACACCTCCGGATAGGAGACATTCAGCCCTTACTGTCAACGCCTCCGGATAGGAGACATTCTGCCCTTACTGTCAACACCTCCAGATAGGAGACATTCTGGACAGCCCTTACTGTCAACACCTCCAGATAGGAGACATTCTGGACAGCCCTTACTGTCAACGCCTCCAGATAGGAGACATTCTGGACAGCCCTTACTGTCAACACCTCCGGATAGGAGACATTCAGCCCTTACTGTCAACACCTCCGGATAGGAGACATTCTGCCCTTACTGTCAACGCCTCCAGATAGGAGACATTCTGGACAGCCCTTACTGTCAACGCCTCCAGATAGGAGACATTCTGGACAGCCCTTACTGTCAACGCCTCCAGATAGGAGACATTCAGCCCTTACTGTCAACGCCTCCAGATAGGAGACATTCAGCCCTTACTGTCAACGCCTCCGGATAGGAGACATTCAGCCCTTACTGTCAACGCCTCCGGATAGGAGACATTCAGCCCTTACTGTCAACGCCTCCGGATAGGAGACATTCAGCCCTTACTGTCAACGCCTCCGGATAGGAGACATTCAGCCCTTACTGTCAACGCCTCCGGATAGGAGACATTCAGCCCTTACTGTCAACGCCTCCGGATAGGAGACATTCTGGACAGCCCTTACTGTCAACGCCTCCAGATAGGAGACATTCTGGACAGCCCTTACTGTCAACGCCTCCAGATAGGAGACATTCAGCCCTTACTGTCAACTCCTCCAGATAGGAGACATTCTGGGACAGCCCTTACTGTCAACGCCTCCAGATAGGAGACATTCAGCCCTTACTGTCAACGCCTCCAGATAGGAGACATTCAGCCCTTACTGTCAACGCCTCCAGATAGGAGACATTCAGCCCTTACTGTCAACGCCTCCAGATAGGAGACATTCAGCCCTTACTGTCAACGCCTCCAGATAGGAGACATTCAGCCCTTACTGTCAACGCCTCCAGATAGGAGACATTCAGCCCTTACTGTCAACGCCTCCAGATAGGAGACATTCAGCCCTTACTGTCAACGCCTCCAGATAGGAGACATTCAGCCCTTACTGTCAACGCCTCCAGATAGGAGACATTCAGCCCTTACTGTCAACGCCTCCAGATAGGAGACATTCAGCCCTTACTGTCAACGCCTCCAGATAGGAGACATTCAGCCCTTACTGTCAACGCCTCCAGATAGGAGACATTCAGCCCTTACTGTCAACGCCTCCGGATAGGAGACATTCAGCCCTTACTGTCAACGCCTCCGGATAGGAGACATTCAGCCCTTACTGTCAACGCCTCCGGATAGGAGACATTCAGCCCTTACTGTCAACGCCTCCGGATAGGAGACATTCAGCCCTTACTGTCAACGCCTCCAGATAGGAGACATTCAGCCCTTCTCCTTCACCCTAACAGGACACTTCAGATGGAGTGGGCCACCATGTGGGTCAGTCATTGTGCATCATTCACTTGATCCAATTCTTTATGTACAGTACCAGTCAAACGTTTTTGTGTACTATTTTCTACATACCAAGACATCAGAACTATGAATAAAGCTGGTTGAGAGAATGCCAAGAGTGTGCAAAGCTGTCATCAAGGCAAAGGATGGCAACTTTGAAGAATCTAAAATATAATTGAATTTGTTTTAACACTTTTTTGGTTACTACCTGATTCCATATGTGTCATTTCATAGTTGATGTTTTCACTATTATTCTATAATGTTGAAAATCATTTAAAGAAAAAAAGAAAGACCCTGGAATGAGTAGGTGGACTCCAGATAAAACAGACCAGGTCAATAAAAATGTTAAATTCTTTATTTCTTCAGGAAAGACCCATTGAGACCAGAGTCTCATTCCCATGAGTAGGTGGACACAACTTTTGTCTGGTACAGTACATCACTCGCTGGCCTCTGTACTGGTACAGATGTACTACTCACAGGGATCCTCTCAGGATCCCTCCACCTTGACCCATCTTCCTCGACTTTCTCCACTGCCTCAGCATACGACAACTTCTACACTACTCCAACCCCGGAAACCTCAACTTGCCTCTCTCACACCGGACATTTCTGATCCCCATCTCCATACGCACCCCTACAATTAACGCAGTGGTGGGCCATCAGGGCCAGCAAGGCCTTCTCTGCTGGCCTAAACATCATCAGAATATACATTTTTTTTACATATATTTTCCCACAAATATGTATTAAATTATTCCCCAGAGTAAGAGGTACACTCTTCATTTCATAGCGTTCCTCTTGGTTGCACTGCTTCCAGCCCCAGGTTGAGATTTGGAGGGCTGGTCTTTAAGTTAGATATTTTATCCAATCATATTCAGCCATCATGTGTTGCCAGGGGTCTAAAATCTGCCCTCAGGCCTTCAGAATCAACAGTGCGGGCGCTTGTAGCTTAAAGTGAATGGAAATTAAAGTTTAGTGTCAACCAATCAGCTTTAGAGTTGGCTATTGTACGCCTGCTGGCTGGCTGCAGTGTTACACAGGAGCCAGCTAGCAGGCGTAGTGTGTGCACGTCTTTTGATTGGATTACCAATATTGAGAGGCAGGTCCTATATGGGCAGGTCTCAGAACTAGGAAACTGAAATTGATCAACAAATTATTTTGGTTACTACTAGCTGTTTTTTCAACCCACAATGGAAGGAGAAGATATCGATTTGGTAGAGGATATAATTATAACGCAATTCTCAAGACAAACTTTTCAAGAAAAGTTAGACATTGTCAGGAGAGGTAGACGCCGACGCTACAAAGCCGATGCTACAAAGCCTGTCACAGGCGGGAAAGGGGTTCGTTCACCACTTTCAATTATGGGCACTATCAATGACTCACAGGCTCCGAGAAGCACTGCAAACTGTACTGCTGGGAATGCCTATTATTTGCAAGTGATCGATTTGGTGTTTGGAGCCATACTGGCTTTGCAAACCTGAGTTTTCTAACCAAGGCAGCAACGAGACACCAAAGTACGGCTGGGCACTTACACGCAAAGGTGCTTTTGAGTGGATCTACAGCTCAACGAACAAGCGCGCAGGGCAACGAAGCTGCACAATGAAAAGGTATTGTACTCTTCCCCTGCAATTCTCTGAATAAAAATGTCAATTTCAAGGTGACGCAACGCCTGGTTATACTGCGTTTCTGTCTAAATGTATAGTGTCTAGAGCCATGGCATCATAATGATGGTAATAAGAGGTGGATTAATTCGGGTGGGACTGTGTAGGACTTCACTGAAGGCCCAGGCCCCAGAACCACAGCACGCTACTGAGTTAACACATACCACTACTTTCTCCAATGCCCTTCTGCACACTTCTCCCACCTAGGATCCTCCCTCCTTCACACTTGCCCTATGCCCATAAACTTGACACCTGAAACAACGTAATGTAATTGGCACAAAAGCTTGTACGGGCAAAGACTCAACATCAAAACTCAAAAGGACATAATGACTCTTCTGTTTCACCCTGTCTGCGTCGCACCAAACGACGAGCATCACAAACACCGGGAATCTTCCCTTTCAGTTGGTCAACTTTTACATTTACCACCACCCCAGTAATCACTCTTCTCAATGGAGCCCTTACCTCTCTTGTCCCCATTCGTTTAACACGGAGAGCCTGCTCCCTCTGACCAGCAGAAACACAAACAATTTTCACAAGACCACTTCTGAGTTACCTTCACCGATTCCACAGCACCCAACTCTGTTTTCACCCACACTGAAACCACAATGGATGTCACTCCCACTGTCACCCTCATCATTATCCTGACCCTCGGTGCAAACCTCGGTCTCCGAGAACCTCATCACACTGACCACCTCTGATACTTTGCCCTCGTTCACTTCCATTTCTCCTCCTGTCTTCGATCCGGCGCACAGCTCACTCTGCTGACACTTTCTACCGTTCTTCTTCAACACATACTTTCCCTTTATCCCTCAATGTTTAACCAACGTAAGCTGCTCCCTCTTCTTCCCTCTCTCTTCGACCTCCTCTTCCTCTCTTCTTCCCTCCATTCCTCCTCCCTATTCCAAGTATACAGAGCCTTCGGAAAGTATTCAGACCCCTTGACTTTTTCCACTTTGTTACGTTACAGCCGTATTCTAAAATTGATTAAATAAAAAGAATCCTCAGCAATCTAGACACAATACCCCACAATGACATCACAATACCCCATAATTACATCACAATACCCCATAAGGACAAAGAGAAAAACAGGTTTTTAGAATGTTTGCAAATGTATTAAAAATATCTTATTTTACCTTATTACCTTAGTTACATAAGTATTCAGACCCTTTGCTATGAGACTTGAAATGTAGATAACGTTCATGCTGTTCCATTGATCATCCTTGAGATGTTTGTACAACTTGATTGGACTCTACCTGTGGTAAATTCATTCATTTGGAAAAGCACACCTGTCTATTTTTTATTTTATTTTATTTTTAAACCTTTATTTTACTAGACAAGTCAGTTAAGAACTACTACTTCAAGGTCTCAGAGCAAGTGACGTCACCGATTGAAACGCTATTTAGCGCGAACCAACTCTAACTAAGCTATCCGTTTCACATCCGTTACAGGGCACTTCAGAGGGTCGTATGCGTACAGCCCAGTACATCACTGGGGCAAAGCTGCCTGCCATCCAGACCCTCTACACCAGGCGGTGTCAGAGGAAGCCCTAAAAATTGTCATAGCGGTACTGGAGTGCCAAGTCAAGGACAAAAAGGATTCTCAACAGTTTTTACCCCCAAGCCATAAGATTCCTGAACATGGTTACCCGGACTATTTGCATTGTGTGCCCCCCCAACCCCTATTTTTACGCTGCTGCTACTCTCTCTTTATCTTATATGCTTAGTCACTTTAACTATACATTCATGTACATACTATCTCAATTGGCCCGACCAACCAGTGTTCCCGCACATTGGCTAACCGGGCTATCTGCATTGTGTCCCACCACCCGTCAACCTCTCTTTTTACGCTTCTGCTACTCTCTGTTCATCATATATGCATAGTCACTTTAACGATACCTAAATGTACATACTACCTCAATAAGCCTGACTAACATGTTTCTGTATGTAGCCTTGCTACTCTTTTTTCAAATGTCTTTCTACTGTTGTTTTATTTATTTACTTACCAACACACACACACACACATACCTTTTTTTTGGCACCATTGGTTAGAGCCTGTAACTAAGCATTTCACTGTAAGGTTTACATCTGTTATATTCAGCGCACGTGACAAATAAACTTTGATTTTATATAATTCTGTCGGGCAGAAATGAAGGTGAGAATCAGAAACGTTTCCTCTCACAGCTCTACACGACAGAATGTTGAATAACGCGATATGTTAAAGTACTTTACCGGTTGTAGGTGAACTTGGTCCTTTTTAGCGGTAGGTATGTGAGACAATATATCCACAGGAGAGTATAATTGCATCCATGTTTTAATGCGCTGGTAGTGCGTTCAATTTCTATCACCTGAAGCATGCGCACAAGATTTAAAAAACATACATGCCGGAGATGCGTGCTGATTTGCCGAGTTCGTGAACGTGTTTACGAGGTTAAAGACATATGAACGCAGTACCAGCGTTTTGAAAAGTTGATTTAATTTATACTTTCCCGTGGATATATTGTCTCACATACCTACCGCCAAACAGACCAAATTCACCTACAACCGTAAAATACTTTGACACATAATTTTATTCAACATTCTGGCATGTAGAGGTGGTGAATGGAAACTTTACCGATTCAAACGCTCATTCCCGAAGTAGAATTTTATGCAATTCCAATTTCCAAGCAATATTGATTGCAACCAGAAGTCACACAATTGAAATGTAATCATTAATAATCACCTCCAATTACACGAATAACATTTCCTCTCTGGAACACAATAGGCTAGTAAAGAAATTATCTACCAGATCAGTTGCTCAGTGTTTTTACGGTCAACTAAATAAAGCATCTCACTATGAGGGATTACTATGGGGTAAATGCCAAAGGAAGGAGAGACTAGAGGTCCAGTTTGACTTGTAAATGTACAGACAAGATAGTGCTACTGTGATGCCTACAGGTTGTGACTGCGGTATTGGCACTTGTCGTCCATGGTTACTGTAGTGGTTCTATTCAATGTAGTCTAATCTGTGTACTCCCCATAATCCGAGCCATACATGGTCGGATCACATGGTGGCATTGTTTGTTTTCAGAGACCGCTCATAAAATAGTTTAAGAGACAACGTGAGGCTACTACAAATTCATTCATGAATTCTTCGCCACGCCTTTAAAACGTAAAGAAATTGTGCTTGACCAATTGCAAGCCTTGAATCCTCACATAGCGCTCTGCCGATGATCAGACGACTAAAGGAGAAACTATTTAAATCTCTAATGAACAACTTGACTCCAGGTCACTCAACTCTCACTGGTCTCAGGCGTACACGAACAACTGTCTCGCTGATACTTGGATCATTGGACATAAACTCACTGAACACACGAGTAACTGTTAAAAAGAGCCGGTTATCTTTACATCGACGGACTTCACATTTGTTTGCGTGAGAAAGAAATGAAAAATATAACGTTTTCTTTGTGGATTGTCCTACTTTGTGCATTTGCGCTCTTTGCGTCGGGAGTGGAAGACAACGAACTTTTCAAAGGTAAGAAATAAATCTAATCAGACTATTTCATTGACAGTTAACAGCACAATCCAGGGTTTCCCCATACTGGTTCCTCGGACCCCTAGGGGTGCACGTTTTGGTTTTTGCTTTACACTACACCGCTGATTCAACTAGTCATCAAGCTGTGATAATTTGAATCAGCTGTGTAGTGTTGGGACAATACACAACGTGCACCCCCTGGGGTACCGAGGTCTGATTTTGGCGAAAGTTGGCATAGCCTATTCGGAAAGCCTACATTTAAAAAAATAATAATTAGGCTATCTACTACAAGAATGAGTCAAGGGGAATATGCTACACACCATGAGTAAAGGGTCATTCAGACAAGAAGCAGGTTCAATGGAAATCAGAGTTAATTTTAAATTTAACACCCATTAGCACTGTATCTTGGATTTGATTGCATTGATCGTATGAGGATCAAGTGGCGAGATAATGGAGACCGGGATGAACGGGAATGGACTTTCATGTGAGATACGTGTCCTTGTGAAGTGCTCGTGATGTGGCGCAAAAGCCGGACTAGACGTCACATCTCGTGGTTCTATTTGGTATTGAGATTTTTCCTATGACTCCGCGTTTTACCGAGAACCGCAGTGCCCCACCGGGGCTGTTGACTTGTTCTAAAAGTGTGTAATCAATCAAAATGATAAGTTTGCTTTCATCTAAACACTTATCTGATGTCCATAATTATTCCACTATCCTGTTCCGGAGAATAATTCATACAAACTTGGCAGTCAAATTTAAATTCTTAACGAATCCAGAATATAGTATTTGTCTTGAGACACTTAACGTCTTTCGTTTCACTTTTCCTGCATTTCGCGTGAAAGCGTGTCAGTAAGAGCACAAGGCCATATGGAATAGAAGTGCAGAAGAGTTCTGGAGTGCCGAGATATTGCATTATAGTAGGCAGCTGGCTTTGTCTGTACAGCCAACTGATACTGTCACAGAGCAGTTGTAAAGTGCAGTGCATTCCTACATTTTATACACTGTCTGTACAATAGTAGCAGGTTGCCTTTACAAAGGGGATTGCCAAAGGCTGCTTCTCAGTAACCACCCCCCCCCCCCCCCTCCCTCCCATGTGCACTAAACTCCACACAGGATAGATGCTAAACGGGGGGAATGAGAAGCACACGTCTTGATCGGTATCCCTATATTACTTTCACCAGTCTGGTGCAGTGAATGGAAGAAGAACCAAGTGAACACTGAGCCACCTTCAATATGCGAACTCTTTTTTTTTTTTTTTTTTTTTTACCTCCAATGCCAGGGAACAACGATGGTGTGGCATGGGTGTAAAATTATGCCAATTCCTTTCTGGGGTGAAAAATGAGTTTACAATGCTATGTCTAATCTGTTCTTTTCTAATCTCCTGTGGCGCCGATACATTGATGGTAGTCTGGAGGGGCACAGGAGGATTTGAGTAGATTTGTGTTGCATGCAAACTACTAATCCCCATTTGATCATTTACAAAAGAGCGTTGCACCTCGCTTTTAAAGGCAACAGCTTGGAAAATGTTTTTTTTTTTTTGCAAACTTTCTTAGCATGCTGACTAGACTGGGTGTGTGTCTGCTATTGCACACATTTTGTTTTCGTTTTTTTGTACACCCACACCAGACGTGATCAGGACACGCATGCTGACCACACCCACGAGCATTGCAAAATAAATGTTAACATGCGTGTTATTCAATCATTGCATCTACACTGCTCTCACGTGTCTGCGTACCCAGGCGCTAAACTAGAACTTGTTTCTATTTGTGACACTTGATGCGCTCCAAGTCCTGCCTCTCCCATCTCCTCATTGGTTTTTAGACGCATATACCCAGGTGAGTGATTGAAAGATGAACTGAGGTTCACACTCCAGTCCAGTTGGTGGTGGTAATGCACCTTAAAATTGGTTGCCAACTGCCATATAGTCCGAAGAAGAAGCCTGGAGGAGATATTACTAGAAACAAACCAGATTACCCTTTTATCTGTGGATGAATTGTTGAGGACCTTGTGCATTTCAGGTAAAATGACAACTCAATATTTATATCATTACATTACATTTAAGTCATTTAGCAGATGCTCTTATCCAGAGCACAAATTAGCTAGCAATATCTAGCTAAATTGCAATCCATGTTTAATGCTTTCCAACCTGTCCCCAAGTTTTAATGTAGTTGGTTCAGAGTTCGTTTTGATATTTCCAAATGTATCCTGATTCGTGTCTGGTGTGGATCAACATCAGCGTGCACGCTATGGCGCACGCGGTCAGTGTAGACCGCCTGTAAGGTATGATTATGGCTTCAATCGTGATCCAAACACTGAACTAGCGCATGAGCAAGATGAGTCGAGAGAAGAAAATGGTTGAGTGAGCAGAGGGCAAGTCCCGCGAGCACAGGCCAGTCAAGAACACAAGTTAAACTCGAGCACTTGCAAATGTCTTGAGCGAGTAGAACATCATTGGCACAGATAAAATGTCAAACGTTACATATAACTGAGCAAATAAACGTGATTATAACCAGTGTTTGGTGCATTCACTTGTCATAGCTTGCCGGGTTGAGCAGGAAGTGCCAAACCACTTGGGTAACCCAGCAGTATGATAACCAAAGACAATATTTCCCCAATTAATAATAGGTATACCTGGAGTTGAGTAGAATCTACTTGCTAAACTTAGCTAGCCTATTACTCGTTAACCACCAAAGCGGACTGTCTGCTCACAAACTCCATAAAGAGTCCACGAATTGTTGGAAGGAGCCAATATTTAAGGGGTTCTGTCCAGGGACACATCACCATGAGGGATTTTGAATTACAGTACCATTCAAAAGTTTAGACGCTTAATCATTCAAGGGTTTCTCTTTTTTTTCTTTTTACTATTTTCTACATTGTAGAATAATAGTGAAGACATCAACTATGAAATAACACACATGGAACCATGTAGCAACAAACGGTTATATTTGAGATTCTTCAAAGTAGCCACCCTGTGCATTGACAGCTTTACAAACCCATGTACTTGACACATGCACCGACCAACTGGCAAATGTCTTCGCTGACATTTTCACCCTCCCTGTCTGAGTCTGTAATACCTACATGTTTTAAGCTGACCACCATAGTCCCTGTCCCCAAGGAAGCTAAGGTATCCTGCCTAAATAACTACCGCCTCGTAGCCCTCACGTCGGTATCCAGGAAGTGTTTTGAAAGGCTGGTCATGGCTCACATCAGCACCATTCTCCCGGATACCCTAGACCCTCTCCAATTCTCAGCTTCTACTCCTGAACAATTAATAAAATGTCCACTGGACTATTACATTGACCCCCCCCCCCCCCCATTTGTTTTGTACATGCTGTTTATCTATGCATAGTCACTTCACCCCTACCTACATCAATTAGCTTGACAAACCTGTACCCCCTGTATACAGCCTCGTTATTGTTTAGTGTATTTGGTAAATATTTTCTAAAGTCTTCTTGAGCAGCACTGTTGGTTAAAGTGCTTGTAAAGCATTTTACCTAAGGTCTTAACTAGTTTTTTTTTTGGTGCATTTGACAAATAGTTTGACCTGGAATACATTTCCAACAGTCTTGAAGGAGTTCCCAAATGCTGAGCACTTGTAGGCTGCTTTTCCTTCTCTGTTTGGGATGAGTTGGACCACAATCAGGTGATTCTGGAGGCCAGGTCATCTGATGCAGCACTCATCGCTCTCCTTGATCAAATAGCCCTTACACAGTCTGGAGGTGTGTTGGGTCATTGTCCGGTTGAAAACAAATGTTAGTCCTGCTAAGCGCAAACCAGATGGGATGGCGTATCGCTGTGGTAGCCATGCTGGTTAAGTGTGCTTTGAATTATAAATAAGTCAGACCGTGTCACCAGCAAAGCCCCATCGCACCACCTCCATGCTTCACGGTGGGAACTATACATTTAGAGATCTCTTCACCTACTCTGCGTCTCAGAAAGACACGGCGGTTGGAAGCAAACGTCCAATTTGCACTCGTCAGACCCAAGGACAGATTTCCACTTGTCTAATGTCAATTGCTTGTGTTTCTTGGCGCAAGCAAGTCTTCTTATTGGATTCCATTAGTAGCGGTTTCTTTGCAGCAATTTGACCCATAAAGGCCTGATTACACACGGTCTCCTCTGGACAGTTGACGCTAAGATGTGTCTGTTTCTTGAATTCTGAAGCATTTATTGGGCCTGCAATTTCTGAGGCTGGTAACTTTCTAATGGACTTACCCTCTGTGGCAGAGGTAACTCTGGGTCTTCGTTTCCTGTGGTGGTCCTCATGAGCGCCAGTTTCATAGCGCTTGATGGTTTTTGCAACTACACAACTTTCTGTATTGACTGACCATGTCTTGAGGTAATGCTGGACTATTGTTTCTCTTTGCTTATTTGAGCTGTTCTTGCCATAATAGGGACTTGGTCTTTTACCAGAAATGTGTATGTTCTATATACCACCCATACCTTGTCACAACACAGCTGATTGGCTTAACTCATTAAGAAGGGAAAAAAAAGTAACTTTTTTTTTTAGCAAGGCAAACTTGTTAATTGAAATGCATTCCAGGTGACTACCTCATGAAGCTGGTTGAGACCATGCTAAGAGTGTGCAAAGCTGACATCAAGGCAAAGGGTGGGGGGTTAATTACATGATTCAATGTTTCATAGTTTTGAGTGTCTTTATTTTTCTCCAATTTTAGAGAATCGTGAAAAGGGTGTCCAAACCTTTTGACTGGTACTGTACATGAAGGCGCGAAGGGGACAAGGGGACAATCTGCTACCATTCATTGAGGACATAATCAGTCCCCAATAATACAATGTAAACTGACGAACCAGAACCCCGAATTTAGCATGTCAGAATCTGCGTTATCTGCCAAATCCATTTGCATGTACAGGAATTTGACCTGTAAAATGGTGCTGGCACAAATTTAAAATGTATTGATGCTGCATTTCCACAGATCCAGATATAGTATGAACACTAAGCTGCAGGTAACCTAGTAGGTTACTGGCACAACGTGATTGACCATTTTAAGGTTAATGTGGGAAAATCTGTGCCCTTGAATGAAGCACTTAAACCCTAATTGGCTCTGGATAAGAGTATGCTGGAAGTTATGTGCAGTTTTGGGATGACTGTACTAGTTTAAATGGTGCGTAGTCCATGGATGAGAGGACCAGGTGGACTGTTGATTTACCATGGCATGTGGGAAGTAACTGTTCAAGTAGTGGGAGGTACTGGTCGCGCTTGACCTAAACTGTTTGCCGGAGGGCAATCTTTGGCGGAAGGGGTCGACGGTTGTCTTTACTGCAAGCTTCCTTACCCTGGAGTCGTACAGGACCTCAAGAGGGCAGGTGGCAGCCAATGGCCCCCTCAGCAGACTGGACAATCCATTGCAATGATGGTGAGCATTGGACTCTTATGCTAATTTAGAATTTGAATCGGTACACACAGCATTCATTGGCGGACGGAACAACTGGAGTGAGGAGTCTTAATGTTGCGTTCGCGGTAGCAGTCCATTTTTTTTGTTAAGACTGCTGTATCGATAGAGTAAGTTATGGCTAATTTAGCCGAATAAGTGATCAGATGTGGGCCTTGACTGAGCCCAGCTGTGGGGATAGTCCATAGGAGAAGTGATGCTGACACTCACAGGTGCTTTCGTCCTATAGGTTCAGAAAGTCCACTACACAGTGCATGTGACCGTAATCATCCTAAACCTCTCGAACGCAATATTCCCAGACTAATGCAAATCAAATGATTGAGACCTGAAGCTGAAATAATGAGGTGGCTCGAACACGGCTCATAAACGTGCACGATTGACTGGTAGAGCCGCCCTCCTCACAATAAAGACAAATGTGAGATCTGCTAGGGGTACAAGCTAATTATGTAAAAAAAAAAGTGAATATTCAACTGTAATGTTTGTGTAGGAATCTTGTATAATGATCATACACTTTGTTTTTTTGAACCTTTTAACTAGGCAAGTGAGTTAAGAACAAATTCTTATTTACAATGACGGCCTAGGAACAGTGGGTTAACTGGCCTAGGAACAGTGGGTTAACTGGCCTAGGAACAGTGGGTTAACTGGCCTAGGAACAGTGGGTTAACTGGCCTAGGAACAGTGGGTTAACTGGCCTAGGAACAGTGGGTTAACTGGCCTAGGAACAGTGGGTTAACTACCTTGTTCAGTGGCAGAACAACTTTTTTTCTTTTATCTTGTCAGCTCTCGGATTTGCTCTAGCAACCTTTTCGGTTACTGGCCCAACACACTAACTACTAGGCTACCTGCCGCCCCAATAACCTGTGTAGTTCCTGCTGCTACAACTGACCGTAATAACATGTTTTGATTTTTAAATGAGGGACACTCTCCATGTGCGGGTATATAGGTACCTCCCTACATGTTGTATTCTATGCTCTGAAGCTGACTCCCGCTGGGCTGAAGTACTTTTAAAAAATATATTTTTTAAAATCTTTTTCCATGCAGCTAGAGATATTGCTCATCCTAATGCCCTCCTATTGCTCACCCCTCCCTAGATGAGGAGTTTAAAGTGCTCTACGATGACGAGGCGATCCATGACCGGATCACGTACAACATGAGGAAGAGTCTGAATCTCGACGTGGACGGCTGTATCCTTCTGCCTGGTAAGAAGAGGAGTCTGCAGGAGTGTGGCTTCAACGTCACAGCCAAGACCTTCTTCATCATCCACGGCTGGACGGTAAACACACTACTTATCCCCTCGTCTACCTTTTTTGTCACAGGTTGCTTTAGTGAGCCTTTGCTGTGTATTTGTTTTAGGCAGAGGGTTGCTCTTCAAAGGGTTCTCTGTGTGTGTGTGTAAGTTTGAGGATCACCGATTTTGCTCTCTCATACAGACGAGTGGGATGTTTGAGAGTTGGATGCAGAAGCTGGTATCTGCCATGATGCAGCGAGAACCGGAGTCCAACGTGGTCATTGTTGATTGGCTTCCCATGGCCCACCAGCTCTACCCTGACGCGGTCAACCACACCCACCAAGTTGGCCTCAGTGTCGCCACCACCATTAACTGGCTCCAGGTGTGTGTGTGATTTGGTTGTTCAGCGGTCTATTACATTGCAGTATCAGTGAGGAGGGCTGTTGAATACATTGATCTTTAAGCTTACATGTACTGACAGTGTTCATAGGACACTATAAGGGGTGATGTGTTTTTCTCTCGGGGACATTTATCTAAATGATGTGGGCCAGGGCCTCGTTTTCCAGTTGTGATATAACTGTAGCATTACGATCGTAGCATCGTTATTTAAGAGCCAACTTTTAAAAATAAAGAAAAGTGTTTACCAAACCAATCATGTAGAGTTCGTTAAGTGCATCGTTAGACCATGCGTCTACCGATGGGATAGAAAGAATAGCAACGCTGCTCTCGGATCAGCCTTCTCCACTCAAATCTTACCTTTTAACATTATAATTATTCCACAATACTGACAATGGATCAGCTCCTAGAGAGATTACTGCTTATGGCTGCAAATATTGAGGCGATTTATGACACTTACCCCGTAATAATGCACTAAATTGGACTGGGCACACCTTGGTACACATGAAACGTATTGAGGCTAAAATGAAGCCGTAGCCTAGTGGCTACTAAATGCAGTATTATATCATCTCGGTTTTTATTTGCATAGTTTTCTTTCACTTGTAACAATTGCAAATAATTTGGCAACTTATTTAAAAAAATATTGTACCTTTTAAAAAAATAAATAATAATAACTAGGCAAGTCAGTTAAGAACAATTTCTTATTTACAGTGACGGCCTAGGAACAGTGGGTTAACTGCCTGTTCAGGGGCAGAATTACAGATTTTTACCATGTCAGCTCAGGGATTTGATCTAGTAACCGAAAAGGTTACAAGTCCAACACACTAACCACTAGGCTACCTGCCACCCGACTAGTCAACTTCGTTCTAACGTTATCGTCCGTCAGTCTGATGGATGCCTAGCGAATCGACACATTCAACAACAGTTACACATGGAATAAACAAAACATACAGTAGAAAAAGTCTATACAGTGAATGCAAATGAGGTAAGATAAGGGAGTTAAGGCAATAAATAAGCCATGGTGGCGAAGTAATTACAATATAGCAATTAAACACTGGAATGGTAGATGTGCAGAAGATGAATTTGCAAGTAGAGATACTGGGGTGCAAAGGAACAAGATAAATAAATACAGTATGGGGATGAGGTAGGTAGATGGGCTGTTTACAGATGGGCTGTGTACAGGTGCAGTGATCTCTGAGCTGCTCTGACAGCTGATGCTTAAAGCTAGTGAGGGAGATATGAGTCTCCAGCTTCAGAGATTTTTTTTTTTGCTGTCATTGGCAGCAGAGAACTGGAAGGAAAGGTGACCAAAGGATGAATTGGCTTTGGGGGTGACCAGTGAGATATACCTGCTGGAGCGTGTGCTACGGGTGGGTGCTGCTATGGTGACCAGTGAGCTGAGATAAGGCGGGGCTTTACCTAGCAGAGACTTGTAGATGACCTGGAGCCAGTGATGATCTTAATACTGAGAAGGCTCAGGGGAAACGAGGCTCTGGACCGTCTCCAGTAGTTTAGCGAGTTGAGAGCTCCAGTGTGCTAAGAGGACAGCTGAGTATCCCAATACCCTTCCAGTCCAGCGCTGACTACAGTAGTAGTGGTGATGTGCAGGATTGGCTGGCTGGGAACTTTTCCTTCAGGAACAGAACAGCTGGCAGTGTTTTCAGGTGTTGGTGGGACCTCCTGGTATCCTGTAAATTCTAACGAGGGAGTTGTGGGTATTCTGGTGTTTTCCATTTGGTCATATGGGAACTCGCCAGATGCTCTTGGGGAAGAGTTGTTTTCTGTCTAGTTTGCAATGGGTCTCGTTCTCATCACGAGTCAATTGCTGTGTGACCTAGTGTCTCTCCATTGTGACTTCCACTAAGAGCAGAGACTGGGTGTGGTTCCAATCCACTGTACTGCTTTCTACCGATCTAATCCGTTCAGATGGCTGAAGGGAAAGGAGGCTATTTAACAGCTTTGGGATACATCCTATGTCTCATTCAGGCTCTGTCCCCATAACAGGTCAGGACACCGCTGACATGCAAGCCCAGGGTTCAGGCAGTGGGTAAGAGGGTAGACTGCCTTCTGAGACAAACAGAGGGTGGAAGTGCTTTTGCATGGAAGGGAGAGTGTGAACGTATTCTGAAACCTCATTATCTCCACTGGGATTTGCTGATGCCCAGGGAACGACTGACTGCTATTGGCTGAGGGCCTGGGTGTGGCAGCAGCTGATGTTGGTTGTCATGTATCCGATAGGAGGAACAGCAGCTGCCCCTGCAGAATGTGCACCTGATTGGCTACAGCTTGGGGGCCCATGTGGCGGGCTACGCCGGAACATCTGTGAGAGGGACTATTGGCAGAATCACGGGTAAGTTGTGGGAGGTTTATGACCTCATTCACTGTTGCTCCTCAAGACTCTGAACAGGCAGCGGTCTGAACCTTTGTAATGGTGCCAATCCCCTTTAAATCAAACTCAATATAGTCAAGTATGAAACCAGTACCACCTTACCATCGACATGTCTTCATGGAGTGATGTCTATAGTCACGGTGTATTGACTGTTAAGCTGTGGCTGTATGCCTATAGATCTTAGACACACCTGTCTTGTCCACCAAATGAGACGTTCCTGTTTCTCCCATCTCTCCTATAGGTCTAGACCCGGCAGGGCCCATGTTTGAGGGAGTGGGAGATGATAAGCGCCTCTCATCGGGCGACGCAGACTTCGTGGACATCCTGCACACGTACACGCGCGAGGCACTGGGTCTGAGCATTGGGATCCAGCAGCCCATCGGAGACATTGACATCTACCCCAACGGAGGAGACGTACAGCCTGGCTGCTCCCTGCGTGAGATGCTTACCAGTACAGCTGGAGGAAGTGAGTACCACACACAGGAAGAAGTCACTGATGGTGTGTTCCTCCCCACCCCCCACCACCACCACCACAAGTCTAAAAGCATTGGATTGGTGTAGGCATAGGCTAGAGGGAGTTTCCATACACCAGTCACTTCCTTTCAAATCCATGAAGGGAAGTGAACAAGTGCACACTTTGGGTGGAAGGAGAGATTGTTGGGACGCACCACTAAACGCAGTGCTGTAGCAAGTTTTTAACTGACTTTTTTTCTGTTCTTTGGCTAGATGAGAGTTGGCTGCTTGTCATGTGACTGGTTAGCTGTTCCCTTGTTGCTTATCAGTGCTGTTAACTCTTTCCTCCTCAGGCTTCATGGATGTGATTAAGTGTGAACACGAGCGGGCTGTGCTCCTGTTTGTGGACTCGCTGATGAACAACGAGTACATGAGCCTTGCCTACCAGTGCACCGACCCCGAACGCTTCAAGAAGGGCATCTGCCTGAGCTGCCGCAAGAACCGCTGCAACAACATTGGTTACAACACCAAGAAGATGAGGAAGAGGAGCAACTGTAAGATGTACCTGAAGACACGTGCTGTCACACCCTTCGGAGGTGAGCGGTGGATGATGTTAATTTGGGGGGGGAGAAATGTGCAGTTTTATAATACTGTTCTTCACATTTAGCTATTTTCCCCTCAGCCGCATGGCTTGGTTTCCACCTGACAGATTTTCATGCAAATAGTCTTACATTTTGAATAAAAACAATGTGTATTTTCCCGCCAGTGAACCGTTTTTCATCTAAATGACTTTGTGTTATGCGTGATGACATGGTGCACATACATGGACCCCTTTGGTTAATTTCCCGTGTACCAAATACAGTGTACCATGTCCCGACCCATTTTCAACTCTACTGATGGGTTTTCTCACTTGTGTAATATAAATCAAATGATTTGTCACGTGCGCTGAATGTAGCAGCGGGTCACGTGCGCTGAATGCAGCAGCGGGTGTAGACCTAACTGAAGTGCTTGCAGTTTAAGAAAAATAAGAGTGAAGGAAAATATTTAATTAATAAACTGAAGTAAAATAGTCTGGGTAGCCATTTAATTATCTGTTCAGGAGTCTTATGGCTTGGGGCTAGAAGCTGTTAAGGAGCCTCTTGGACCTAGACTTGGTGCTCCGGTGCCGCTTGCTGTGCAGTAGCAGAGAACAGTTTGACTAAGGTGGCTGGATTCGTTACATTTTTAAGGCCTTCATCTGATACTGCCTAGTATAGAAATTTTGGACGGCAGGAAGCTTGTACTTAGTGACGTACTGGGCTATACGCACTACCCCTCTGTAGCACCTTGCGGTCGGTTGTCGAGCAGTTTCCATACAGGGTCGTGATTATAACCAGTCGATGTGTTGCTCTCGATGGTGCAGCTGTAGAACCTTTTGAGGAGCCATGCTAAGTCTTTTCACTCTCCTGTGGGGTAAGAGGCGTTGTTGTGCCCTCTTCACGGCTGGGTGAACAGGGAGTACAGGAGGGGACTAGGGACTACAGGAGGGGACTAGGCACACACCCCTGAGGGGCCCCTGTGTTGAGGGTCAGTGTGGCGGATGTGGTGTTACCTACCCTTTACACGGGGGGGGGGGGGACCCATCGAAGTCCAGCATCCTTTTGCAGAGGGAGGTGTTTAATCCCAGGGTCCTTAGCTAGGTGATGAGCTATGTGGGCACCAAGGGATTTTTAATTTTAAAAAAAAATGCCTTAACTAGGCAGTTCAGTTAACATTCTTATTTACAATGACTGCCGACACTATGGTGTTGAACACTGAGCTGTAGTCAATGAACAGCATTCTCACGTAGTTGTTCCTTTTGTCGGGTGTGAAAGGGCAGTGTGGACCACAATACAGATTGCGGCATCTGTGGCACTGTTGGTGCGGCATGTGAATTGGAGTTGGTCTGTTCCCATACTTTTTATAGTCCCGTATCCCTTCAAACAGTCAACCTCCAGCTGCGTACCCCCTCTAGTACCAAGGCCGGTGCACTCTGTTTTTTGACATTGAGTGCCGGCCACATATACTATGCATTTATTAAATATAAGACTGAGGTTTTTTTCACAGCCCGACTTGTGGGAAGTGACAGCTCTTTTATAGGACCAGGGCACAAATAATAATCAGATATTTAGCCATCTTACACACACAACCTTATTTGTTCATCAAAAATTGGTTAATGAGACGGTGTACTTGAAGGGATACCTGTAACTCTGCAATGTTGTATTTAGTTTTCATGCTAGTGATGGCTGAGAATCCACACTCGGATAGGTACGTGGTTACAAAGGGCCTCGGTGTCTTAATTTGCCATGGCAAGAAACTCTAAGTGCAGCTCTAGCCAGAAATCTGACCGTGGCTTCTGATTTTAAAGTCAATTTTCACAGAACCGCTTGTCTCGATGAGACTTTTGTTAAGATCGTGGTCAAATGGACTGGCTGCAGGGCATTAAAGGGATAACGGATCCAGTTCGTCTGTTTCGGGAAAGTAATTACGCACCCACCTCACTCAGGTGCTTTGCTTTATCACATGTGACTGTGTGTAAGCTTGAGTTCATTTGCACGGTAATCATACATACAATGACGGAAAGACTTGTCCTTGTTAATGCAGACAGAAAAGGGCTCCAACTTCTTAGCCTCAATTTTGTACCACACAAGTCCATTTGATGTCACAAAGCTGTCCAGTACTTTAAAAAAATCCTCATGTTGTCCTGGTTTGCCCCCCCCCCCATACACCTAACGGACATGTACCAGGCTTGCCACGGGTGACTCATCCAGCTGTAACGCATATAATTCACTGGCTCATATGCTAAGCAGTAATTGTTTCAAAACATCTCCTGCCATGCCACTGAAGTGTTGTGAAAGTGTCTAGTTTTTTTTCGGCCTTTTCCCTCAGCATTGTTCCAGCCATATCTGCAACAGCAGGAAGAAAGAAGTCCAACACAATAGTATGGGGCTTGCCTGTCCTAGCCACTTGGTAGCTCACCATATACGTCACTTCTAGCCCCTTCTTATTAATGGTATCTGTTGCTTTTATACATGTCTTAATTCTCGCTTAATCTCCTGTGCTTAATTTTTTTTTTTTACTGTCAGGGACAGGTGGAAAAATGTCAGTGAAGAAACTTGCAAGTAGGTCAGCGCTTGCTCTGAGTAAAAGTCCTGGTAATCCATCTGGCCCTGCGTCTTTGAACGTTGACCTGGTTTAAAAGTCTTACTCGCATCTGCTACCGAGAGTGGGATCCCAGCCGTCCGGAACAGCTGGTGCTCTCATGCGTGTTGCTTGCCTTGACGCATGCATGAAGTCATTTAGCTCGTCTGGTGGACTTGTTGCTCATAGCTCGGCTTCTCTTTGTAGTCTGTAATAGTGTGCAAGCCCTGCCAAATCTGACGAGCCTCAAAGTAGTAGGATTGACTCTCTTAGTATTGTATTGACACTTTGCCTGTTTGATGGTTCGTCGGCGGGCATAGCGGGATTTCTCATAAGCTTCCGGTTTAGAGCCCTGCTCCTTCAAAGTGTCAACTTTACCCTTTTTTTTAGCTCAGTGTGGATGTTTATGTAAATAAAAGATTTCAGAAGTTTCCCATATGCACAAAGGTTATTTCTCTCCGATTTGTCACAAATTTGTTTTTCGATCCCTGTTACTGAGAATTTCTGGGGACAATAAAAGCTCTAAAATGTGCCATTTGTCACAACACAGTGCCACAGATGTCTAGTTGAGGGAGTGCACAAATTGGCATGCTGACTGCAGGCATGTTCACCAGAGCTGTTGCTAGATTATTTAATGTTCCTTTCTCTACCATAAACTGCCTCCGATGTCGTTTTAGAAAATTTGGCAGTACGTCCAACCGGCCTCAATTACAGACCACGTGTATCCACGTCAGCCCAGGATCTCAATCAGTCTTCCCCTGCGGGATCATCTGAGACCAGCCACCCAGACAGCTGATGGAACTGTGGGTTTGCACAACCAAATAATTTCTTCAAACTGTCTCAGGTGGAACTCGTCTGCGTGCTCGTCGTCCTCGCAAACTGCTTGCCCACACAATGCCGTACATGCAGTCTGCCCAGTACAGTTGAAACCGAGATTCATCCACAAAGAGCTTGCCAGTGGCCATCAAAAGTGAGCATTTGCCCACTGAAGTTGTTTACAAGGGCAAACTGTAGTCAGGTCAAGACCCTGGTGATGTCAACATGTTCAGAGTGCTTCATGGTGTGGTTATGGGCAGGCAAAACTTAGATGACGCCATTTGCAATTTCGATGTTAATTCTGAATGCACAGAGATACCATGACAAGATCCTGAGGCCCATTGTTGTGCCAGTCATCTGCCACCGTTACATATTTCAGTATGATAACACACAGCCCCATGTCACAAGGATCTGTACACAATTCCTGGAAGATGAAAATGTCCCAGTTCTTCCAAGGCCTACATACTCAACAGGTCACCCATTCAGCATGTTTGGGATGTTCTGGATTGACGTGTAGGACAGCGTGTTCCAGTTCCTGCCTATATCCAGTAACTTCGCACAGCCATTGAAGAGGAGTGGGACAACATTCCACAGGCCACAATCCACAGCCTGATCAACTCTATGGGAAGGAGATGTGTCGAATGGTGATCACACCAGATACTGACTGGTTTTCTGAGCCACACCCCTTTTTTTAAGGTGTGTGTGTGATCAACCGACACATATCTGTATTCCCAGTCGCGTGAAATCCATAAATTAGGGCATAATGAATATCATTCCAGTTGACGGATCTCCTTTTTATATGAACTCTGAACAAAAATATAAGTGCAACAATTGCAAAGATTTTACTGAATTGGTGTGTCTAAACAAAAAAATTCAATAGAAAAACAAATACAGCTAGTTTTCTGTCGTTTCAGTTTGAAGTGATTTGTGTTGGCTAGCTCCTCTGAATAGTAACCTGGCGAGGAAGCAAATGCTCTATGCCAGGTGAATTTGCCCATTTTAGCTCATTGTTATAGAAAACAGCTTAAACAAACGCATGTCGCTACTTTTCTGTTATTCTGGCTGCACTGTTTGACATGACAGTTAGCAGATGTTTTTATGGCTAGCAAGCGAGGGATAAGAATGTTGCCAGCCGTCATTGCAGCGCAATATTTGGACCGTACGCCTGGGTGGTGTCCATAGATTTATAACGAGACCTAACTTGTCTCTGGCAAGTGAACGAACAGGTGGCTCGGGTAGCAACCCTAGATTTGGTTCAGGACGATCTTGTGGAAGGCTGAGATGGTGTAAATACATGCATAATGTCAGTCATTTCAACATGTTAACCTGTTGCATAAAAGTGATGCCTTGTGAAACATGTGTTTTTGGAGGATTATAATTCCAGTTTCTCTACTTCTTCTTCTCGGGCTTAACACTTGTGACAATATCCTCCAGACACCGGCTTCTCGGACATTATCATTTAAACATAACACACCTTATCAGTACTTGATCAGTAGCCAAGCTATTTATCTCTGAACCTTTTTTTTATGACTAAGTCACACCTTGTAGTCGTAAAGCTACTGTATTGGCTCCTGTTTCTGTCCCTGTCCTGTGATATTTATTTAGCTGTTTTGTTTGTCCCTCCTAGGCATCCATTATCAGATGAAGATGCATGTGTTCAACAGAAAGCAGGCTGATGATGCTGACCCAACCTTCCACGTCAAGCTGTATGGAGCTCACAATGACACCGATGACCTGCATGTAGACTTGTGAGTACTGCTGCTCTCTACTCAGTGGCAGGTAGCCTAGCGGTTTGCGACCCTTATTTAGACTTAGGAAATGTACGCCTTTCCTAGGCACTTAGTAGTTGGTATTCAGACCTGCCTTATGCAGGTTTGTAAATAAGCTTTCCTTGTGCGCACTGAATACATTTTAAATTCAACCCATGAAAACCCTTTCCACTTGCTGGCAAACAGATTTTCTATGGGTTGTCATTCAATCGGGTTTTCAGTACATTTATCTAATGCCAAACCTTTAAATACGATGTAATTAAAAAAAATAAATGTATTAGAATTGCTGACACTCACTAGAATGTATGGACATATTTGTCTGTTTCAGCTCCAACTCAATAGTAGCTACTTTTTTTAGGTTAGGAACGTATGAATCATAAGAAATAATAACTTTACTCACCAAAATAGTGGTTTTGAGTCGTCCTGAAGATTGTCATTTTGAAGTTCAATCTATGAAATATTGGAAGATGAGCAGTGTACAATAGGGGTTGACCAGTAATAATCCTCAGTGATCATGGAACTGTTTTGATGGCGGTCCTGTTGTGAACCGTGCTCCAGATTTAAACTGCTAGGTATGGTCTTCATTCCACAATGATTCAAATGGGTTACATGTCCCAAATGATTGCACAAGTTGTGATGCGTTCGCCTATTATGATCCACTACAGCTAGTGACCCTCAGGAACGACCACACGGACGTGACAGACGAAAGGTGAATGGAATTATGTGGGCTTCAAATTTGAAGGAAAATAACGTGACAGTTATACTTGTATGTGGGTATTACTTACGGTGGCTAACGGTTTAACGCGATACAACTCTGCAGGTTTTATAGAAGCCTCGTTTGTGTCTCCAAACTTCACCTGCGAAAATTCAGAATAACGGCACATCTATTTATAGCCTAATTCACGCCATGTTGAGGAGATTTTCAGTTTGCTTCCAAATGACTGGTTTCACATTTGTCTCCAGGGATCATAAGGAAAATAATTGCTATGTGCATTTCCACCAGTGGAGGCGGCTGAGGGGAGGACGGCTCATAATAATGGCTGGAACGGAGTGGATGGAACGGCATGAAACCATGTGTTGGCTGCATTTGATACTACTCTAGCTGTTACCACGAGCCCATCCTCCCTGATTTTTTTTTTTTTTTTTTCAAGTTACCCACCAACCTCCTCCTGTGACTCAATCACCTTCTCCAAATGGATTACTCATTTACATTATCAATGTGTACAGTGCATGTAGATTTATATTTACAACTGGGGTTGTTAAGTGATGCAGAATACAGCATTGACACCGACCGCACCTTTTTAATATTTTCGCTCTCCACCACACGAATAGCAGGTGACGAGTGCTGATAGTAGTACTAGAATTTAGGTTCTGCTGCTTAAGGTTACGGTTTGAACTCATGGAGTATAACAAGGGAATTACCTTTTGCGTATGCTTAATTCTCGTCGGAATTCACCCACTTAGAGCTTTTGGGCCAGTAACCAAAAAGTCACTAGTTCGAATACCCGAGCCGACAAGTGGTAAATTCGGTTCTCTTGCGCCAGACACTTAACCCAAGTTGCTCCAGGGTCGCTGTTGATAGTGGCTGATCCTGGCCGTGACCCTTTGGGATATTAAAAAAAACACATCTTTGAATTCACACTTGCGTATAAAACACACTGGTATGTATATGTGGGAAATGGGGCAAACATAAACACTATTACTACTGTGCTCATGTAAAAAACTATAAACACTTAAGTTGTCCTAATGCATTGAAGTCTAATGGCAATTAGTCCCTTTTTTTACTGTTAGGAATCCCTTTGTCCCGGCAGTCTAGGGGGGGATGGTATCGAGACCCGTAACATAACTCATAATGCAAATCATAATAGTGACAAAGTAACCGTGAGAACGAAAATAACCACAGACAACTTAACTCTACCTTCAAACACTCATGGTTTATTTGATAAACACACGGTAGAAGGGGCTGAGCTGGACCCAAGGAAATAAATAAGCATCCAAAAACACCCCTACGCTAGACTAGCCTACTTCAATACAGCTAACTAACTAACCCAAAACACCCCTACGCTAGACTAGCCTACTTCAATACAGCTAACTAACCAAAAATACATTGGGTGGTCCGCCCAGTTCTAACTAGTGTTCGTAAACAAAGTTTACCTATGGGTAGTGTATGCCCATGTGTCTTAGTACCCCTTTTTCCCACCATCAACAAAAACAATACTCACAGGTGGGGACAAAGTGACATGCAGTTGAAAAAACAAACTACAGAGATTGAGCTTCTGAGAAAACAACGGTCAGGGTTTTTTAAATCAAGGGAATGTGATTGGGTAATGGAAACAGGAGGGGTGTTCTGATTTGAAGGTTGAGGAATGATTGCCACCTGTGAGGGAAGGGGAGAGAAGAAACACAGGATACCTGTATCCGTAACAACCTGTGATCGACACCTTTTTGTGTCCCTCTCACCCGCCAGTCCAAACAAAGTGGGTCTGAACCTGACCAACACCTTCCTGGTCTTCACCGAGGACGACATCGGGGATCTGCTGAAGATTCGTCTGAGCTGGGAGGGGGCCAACGAGTCACTAGGGTCCATCTGGAAGAACATGAAGAAGTCTTTCTGGTCCTGGAACCGCACCGGCACGCCCATCAACCAGGTGCTGGAGGTCCGTAGGATCCGTGTCAAGTGTGGAGAAACGCAGAAGAAGTAAGTTGGGAGGCAGAAAGCGGTGGCTTATTTTATTTTTCCCCCACATACCATTCAATAAGTGGTTGGTTCCATAGAATGGAAAAAGAGTTCAGAATTGGGATTTCCATTCTAGTAATTCTATTTCTATGGTTAGTTCACCAAGCAGAGTCTGCTGTCTTTGATTTGATAATGCTCTCACTCAAACGGCCGTTGATTATAACTCAGGAAATGGTGTCATTTAGTCTTGAATCAAATGCATCTTGCTGTTAAACATTCTCTTTTTTATATTTTCACTTTTTTTTAACTATCATTTGGTTGTTTTTAGCATCTAATTCTGCTGCTCGACGTTGTGCTATCGGTTCCTTGTTTCACTTATTGGTTTGTGCTTGTGTAGGTTCACATTCTGTGCCCAGGACCCCTCAGTGACTGAGATCTCTCCAGGGCAGGTCATCACGTATGTCAAGTGTCGTGATGGCTGGGAGGTCAAACCAAGTAAAAGAAGGTACAGCCCAGCCCGTTCACTTCGTGTTGCGTTCCCTAACGGTGTCTTATTCTTTAGATACAGAATTGTATTTTAAAACATTAGACAAGGTCCTTAGATGAATGGATACATGTCTAGGCAATCCAGCATATTGACCGGTCCTCTTGCATTGACAGGTTGCATAACTTATAAGGATTCAGCACTTCATCAATCAATGCACCAATGGCATGGGACTTAAAGTTAGAAGGCATGTCTGTAAGGACCCGCCTTTTCTTCATCTGAGCACTTTGATTGGAGGAGTGATGAGCACACGGTGGGAGGCCTTGGACTTGGGATGCACCTGGATGTTTACTGGTGGTCACATGACTCTGGGCTCTGGCCAATGGGACGGCGGGAGGCGTCACGTGCCGTTTGTCAGGACCTGAGAATTCCGAGTTTCTTTGTACAGACTGTTCAACTCGGAAAATAAATGGTTGTGTTATCCATGTGACATTTTCCCCCAACACACCTAGTGTCTACTGTATATTTGTATTAATTTTCTGAATTGGAAGCACCGCAAGACCATGGTTATTTATCAAGCACATTGTTTGAATAATTTCCTCTGATGCAGTGTCTGTGGTTGAGTGTATGTGTTTGCATGCAGTTAGTGTGTGTGTGTGGTGTGACCAAGGGTATGAGCCTATTGGCTAGAGTGAGCTTAATGTGACTACACTGAAAAACTGAAGGATATGACTGGGCTACATGCACTTGATCTTTCACTGTGTTTTGTAGGGTTGCAAAATTCCCAGGTTTTCCAGAAATCTTGTTTAGACGATTGCGGATTTGTTAGTCCCTTCGGTGTCCCGTCATATTCCTTCTGGGAATTTGGGATAAAAACCTGGGAATTTGGGGAAATTAACTGAAATTTGCTACCTTACTTCTGTACAATGCGTTGCTGTTGTTATTTCGATGTACCCCATATGTGGCTGTGTTTCTGTATATAATGTTTAAAAAAAAATAAAAAAATTGGGGGAAAAAACAACACTTTTTTGGGGGGTGTTTTTCTTCATCTGGATGACCAAGGTGCATGACCTTAAAGGCTGTTTCTTTGGCTCATCCTCAAAGTCAAGAGGAGTTGAAATTAAACAGCCACCACTAACATTGAGTGGCTGCTGCCAACACACTGACACTGACTCAACTCCAGCCACTTTAATAATGGGAATTGATGGGAAATGATGTAAATATATCACTAGCCACTTTAAACAATGCTACCTTATATAATGTTACTTACCCTACATTATTCATCTCATTTGCATACGTATATACTGTACTCTATCATCGACTGCATCCTTATGTAATACATGTATCACTAGCCACTTTAACTATGCCACTTTGTTTACATACTCATCTCATATGTATATACTGTACTTGATACCATCTACTGTATCTTGCCTATGCTGCTCTGTACCATCACTCATTCATATATCCTTATGTACATATTCTTTATCCCCTTACACTGTGTATAAGACAGTAGTTTAGGAATTGTTAGATTACTTGTTGGTTATTACTGCATTGTCGGAACTAGAAGCACAAGCATTTCGCTACACTCGCATTAACATCCGCTAACCATGTGTATGTGACAAATAAAATTTGATTTGAAGAAAAAATTACTGCAGATGTTTTGATGTCCGGTGTTACTTAGATTAGCTTACTACTTTATGTATGACTCTTACTTACCCCAAAAATCAGATCATTATTCCCAGATGTTCAGGAACCACGATGCTGAAAAGACGCGTTCTCAACGTCTATGCACGTCCTTCCTGAGGCCTTGAGGTACTGTTACCACGGTTTCAGATTCCTTTGCGTTTCTGGGTCCGTGGTATTGACGGTGCTACTTTTAGTTGTTACAGTGCTGGGAAGTATGGCCTCCATTTTTGACAGTGGAAATGCAACTCTAGCAGAAGCCTACGTAGCCCATGGTGTGATGCTGGGATTAATCTTATGGAATCTAGTAAATGTGCCAATTTAAAAAAAAAAATATATATATATATAAAAAAATATGACCCACATCTGCTAAAGTCCCTGTCGGTTGCACTGTTAGTGGACCACCTCTGTTTAGATATTTCCTTGTTGGTACACATGGCACGGCTAGAGTAGGACACTATTCTTCCCATATTCCTCTTCCTGGCCTCTTTCCCCTCCACCTTCTCTAAACGCATTGAAGATTCGAGAAGAGGAAGTTCCAAGGGGAGTCTGCTTGGCTCTTCTCCAATATAGTTTGAGGAGGTGGCGAGAACTGAAATGCCTTCTGTCTTGCGTAGCTAGTTAATCGGCACACCGAATCAGCTTATACTTTCTCTTTTGATGTGCTTCCCAAATCTCACAGGTGACGTTCTAAGGCACTGGAATTCTTGGAAAACCTCAAAGGATGAAGAAGAAAATAAACCCCAGATGCATTGGATTTATGACGCACTTTCACAGCTGCTCCAATAACTTTACGGTATGTGTGGTGATACTTAGTTTGTCTAATCCACCAGTAAACTTCTGTTACACGGTTTCAATACTTTATATGGGGGGGGAATAGTTTTTATTTTTATTTTAAAGAGTTAACCATAAGGTTCATAAGATTGCTGCACATATCTCACTGAATTGACAGGTTTCAAATCTTCAACATAGCAAACCAGGTGTGACGATTTTGGCAGCGACTTGCCTTTTGTGATGTACGGTACCCTCAAAATTAATTAGGACCTCTGACCTCACTGTGCAGACATATTTCATAGGAAATTGGCCCAATGTTTTTAAACCGTAAATTTCTGTGGCTGCAGTATGACATAAGGTTTCAGGCTGCATCTGTTACTACTTATTGGCCTGCATGTCACAATCAAGAAAGTGAAGTGATTCTTGGAGAAGTTTGAGAAATTGAAATTTCCCACCGCAAATTCCTTCCAAAAAAGGAACTGAAATTAAACCATGTGGCCCAACTCTAACCAGAAAATGGACATTGTGTGGCTTTTCTTACTGTAAATAAATACTAATGAATTTGTCTTTGATTGAATTACTTATCAATCAGTCAAGTTTCAGATTCATATTGTCAAAGTCGAACATTTTTACAGAAATAGAGATTACCTTTCAATTCTAAGGCTTTTAAAATCTGGTGAAAATATTTTGGTATGCAAATAACATTTCTGGAATGAATCTGTAATATAAGCTAAATCAACATGATCACTACTGTTCTCCCTTTTTTTAAATATATTTTTTTAATTTCACTGTGTTGGTAGTGACGCATTTAGTGGGTTGGTAGGGGATTTTAGTAAATATTTCAAGTACAAAGTGTATGTTTACCTTAAGTTGAAAGACTTGTGCTGAAGTCTGTGAAAATAAGACAACTTTATTTTAGTTATATAATCAGTACCAGTGAAAAGTTTAGACAACTACAGTTTTCTAAATACATGTACTTTTTTCTACATAGTTGTCTTCACAATTCTACAATGAAATAACACATGGAATCATGGAATCAAAATATATTTGAGGTTCTGCAAAGTAGCCACCCTTTGCTTTGACGAAAGCTTAACACACTTGGCATTCTCTCAACCAGCTTCAACTGGAATGCTTTTCCAGGTGAAGTTCCCACTAAGCCCAAACCAGATGGGATGGCGTATCGCTGCAGAATGCTGTGGTAGACATGCTGGTTAAGTGTGCCTTATTCTAAATAAATCAAGTGTCACGAGCAAAGCACCATCACACCACCTCCATGTTTCACGGTGGGAACCACATGCAGAGGCACATTCATGTACTCTGCTTCTCACAAAGACACGGCGGTTGGAACCAAAAAACCTCCATTTGGAGTCATCAGACCAAAGGACAGATTTACACTGGTCTAATATCCATTGCTTGTGTTTCTTGGCCCAAGCAAGACTTCTTATTGGAGTCCTTTTTAGTAGTGGTTTCTTTGCAGCAATTCAACCTTGAAGGCCTGATTCACACAGTCTCCTCTGAACAGTTGATGTCTGTGACTTGAATACTGTGAACCATTTTTATTTGGGCTGCAATTTCTGAGGTGCAGTTATCTCTAATGAAATTATCCTTTGCAGCAGAGGTGACTCTGGGTCTTTTTCTGTGGTGGTCCTCAGAGCCAGTTTCATCAGTGCTGTGATGGTTTTTGCGAATGCACTTGAAAAAACATTCAAAGTTCTTAATTTTCCGGATTGACTCACCATATCTTAAAGTAATTACGGACTTGTTTCTCGTTGCTTATTTGAGCTGTTCTTGCCATAATATGGAGTTGGTCTTTTACCAAAAAGGGTATCTTTTTGGTAAAATCAAAATCTTCTGTATACCACCTCTCCCTTGTCACAACACAACGGATTGGCTTAAACACATTAAGTTGAAAAAAATGCCACAAATTAACTTTTAAGGCACACCTGTTAATTGAAATGCGTTGTCCAGGTGGGAAAGGGCAATGTGGATGCAATAGAGATAGCATAATCTGTGGATCTGTTTGGGCGGTATGCAAATTGGAGTGGGTCTAGGGTTTCTGGGATAATGGTGTTGTGAGCCATTACTAGCCTTTCAAAGCACTTCATGCCTACGGACGGGAGTGCTACGGGTCTGTAGTCATTTAAGCAGGTTTCCTTAGTGTTCTTGGGCACAGGGACTGTGGTGGTCTGTTTGAAACATGTTGGTATTACAGACTCAATCAGGGACATGTTGAAAATGTCAGTGAAGACACCTGCCAGTTGGTCAGCACACGTCCTGGTAATCCGTCTGGCCCCGCGGCCTTCTGAATGTTGACCTGTTTAAAGGTCTTACATCAGCTATGGAGATGGAATCCACTTGTGATGAAAAGGCACATGACAGTACGCCTTGAGTTTGCAAAAAGACATGTTAAAGACTGGGAGAATAAGGCAAAAGATTCTGTGGTCTGATGAGACAATGTAACTTGAATGCAAAGTGCTATCTGGAGAAAACCAGGCACAGTGTATGACCCACCTAACACCACCCCCACAGTGAAGCATGGTGACATCATGCTATGAGGAATCTTTTCAGCGTCAGGGACTGGGAGACTGGTAAGGATAGAGGGGAACAACGAATGTAGCCAAACACAGGAAAATCCCTGATGTGCAGGGGAAATTCAGCCCACAGTGTGGTGCCTACCGTGGGGGGGAGAGAGAGATGATATGAGGCAGGACTTTCCCACCACCCCACGGAACAGCATAAGAGGTGAGCTACAGTTTCCATCAATTCAGCGATTTCTCAAGAATTTCACTTCCCGTTAATGTCACTTGTATGCATAAATATGGTGCCAGAATGAGAGGTGCCAAGAAACACGACCATGCCTTTCTCAATTACATAGCCATAATATATTAATTAATATCTCTAAATATATATCTCTAAATAGCCATAATATATTAATAATAATTAATGGTTACTATCAGCACTGACCCTATGCACACTCCCAAGACTACACTACCAGTCAAAAGGTTTAGAACACCGACTCATTCAAGTATTATTATTTATTTTTTTACTATTTTCTACATTGTAGAATAATATTGGAGACATCAAAACTATGAAATAACAAATATGGAATCATGTAGTAGCCAAGAAAGTGTTATTAAACAAATGAAAATATATTTTATATTTAAAATTCTTCAAATTAGCCACCCTTTCCCTCAATTACAGATTTACACACTCTTGGCATTCTCTCAAGCAGCTTCACCTGGAATGCTTTTCCAACCGTCTCAAAGGAGTTCCCACATATGCTGAGCACTTGGCTGCTTTTCCTTCACTCTGCAGTCCAACTCATCCCAAACCATCTGAATTTGGTTGAGGTTGGGATATTGTGGAGGCCAGGTCATCTGATGCAGCACTCCATCTCTCTCGTTCTTGGTTAAATAGCCCTTACACAGCCTGGAGGTGTGTTTGGTCATTGTCCTGTTGAAAAACAAATGATAGTCCCACTAAGCACAAACCAGATGGGATGGCGTATCTCTGCAGAATGCTGTGGTAGCTATGCTGGTTAAGTGTGCCTTGAATTCTAAATAAATCACACTGTATCACCAGCAAAGCAACATAACACCACCTCCTCCATGCTTTACGGTGGAAA
Source organism: Oncorhynchus masou masou (assembly GCF_036934945.1). Classification (NCBI taxonomy): domain Eukaryota; kingdom Metazoa; phylum Chordata; class Actinopteri; order Salmoniformes; family Salmonidae; genus Oncorhynchus; species Oncorhynchus masou. The sequence goes on along the minus strand of NC_088236.1, from coordinate 6,533,795 downwards.
ATACACATGCGGAGATCATCCGTTCACCAACACCGCGCTCACAAAGACATGGCCATTGGAACCAAACGTCTCAAATTTGGACTCCAGACCAAAAGACAAATTTCCACCTTGTCTAATGTCCATTGCTCGTGTTTCTTGGCCCAAGCAAGTCTCTTATTATTATTGGTGTCCTTTAATAGTGGTTTCTTTATAGCAATTCGACCATGAAGGCCTGATTCACGCAGTCTCTTCTGAACAGTTGAAGTTAAGATGTCTGTTACTGTTACTCTGAAGCATGTATTCGGGATGCAATTTCTGAGGCTGGTAACTCTACTGAACTTATCATCTGCAGCAGAGGTAACTCTGGGTCTTCCTTTCCTGTGGTGGTTCTCATGAGAGCCAGTTTCATCATAACGTTTGATGGTTTATGTGACTGCACTTTCAAACTTTTCAATGTTCTTGACATTTTCTGTATTGACTGACTTTCATGTCTTAAACTTTAGTTTCTCTTTGCTTATTTGAGTTGTTCTTGCCATAATATGGACTTATTACCAAATAGGGCTATCTTCTGTATACCACCCCAACCTTGTCACAACACAACTGATTGGCTCAAACACATCAGGAAGTAAAGAAATTCCACAAATGAACTTTTAACAAGGCACACCTGTTAATTGAAATGCATTCCAGGTGACTACCTCATGAAGTTGGCGAGATTTTCAAGGTGTTCTGCGCCAGGCGGATGGAGAGGGTTGGCTTCATCCTGTGGGGAAATTGGGGCCGAAAGGCCAAGAGGAGGCGAAGAGGCGCCATATTACTCAGTGCCGACCTCTATTGCAGATAGAGGTCCTGAGTACGGAGTGAGAGATTCAGTGATGAGATTTCCTCTGCTTGCTTAGAAATCAATATTTCCATCTTCATCACCTGAGTTCTCTCGTCATTCATTTGGTCAGCGACTTCAATGAGTTCTGCTGACCTGTCATCCAACTTCGTCATTGTGTTCATTAACTGATCGTCTTTGTTCTACAGCATTTGGAGTAGAACATTGTTACTTTGAGTAACGTTCAACAACACTGCATGCATGTTATCAAGATGCTCGCTCCTGTTTGTAGATAACTTGTCAGATTTATCCAGTTTGGCATGGACATCGTCATATTCAGTTTTGGTTAAAACCAGTTTTTGTTCCTGTAGAACACGATTTTGTTGAAGAGTTTGTGCTCGTTCGTCGTCATCAGTTTTTTGCAATGACATTGTTCAGTTTTCAAACGCAGTTCCATAGCTAGCAGAATTTTTCCCTTTTCTGCTTTTGTCATCAGCTTCCCGGGTTCTCTCCACCTGTCCCTTTATGTCTACCGTTTCCGGCTCGGGCTTCAGCTGCGGTATTGGACCGATGCCAATCTTGGGTGGCAAGACATTAGGGCTAGACTGGAGAGAACCTTTACAAGACCTGCGCCCGATGGTTTTTCCGATAACGGCTTATGTAGAGTTGATATTGCTGCTGAGGTCAGCGATCAATCCTTTTATGGGTGAGGTTTCACTAATTAGCAGGGGAGTGGGCAGGGGAGTGGGCAGGAGAGTGGGCAGGGGAGTGGGCAGGGGAGTGGGCAGGAGAGTGGGCAGGGGAGTGGGCAGGGGAGTGGGCAGGGGAGTGGGCAGGGGAGTGGGCAGGGGAGTGGGCAGGGGAGTGGGCAAGGGAGTGGGCAGGGGAGTGGGCAGGGGAGTGGGCAAGGGAGTGGGCAGGAGAGTGGGCAGGAGAGTGGGCAGGGGAGTGGGCAGGGGAGTGGGCAGGGGAGTGGGCAGGAGAGTGGGCAGGGGAGTGGGCAGGGGAGTGGGCAGGAGAGTGGGCAGGGGAGTGGGCAGGGGAGTGGGCAGGAGAGTGGGCAGGAGAGTGGGCAGGGGAGTGGGCAGGGGAGTGGGCAGGAGAGTGGGCAGGAGAGTGGGCAGGAGAGTGGGCAGGAGAGTGGGCAGGAGAGTGGGCAGGGGAGTGGGCAGGGGAGTGGGCAGGGGAGTGGGCAGGGGAGTGAGCAGGCGAGTGGGCAGGGGAGTGGGCAGGGGAGTGGGCAGGAGAGTGGGCAGGAGAGTGGGCAGGAGAGTGGGCACCAACCCCTCTGATAGCTTGCACATTAGAACATTAGAGAGGAGGAAAAAAAAGTTAGTATTTTCCAGTTTGATGTTGGAATACGTTGGAAGCTGCAAAGATGATTTGAATCTATTTATAGACTTTTAATCTATTTACAGTGCTGATGGTTAAATGAACCATCAGTACAGTATCGGTAATGTGGGAGTTGGACATGAATGAATTTGCAGTAGCAAATTGACTTGATTAATCAATGATAATGATTAATCATACCTGTATAGGAAACTGGGAATTAAACTTGAATTAACCTGAAAAGTTGGTTCATCTAGGTTAATATGGGAAAGGTTAAAATGTCTAATTTAATTGGAAGAACCTGAAAATGTATGTTTGACAATGTCACTTATTCTTAGTAAATTGAATGAGACGATGATATCCAATCAAATCCCTTAAACCGTTTTCCTAATAACACCTTTGGTAGTCCTGTTACCGGAACTTGTGGTAATTTTAGGAAAAAGATACGCTTGTGCCCTACCCACGCTACTGAAAATGCAGGGGACCGAGATGTTTCGCTTGGTCAAGCTAATATATCCTCAAATTTCAAACCGGCTGTTCCTATGTCCTCGCTCGAGAAATTAATAAGGATCGAGTCTACCCGCTTCTGAAACACGAGAGACAGAAATGGCACGTTTGGCCCAACACATCTATTTGTCAAATTTTTATAAGTAGCTGGATTGTGACCAAGCACAATACATGTATCACTAACTTTACCAACTCAGAAGACACTCTGACATCATCAGATACGCGACACTGGGACAACTTCTATGGGCAACACAAACACCAAACAGCTCTATTCGTATCTCATGCAGTCTGTTTGTAAAGTAATCTGTTTGCACAATTAATATATATATACTTAATTCAATCATGAAGACTTATTTTAGATTCCTTGCAAGGGGTGTCAAAATGTTGTCTTGTGTATTATTAAATGTGAAGACTTATTTATATAAAATCAGTTCTCTAGGTTTAATTTGCCTACCTGGTTAAATAAAGGTGAAATAAAATAAAATAAATTATTACGTGATTAAATGTAAATATGAATTAACTTGGATGTCGGGGCACCACGGAAAAATGTTTAGAGTTACAGAGTTAGAATTTCCCGTATATAACTCTTCAGATATTTTAATATCTTGTCAATTACAGTCTTCCATTAATTATTATTAATTGTTACCTTCCAAATTCCAAACGTCGTAAAATTCTTGGTTATCTGCACGAACCCTAGTTTCTGTAATGACTTAGAAATATACAAATGGACTTAATCATTTATTTACTAACTAACTAAATAATCACAGAAATACATAACAAACAGTAGATATTGGTTACTAACAATGATAGAAAAGTCCCTAGTAGGCTAAGCCGATATGACAGCTTGGTAGACAAAGGAAAGAGGTGGGGCAGATAAAGAGTGTGAAAGACAAGATGGGTTCCATTTGGGCCACAGCTGCAGTCTTCCTTACCTCTTCCTTGACCCTGAGTGCAGGGACTCCAGTCTGCTTCTCTTGTAGGTCTGAGGGACCAGCCAAGATGGATTGCACACACAGTTGATAATTGTACTCATAGACATGCTAATACTTTGCACATGAATGGCCACTCATTCTTCAAGAAATTGCAATGTACTGTACATATTTACGCTTGTATGTGGTTACGTAATTTCTAGCTGCAGACTAGTAATTCGTATTGTCTAGAATTTGCTCCTTCTGCAGTGAATCGATAGTCTGAGTTTAACTATTTCTAGCCGTGTAGCCATAACTACAGCTGTATGGTCTCAGTGGCCTATAGATCTGTAGCCATTCCAATGTGGGGACTCCTTCCCGAAGTTCTCTGACTTAATTGTATATTTTCTAGGAAGTGGGTTTTATATGGGCGGTTCTATGATGCCTGATGTAATGTCTGGACTCACGGGGATGTGGCCACTGACTAGTTAAAACTTTATAACTAAACAAGTATCTCGTTTAGAAGGCCAACATGACATTACATCTTCTCACAAATAGTTTCATGTCATGTCTTGTTATGTCTGTTCCTGTCCTTTCTCTTCATTCTCTCTCTCTGCTGGTCTTTTTAGGTTACCTTCTCTGTCTCTCATCCCTCAGCTGTTCTACATTTCCCCTAACTAGCTCATTCTCTCTTTCCCCACCTGTTCTCTCTTCCCCCTCTGATTAGGTCTCTATTTCTTTCTCTGTTCCTGCTACTTTCAGTGTCTGATTCTTGTTTGTGTTTTTTGATGCCAGAAGCAAGCTGTCGTCTCGTTTGCTTCCACCTTGTCCTGTCCTGTCGGAGTCTGCATGGCAGGTGCAACCTGCATTATACTACGTTCTTTTGTTCCATTGACTACGTTGGAAGAGGATTTATGCCATTCCTGTTTTTTATTAAAGAACTCTGTTTTCTGTTAAAACCGCGTTTGGGTCTTCACTCAAGTTCATAACAGAAGAATCAGACCAAGAATGGACCCAGCGGCTCCGGACCCTTTTCACTCCGCCGTCGAGATCCAGGGAGCGATGCTAGGCAGACACGAGGAGGAATTGTCTGCTGCTCAACATGCCGTTGAGACCCTGGCCGTCCAAGTCTCCGACCTCACAAGACGGGTTCACCAACTCCACCTCGATCCACCGCCCACTTCCAGGGTTTCCGAGTCTCCGGAGCCCAGGATCAACAACCCGCCGTGTTACTCTGGGGAGCCCACTGAGTGCCGCTCATTCCTCACTCAGTGTGATGTGGTGTTCTCTCTCCAGCCCAACACCTACTCCAGGAGCGCAGCCCGCATCGCCTACGTCATTTCTCTCCTTACCGGACGGGCGCGTGAGTGGGGCACGGCAGTCTGGGAGGCGAGGGCTGAGTGTATTAACCAGTATCAGGACTTTAAGGAGGAGATGATACGGGTTTTTGACCGTTCTGTTTTTGGCGAGGAGGCTTCCAGGGCCCTGTCTTCCCTATGTCAGGGGAATAGATCCATAACGGATTATTCTATTGAGTTTCGCACTCTCGCTGCCTCTAGTGACTGGAACGAGCCGGCTTTGCTCGCTCGTTTTCTGGAGGGTCTCCACGTCGAGGTTAAGGATGAGATCCTCTCCCGGGAGGTTCCTTCCAGTCTGGACTCCTTAATAGCTCTCGCTATTCGCATAGAGCGACGGTTTGATCTTCGTCGCCGAGCTCGTGGAAAGGAGCTCACGTTCTCCGTTGCTCCCCTCTCCACATCACTGCCACCTGCCGCATCACTGCCACCCTCCTCCGCCGGCTCGGATGCTGAGCCTATGCAGCTGGGGGGTATTCGCATCTCGGCCAAGGAGAGGGAACGGAGAATCACCAATCGCCTCTGTCTCTACTGCGGCTCCGCTGGTCATTTTGTCACCTCATGTCCAGTAAAAGGCCAGAGCTCATCAGTAAGAGGAGGGCTACTGGTGAGCGCAACTACTCAGGCCTCTCCTTCTGGATCACGCACTACCTTTCCGGTCCATCTCCGCTGGCCCGGTTCATCTGCTTCCTGCAGTGCCTTGATAGACTCTGGGGCGGAGGGCTGTTTTATGGACGAGACCTGGGCTCGGGAACATGACATTCCTCTCAGACAGTTAGGGAGCCCAGGGCCTTGTTCGCTTTAGATGGTAGTTCTCTCCCCAAGATTCAGCGTGAGACGCTGCCTTTAACCCTCACTGTCTCTGGTAATCATAGCGAAACCATTTCTTTTTTAATTTTTCGTTCACCTTTTACACCTGTTGTTTTGGGTCATCCCTGGCTAGTGCGCCATAACCCTTCTATTAATTGGTCTAGTAATACTATCCTATCCTGGAATGTTTCTTGTCATGTAACCTGTTTAATGTCTGCTATCCCTCCTGTTTCCTCTGTTTCTTCTTCACAGGAGGAGCCTGGCGATTTGACAGGGGTGCCGGAGGAGTATCACGATCTGCGCACGGTGTTCAGTCGTTCCAAGGCCACTTCTCTCCCTCCACACCGGTCGTATGACTGTAGTATTGATCTCCTTCCGGGAACTACTCCCCCCGGGGTAGATTATACTCTCTGTCGGCTCCCGAACGTAAGGCTCTCGAGGATTATTTGTCGGTTTCGCTCGACGCCGGTACCATAGTCTCCTCCTCCTCCCCCGCCGGCGCGGGGTTCTTTTTGTTCAGAAGAAGGACGGGTCCCTGCGCCCATGCGTGGATTATCGAGGGCTGAATGACATAACAGTTAAGAATCGTTATCCGCTTCCTCTTATGTCTTCAGCCTTCGAGATCCTGCAGGGAGCCAGGTTTTTCACCAAATTGGACCTTCGTAACGCCTACCATCTCGTGCGCATCAGGGAGGGGGACGAGTGGAAGACGGCGTTTAACACTCCGTTAGGGCACTTTGAATACCGGGTTCTTCCTTTCGGCCTCGTTAACGCTCCAGCTGTCTTTCAGGCACTAGTTAACGACGTCCTGAGAGACATGCTGAACATTTTTGTTTTCGTTTACATGGACGATATCCTGATTTTTTCACCGTCTCTCTCGATTCATGTTCAGCACGTGCGACGCGTCCTCCAGCGCCTTTTGGAGAACTGTCTTTATGTGAAGGCTGAGAAGTGCACTTTTCATGCCGCCTCTGTCCCTTTTCTCGGTTCCGTTATTTCCGCTGAGGGCATTAAGATGGATCCCGCTAAGGTCCAGGCTGTCATTGATTGGCCCGTTCCTAAGTCACGCGTCGAGCTGCAGCGCTTTCTGGGCTTCGCTAATTTCTACCGTCGTTTCATCCGTAATTTCGGTCAGGTGGCAGCTCCTCTCACAGCCCTTACTTCTGTTAAGACGTGCTTTAAGTGGTCCGTTTCCGCCCAGGAGCTTTTGATCTTCTTAAGAATCGTTTTACATCCGCACCTATTCTTGTTACACCTGACATCTCTAGACAGTTTGTTGTTGAGGTTGACGCGTCAGAGGTGGGCGTGGGAGCCATTCTTTCTCAGCGCTCTCTCTCTGACGGCAAGGTCCATCCTTGCGCGTTTTTTCTCATCGCTTATCGCCGTCAGAACGTAACTATGATGTTGGTAATCGCGAACTGCTCGCCATCCGCTTAGCCCTAGGCGAATGGCGACAGTGGTTGGAGGGGGCGACCGTTCCTTTTGTCGTTTGGACTGACCATAGGAACCTTGAGTACATCCGTTCAGCCAAACGACTTAATGCGCGTCAGGCTCGTTGGGCTCTGTTTTTCGCTCGTTTCGAGTTTGTTATTTCTTATCGTCCGGGCTCAAAAAACACCAAACCTGATGCTTTATCTCGTCTCTTCAGTTCTTCTGAGGTCTCCACCGACCCCGATGGGATTCTCCCTGAGGGGCGTGTTGTCGGGTTGACTGTCTGGGGAATTGAGAGGCAGGTAAAGCAAGCACTCGCTCACACTCCGTCGCCGCGAGCTTGCCCTAGGAACCTTCTGTTCGTTCCCGTGCCTACTCGTCCGGCCGTTCTTCAGTGGGCCCACTCTGCCAAGTTAGCCGGCCACCCCGGCGTTCGGGTACGCTCGCTTCCATTCGCCAGCGTTTCTGGTGGCCCACTCGGGAACGTGACGCGCGTCGATTTGTCGCCGCTTGTTCGGTCTGCGCGCAGACTAAATCTGGGAACTCTCCTCCTGCCGGCCGTCTCAGACCGCTTCCCATTCCCTCTCGACCGTGGTCTCACATCGCTTTAGATTTTATCACCGGACTGCCTTCATCAGCGGGGAGGACAGTTATTCTTACGGTTGTCGATAGATTCTCTAAGGCGGCTCATTTCATTCCTCTCGATAAGCTCCCTTCTGCTAAGGAGACGGCTCAGATCATTATCGAGAATGTTTTCCGAATTCATGGCCTTCCGTCTGACGTCGTTTCCGACAGAGGCCCGCAGTTCACGTCTCAATTTTGGAGGGAGTTTTGCCGTTTGATTGGGGCTTCCGTCAGTCTCTCGTCCGGCTTTCATCCCCAGTCTAACGGTCAAGCCGAACGGGCCAATCAGACTGTTGGTCGCATTTACGCAGTCTTTCTTTTCGTAACCCTGCGTCTTGGTCAGAACAGCTCCCCTGGGCAGAGTACGCCCACAACTCGCTTCCCTCGTCTGCTACCGGTCTATCCCCTTTTCAGTATAGCCTCGGGTACCAGCCTCCGCTGTTCTCATCTCAGCTCGCCGAGTCCTGCGTCCCCTCCGCTCAGGCTTTTGTCCAGCGTTGCGAGCGCACCTGGAAGGGGGTCAGGTCGGCACTTTGCCGTAATAGGGCGCAGACTGTGAGGGCCGCTAATAAGCGTAGGACCAAGAGTCCTAGATATTGTTGCGGTCAGAGAGTATGGCTCTCCACTCAGAACCTTCCCCTTAAGACAGCTTCTCGCAAGTTGGCCCCGCGGTTCATTGGTCCGTTCCGTATTTCCCAGGTCATTAATCCTGTCGCAGTGCGACTTCTTCTCCCGCGCTATCTTCGTCGCGTTCACCCGGTCTTCCATGTCTCCTGTGTTAAGCCCGTTCTTCGCGCCCCCGCTCGTCCCTCCCCCCCCATCCTTGTCGAGGGCGCACCCATCTACAGGGTTCGTAAGATTTTGGACATGCGCCCTCGGGGCCGTGGTCATCAGTACCTAGTGGATTGGGAGGGGTACGGTCCTGAGGAGAGGAGTTGGGTTCCCTCTCGGGACGTGCTGGACCGTTCGCTGATCGATGATTTCCTCCGTTGCCGCCAGGTTTCCTCCTCGAGTGCGCCAGGAGGCGCTCGGTGAGTGGGGGGGGTACTGTCATGTCTTGTTATGTCTGTTCCTGTCCTTTCTCTTCATTCTCTCTCTCTGCTGGTCTTTTTAGGTTACCTTCTCTGTCTCTCATCCCTCAGCTGTTCTACATTTCCCCTAACTAGCTCATTCTCTCTTTCCCCACCTGTTCTCTCTTCCCCCTCTGATTAGGTCTCTATTTCTTTCTCTGTTCCTGCTACTTTCAGTGTCTGATTCTTGTTTGTGTTTTTTGATGCCAGAAGCAAGCTGTCGTCTCGTTTGCTTCCACCTTGTCCTGTCCTGTCGGAGTCTGCATGGCAGGTGCAACCTGCATTATACTACGTTCTTTTGTTCCATTGACTACGTTGGAAGAGGATTTATGCCATTCCTGTTTTTTATTAAAGAACTCTGTTTTCTGTTAAAACCGCGTTTGGGTCTTCACTCAAGTTCATAACATTCATATTCAATCATAGATATTACACAACATTCAGGTAGAAAACTAATAACTGAGAAATGTACACTTCCAAAGCTACCGTTATTCTGTGCTACCGTCTTTCCTGATGTCACAAAATAAAACAACTTCGACAGGATTGTTCTTTAAATACCCATGGACCATTCCCACATTCTCAAAAATATAAATATTGTTTAATCCTCCAATTTTGGGGAATAGGAGTTGATACATAGGTTTATTTCCCCTCTCTTTCTGCATTACCAGGGGGAGAGAGTCTCTGACAGGAATTTTTGACCTTTCGTAAAGTCACGAAACTTGTGGTGGGAGGGAGTGAGAGAGAGAGAGTGGAGCCACGATATATACCCCTTAGGGTCATTGTCCTATTGGAAGGTTGACCACACGCCTTAACCAGTTCACCTGACAGGAGCCTCTCACATGGCTCATCTTGGCCACGCCCCTTTAGCAGGTCACCTGACAGGGTCCTCTTCCATGGCTGGCCTTGACCACACCCCTTTAGCAGGTCACCTGACAGGTTCCTCTTCCATGGCTGGCCTTGACCACACCCCTTAAGCAGGTCACCTGACAGGTACCTCTTCCATGGCTGGCCTTGACCACACCCCTTTAGCAGGTCACCTGACAGGTACCTCTTCCATGGCTGGCCTTGACCACACCCCTTTAGCAGGTCACCTGACAGGTTCCTCTTCCATGGCTGGCCTTGACCACACCCCTTTAGCAGGTCACCTGACAGGTCCCTCTTCCATCGCTGGCCTTGACCACACCCCTTTAGCAGGTCACCTGACAGGTCCCTCTTCCATCGCTGGCCTTGACCACACCCCTTTAGCAGGTCACCTGACAGGTTCCTCTTCCATGTCTGGCCTTGACCACACCCCTTTAGCAGGTCACCTGACAGGTTCCTCTTCCATGGCTGGCCTTGGCCACACCCCTTTAGCAGGTCACCTGACAGGTTCCTCTTCCATGGCTGGCGTTGGCCACACCCCTTTAGCAGGTCACCTGACAGGGTTCTCTTCCATGGCTGCATCCAAACACTTAAAAGACACACCCTATCCCACCAGCCCTCAAATTAAGTGGACACTTCGTATCATGACGTATCCTGACGTCTGATAAGTATACACTTGCGAGGGAGGAAGGAATCCTTTTAAATGGACCAAACTTGGCTGGAAATTCGTCAGTCGTTCATCCCGTGATGATTCTGTTTCCAGCCGCCGGTAGCTTGTGGGTGCTTGAAATGGGCTACAGTCAATTATGAGTGCATGTCTACTTATATTAAATATATCATTAGTAATATACACCTACTGTATGATAGCTAGCTAATTAATTAGCTAACTGACGTTAGCCTGCCTACTGTATGATAGCTAGCTAATTAATTAGCTAACTGCTAGCTAATTTAATTTTATCTTTATTTAACTAGGCAAGTCAGTTAAGAAAAATTCTTATTTTCAAATACAGCCTAACCTCTTGGAACCTCTTGGAACAGCTTAACTGCCTGTTCAGCGGCAGAATGACAGATTGTGTACCTTGTCAGCTCGGGGGTTTGAACTTGAAACCTTCCGGTTACTAGTCCAACACTCTAACCACTAGGCTACCCTGCCGCCCCAATTAATTAGCTAACTGACGTTAGCCTGCCTTGCTGGAACTTCTGAAGAAGGAAAATGTTTTATTTCCACAATTTCCAAAAGATAACCAAACAAAAACATATTTACTTTTGACGAGATGTGCTTGTATGTTGACTCATCCATGGATGATGTTTTTACTTCCACTTGGTATGTTGACTCCTCCATGGATGATGTTTTTATGTTTTTGCTGACTTTACAATCGTTATGTACAATCGTCGCAAATTTAATTATGGGGAGTTTCAGGCCCCGGAGTGAACATAATTGTACGCTCGCAAAGCCGACGAAAAACGAGGGCTGAGAGGCTTACGTTGCAAACCTCCCTTGCTTGGCTAATCATTTGGACCGCCCTCCAAGATGGCGATGAGGATTCCCCCAAGAGCATAAAGCGAGGGTAAGTGGACGAGGGTGTGTCTTTTAAGTGTTCGGACCGTAACCAATGACTGGCCCTGACCACGCCTCTTTAGCAGGTCACCTGACAGGTTCCTCTTCCATGGCTCAGTTTGACCACACCCCTAATCATCTGAAATGACACCCTATTCCCTATATAGTGCAGTACTTTTCCCCAGTCCATAGGGAATATAGAGCGTCATATCAGCCCCAGTGTTACAACAGGCGACGCCCCCTTTTATGGAAAACAACTGGAGTTAGAGAACACCCAATCACAAGAGAACTGCCCATCCACCAGAGCCAAACAATGAGAAGCTGCAGGTCTTTTTCCTGACGGTCACAACCGATACACTCCCATTGCAGGGTGTGAATCAAACAAATGGCCAATCTGGAGAGATGTGACCCAGACCTCCTACACTGGGTCCGGTTCAGTTGTCACCAACTGAAGAAAAACGGTTTGAAGCACCTGAACATGTTGAATAAGTTGAAGTCGTTTTCTGTTGCAATTCCCAGGAATGGAGAAGGTTGAGAACCCCTGTCCTTATCGACACGACCCAGGTAGAACCCCTGTCCTTATCGACACGACCCAGGTAGAACCCCTGTCCTTATCGACACGACTCAGGTAGAACCCCTGTCCTTATCGACACGACCCAGGTAGAACCCCTGTCCTTATCGACACGACCCAGGTAGAACCCCTGTCCTTATCGACACGACCCAGGTAGAACCCCTGTCCTTATCGACACGACCCAGGTAGAACCCCTGTCCTTATCGAAATGACCCAGGTAGAACCCCTGTCCTTATCGACACGACCCAGGTAGAACCCCTGTCCTAATCAACATGACCCAGGTAGAACCCCTGTCCTAATCAACATGATCCAGGTAGAACCCCAGCTCTTGTCAACACGACCCAGGTCAAACTGATTCAGTGTCAGTTTGGGCCCATTCCTGGCCATTCAGGAGAGTGCAACCACTGGGATCAAATGTAATAGGGCAGCCATATGTGTTCCCGACAGGCCTCACCACACAGACCTTTATTTCTAGGGTCACCAACGCTTCACCGTCTCAGGACAATACAACACACCCAGTGGATGCTCTCCCTCCTCAAACCCCACTGTGGACCTGGAGGTCAGTTCCAACAAGTTTTTTTTTTTCATTGTTCCCCTCTAATCAGGGCGTGATTTACACATGGGACACCAGGTGTGTGTGCAATTAACTATCAGGTAGAACAGAAAACCAGCAGGCTCCCGGACCTCGTAGGGTCAGAGTTGAGAATGCCCCGGCTCTAGTGTAGATAAGCTGTGTGCCAAATGACAACCTATTCTCTATCAGGGGTTTCCAACTCACTCCAAGGAGGGCAGAGTGTCTACTCGTTTTGTTATTTCCTTTACATTTGTTTTCACTTCAGACCTTGACAACCAGGTGAGGGGAGTTCCTAACTAATCACTTCAGACCTAGACAACCAGGTGAGGGGAGTTCCTAACTAATCACTTCAGACCTAGACAACCAGGTGAGGGGAGTTCCTAACTAATCACTTCAGACCTAGACAACCAGGTGAGGGGAGTTCCTAACTAATCACTTCAGACCTAGACAACCAGGTGAAGGGAGTTCCTAACTAATCACTTCAGACCTAGACAACCAGGTGAGGGGAGTTCCTAACTAATCACTTCAGACCTAGACAACCAGGTGAGGGGAGTTCCTAACTAATCACTTCAGACCTTGACAACCAGGTGAGGGGAGTTCCTAACTAATCACTTCAGACCTAGACAACCAGGTGAGGGGAGTTCCTAACTAATCACTTCAGACCTAGACAACCAGGTGAGGGGAGTTCCTAACTAATCACTTCAGACCTAGACAACCAGGTGAGGGGAGTTCCTAACTAATCACTTCAGACCTTGACAACCAGGTGAGGGGAGTTCCTAACTAATCACTTCAGACCTTGACAACCAGGTGAGGGGAGTTCCTAACTAATCAGTGACCTTAATTCATCAGTCAAGTACAAGGGAGGAGTGAAAACCCGCAGACACCTTAAATAGTGCACTACTTTTGACCAGGGCATCATTTGGGACACATTCAACTCAATATGGATAGAGGAAACTCAGATGGATAGAGGAAACTCAGATGGATAGAGGAAACTCAGATGGATAGGGGAACCTCAGATGGATAGGGGAAACTCAGATGGATAGGGGAAACTCAGATGGATAGGGGAAACTCAATGGATAGGGGAAACCCAGATGGATAGGGGAAACCCAGATGGATCACAGGGGGTGAAAATGTGCAGCATCTGGTTGGAACTTCCACTCACCACCAAATATGGTAATGAGAGGAAGTCCAGTTGTAGGAAATGGTAGAAGATGGATTTTGGCCGACATTCAACAAATTTTCTCATCGATGAAACATTCGATCTCAATACAGTTTTCTTTTCCCAAAACTAAATTATGTTACTAACACTAAGTTTTGTAGACTTAACTCTTTACAAAAGTTTCAAAACATTTTGTTGTTTAAGAGTGCAAGAGCGAATTGAGTTATTGCACACGAGCAATTCACAGAGTAGGTGTTGCCTAACGGAAATATGCAAATCCATGCTGAAACGCACCAGTAGGATCTGGCTAGCTCATGCTTGGCTCTGCCCATCTCCTTTTTTGTTCTGCCCACTGTGCTAATTTGTTCCCGTTATAAACAACGCAGATTAACTATCTTCAGGTAATTGTAAGTGTCTTTGAAAACTGTCTCCGTTATCCCTGATATATAGCAGTGTTGCCACAACAGTTTTTTCCTAAACAGGTGGGAGATAAAGAACATACCTACGTCCTAACGCTCCCTGTTGCCAGTCACTAGCTAGTCACCACAGCCATTAGCCAACCATGCAGGACACAGAACACTAGCCAGTCACCACAGCCATTAGCCTACCATGCAGGACACAGAACACTAGCTAGTCACCACAGCCATTAGCCAACCATGCAGGACACAGAACACTAGCCAGTCACCACAGCCATTAGCCTACCATGCAGGACACAGAACACTAGCTAGTCACCACAGCCATTAGCCAACCATGCAGGACACAGAACACTAGCTCGTCACCACAGCCATTAGCCAACCATGCAGGACACAGAACACTAGCCAGTCACCACAGCCATTAGCCAACCATGCAGGACACAGAACACTAGCCAGTCACCACAGCCATTAGCCAACCATGCAGGACACAGAACACTAGCTCATCACCACAGCCATTAGCCAACCATGCAGGACACAGAACACTAGCCAGTCACCACAGCCATTTGCCAACCATGACACTGAGCACGAAGACAAGTCATGCGAGAGATTTCATGTATGGAACAATTAGAGTCCTGTTGTATAAAATGGGAGTATGAGAGAGTGTTTTTTTCTTTACTTTGTGTCACCGTCTGCATGTATCATACTTACCTACTTAGCAGTTAGCCACTACACCACAGCACCCTGTGCTACCATCATGTATTAGCTTAGCCTTTGAATCTATAGGCACAACAATGTACACTGCCAAGTGGTATACCTTTATGGAGCATTATACTCCTTTTATAAAGCATAATAACCTCTCGAAGTCAAACTCCCCAATCCATTTTTGCTTGTATCCAGATCAAGTAGACAGGCCTCTCCCCTTGTCAGCCTGGAGTGTGGTGTCAGGAAAACAACCTCTTGACTCAACGTCAACACAACAAAGGAGATGATCGTGGACAGTTTTAAGTTCCTCGGCTTACACATCACGGACAAACTGAAATGGTCCACCCACACAGACAGTGTGGTGAAGAAGGGAGCAACAGCACCTCTTCAACCTCAAAAGAGGCTGAAGAAATTTGGCTTGTCACCTAAAACCCTCACAAACATTTACAGATGCACAATTGAGAGCATCCTGTTGGGCTGCATCACCGCCTGGTACGGCAACTGCACCGCCCTATATCGCAAGGCTCTCCAGAGGGTAGTGCGGACTGCACAATCACCAGGGGCAAACTACCTGCCCTCCATGACACTTACAGCACCCGATGTCACAGGAAGGGCAAAAAGATCATCAAGGACAACAACCACCCGAGCTACTGCCTGTTCACCTCGCTACCATCCAGAAGGCGAGATCAGTACAGGTGCATTAAAGCTGGGACCGAGAGACTGAAAAATAGCTTCTATCTCAAGGCCATCAGACTGTTAAACAGCCATCACTAACACAGAGAGGCTGCTGCCTATGTGCAGACTTGAAATCATTGGCCACTTTAATAATGCCACTTTAATAATGTTTACATATCCTGCATTACTCATCTCATATGTATTTACTGTATTTTATACCATCTATAGCATCTTGCGTATCCCGTTCGGTCATTGCTCATCCATTTATTTATATGTATATATTCTTATTCCATTCCTTTACTTAGATTTGTGTGTATTAGGTATTTGTTGTGAAATTGTTAGATATTACTTGTTCGATAACGCTGCACTGTCGGAACTAGAAGCACACGCATTTTGCTACACTCGCAATAACATCTGCTAACCTTGTGTATGTGACCAATACAATTTGATTTGGTGAGGATCAACCTATGATGAAATCAATGTACACTGCCCATGTCAAGTGGTATTCCTTCAGGAGGCATGATAGCATTGTCAGCCTAGTGAGAGAGGAGATGATGTGAGGTGAGGTGAGGTGCCCCCCCCCCCCCCCCCCACTGGCCAGAAGGCAGTGATCCCAAGTAGGCTACATCATACTACCACAGAGAAGTGTCTGTTTGGCAGAACATGATCAGATTCCCAACACTGAGCTTTATGTGTCAATGCCAGCCAAGCAGTTTTCTCCCTTTCCCTGCTTTAAGGTCTTAAAAGGGTAAGATGTTCTCATGAGAAAATGGCCAGATGGAAGGAGGAATGTGAGAATAGAAATGCTGCTGTTGTCAGTTTCGAGGGGGGAGATAATAATCAGAAATAGATAGTATAGACAGTATAGAAAGTAATCATAAATAGATAGTATAGATAGTAATCAGAAATAGATAGTAATCAGAAATAGATAGTATAGACAGTATAGAAAGTAATCATAAATAGATAGTATAGATAGTAATCAGAAATAGATAGTAATCAGAAATAGATAGTATAGATAGTAATCAGAAATAGATAGTAATCAGAAATAGATAGTATAGATAGTAATCAGAAATAGATAGTAATCAGAAATAGATGGTATAGATAGTAATCAGAAATAGATGGTATAGATAGTAATCAGAAAAAGATGGTATAGATAGTAATCAGAAATAGATAGTAATCAGAAATAGATGGTATAGATAGTAATCAGAAATAGATAGTAATCAGAAATAGATAGTAATCAGAAATAGATGGTATAGATAGTAATCAGAAATAGATAGTAATCAGAAATAGATAGTAATCAGAAATAGATGGTATAGATAGTAATCAGAAATAGATAGTAATCAGAAATAGATGGTATAGATAGTAATCAGAAATAGATGGTATAGATAGTAATCAGAAATAGATAGTAATCAGAAATAGATGGTATAGATAGTAATCAGAAATAGATGGTATAGATAGTAATCAGAAATAGATGGTATAGATAGTAATCAGAAATAGATAGTAATCAGAAATAGATAGTAATCAGAAATAGATGGTATAGATAGTAATCAGAAATAGATAGTAATCAGAAATAGATAGTAATCAGAAATAGATAGTAATCAGAAATAGATAGTAATCAGAAATAGATAGTAATCAGAAATAGATGGTATAGATAGTAATCAGAAATAGATGGTAATCAGAAATAGATAGTAATCAGAAATAGATGGTATAGATAGTAATCAGAAATAGATAGTATAGATAGTAATCAGAAATAGATAGTAATCAGAAATAGATAGTAATCAGAAATAGATGGTATAGATAGTAATCAGAAATAGATAGTAATCAGAAATAGATAGTATAGATAGTAATCAGAAATAGATGGTATAGATAGTAATCAGAAATAGATGGTATAGATAGTAATCAGAAATAGATGGTAATCAGAAATAGAGAGTATAGATAGTAATCAGAAATAGATAGTAATCAGAAATAGATGGTATAGATAGTAATCAGAAATAGATGGTAATCAGAAATAGATAGTAATCAGAAATAGATGGTAATCAGAAATAGATGGTATAGATAGTAATCAGAAATAGATAGTATAGATAGTAATCAGAAATAGATGGTATAGATAGTATAGATAGTAATCAGAAATAGATAGTATAGATAGTAATAAACATGAATAAGTAATTACTGGTTTCAGTAATCTGATGTTGAAAATGATTTATGTAATTATCACAAGCAGGGGCGTACTGGGACTGGTATTTCTAACATTCCCGGCTGATTTAATTATTTATTTATTTTTAAAAATTTGCGGGGGGGGCCCCACACCGGTCCATTTATTTCTTCCCTGAGGACTTAGTACTAACCAGATAATGGTAATGTTGCATGAAAAGACTAGTTAGACAGGCCAACTGGTCTAAAAATGCACCGGCACGTCAGGCATTTGCCCAAAATGAGGTGGGGGCCGTGCAGTTGGGCAGAGGTAATTAAAAGTGAATTTAGATGGCTGAGTCTTTCAATAATACGACTTAGTTATTTTTCGATTGCTGCCTGCTCAAATCAGCCTGGTGATTGTTCTAGGATGACCTGGTGGAATCAGGTCAGGTACTGAGCCCTGTGGAATGCTGTTGTGTTGGGTAATTATAGTGTGTGCATATGCTCAATTTTAACGAGTATTATGAAAGTGATGTGATGTGTGTTCGTGGCACGACACAGACGCGTTTGTAGACGTGGAGACGTGTTTATACTTTTTATTTGGTGGGGGAGGATCCCTTTATTGTTTTGTTTTTTTTGTTTGTTGCTGTGTTTGTTTACAGGGTTGTCATGGTTGTGGTTCTGTCAATTTAATATACATAGCAGACTCCTTCCATAAAGAGTTCAACAACAAAAAGTTCTCATGCTCTAAGTGTCTCATGTATGTATGTATGTATGTATGTATGTATGTATGTATGTATGTATGTATGTATGTATGTATATATTATATATAATGCCTGTATGTATATATATATTGTGTGTTCTGTATGTAGACTAACTCTTCTAACGCATGACTTCTGACCACGCCCTTTATGACCAGTCACTGTTTCTCATTGACTAGTATCCAGTATATTAGGAGGCCCTTGTGCACTGGATGAAACTAAGCCATTGTTTTCTGGGTGGGTCTAATCCTGGATGATGATTGGTTAGAACCACGTCCCAGACTGTGTCTATTCCACAAGTTACCACCAGCTAAATCTATGATGTTGAAATGCCTATTTACTCTGTTCCATCTGACTGCGCAATCCAATGTCTCAACGGCCCAGCCAGGCAATTTATAAACTTGATCTCCACTATAAAAAGCATCTAGACATTATCTCATATTTCTTTTAGACGAGCAATTGGTTTTCAACAGAGGAGATTTGTACAAACCTTGCTGTCTGTCTCTCTGACTTTTGCAACATTGTTTCAATATTGTAATTCGATCTTCCAGCTGTCCCATAGTAATGAACGTGTAGGTGTCGGGACGAGACAGACAGGCAGCTTTTCTCAGCCAATCATGACTCTGTATTATTTGTTATGGATATATATTAATAAATGTCAATAGGAAAACATTAAATTCAGCTAGTTTGCTGTCATTCCAGCTTCAGGTTGAAGTGATTGTGTGAGCTATGTAGTTGGCTATCTCTTCTGAACAGTGACCTGGCAAGAAAGCAAATGTTCTATGACAGGCGAAATCGCACGTCATTAGCTCATTGTTATGGATGTATCCCCCCCCCAAAAAAATAACTAGAAAACAAGTTAAACAAACAGAAATGTAGCTACTTTAATGTTATTCTGGCTGCACGAATTTACGTGACTGTGTTAGCCAAAGTTGGCTAGCTAGCAAGCAAGGGAAGAAAACGTTGCCAGCCATCATGTCAATGGAGCATTTAGAATGAACGACTGGGTTTAGAACAAAAAGACTTAACGACTGAGTCACGCGTCTGGCAGCCGAACCGATAGAACGAACGACGAACGACCAGCCCGCTTGGGTAGCAACCCTAGAATTGTGTTCAGGCTATATCTCATGGAAAGATGAAGTCGGATGAATACGTTCATCAAAGTCAAGTTTTTAATGAAAATGTCAATCATTATTTGAATATGTTGGTAACGCGTTGATATTGCCCTCGAAGCCGTTGTCTTGAAGATATATTAATACGGTAAACACCCATGCCAATATCTCCTCCAAACACCGGCTTCTCGGGCATGTAAAGGATAATCAACTAGGGGCTATGCATTCTATAGATAATAATGAACGACATGGAAGGTGTGTTCCACGACGCGCTACCTTCCACTGTGTTGCATTGTTTTCCAGAGAACGCATAGAGCCCCCGAGTTAATTATCCCTTTTATAACATGGCTATAATTTAACACATTTGCCGCTAGAAATGTGTTCAACACAACTCTAGTAGCTAGCAAGTGTTACTAGATAGCTACAGTGTCAGGAGGTCTATGTGTAGCTGGTGTATAGGAGTCAGGCGCAAGACAGCAGATATGAGTAAATAAACGTATTTATCCATAATAATTACATTACATATAATAAATGCAATACAAAAACAGAGCCCACAATAACGGACCTTCCTACATAGAAACAATCACTCACAAACAAACATGGGGGAACAGAGGGTTAGACAATGAACAGGTAATTGGGGGATTGAAACCAGGTGTGTAAGACAAAGACAAAACGAGTGGAAAATGAAAAGTGGACCGGAGATGGCTAGAAGGCCGGTGACGTCGACCCCGAACGCCGCCCGAACAAGGAGAGGGACCAACTTCGGCGGAAGTCGTGACAGACAGTAGTTTCCGTGGTAACCATGCGCAGTAGTTTCCGTGGTAACGAAACAGACTTGCAAGTTTAGCTAACCAAAACATCAGCCATAGCATGCATTTTACTATTATAATTATTACATTTTGGTAATTTAGCAGGGAGAGACTTACAGTATGTTCCTTTTTTTGGGAGGGGGGGATAATTTAAGATTTGTTTTTTTGAAGAGGTAGGGTTTCAGGTGCTTTCGGAAGACAGGCAGGGACTGTCTAGCTTCAGGGGGACGCTGGTTCCATCATTGGGGTGCCAGGACAGAGAAGAGCTCTGATTGGGCTGAGCGGGAGCTGCCCTCCCGCAGGGGTGGGTGGGCCAAGAGACCTGAGGTGGCAGAACAGAGTGCTCGGGTTGGGGTGTAGTGTTTGAGTATAGCCTGAAGGTAGGGAGGGGCAGTTCCTCTTGCTGCTCCTCTTGCTGCTCCATAGGTAAGCACCATGGTCTTGCAGGGGATTCCGAGCTTCAACTGGAAGAAATGGGAGTGTGTGGAGTAGCGCGGTGTCATGGGGAAACTTGGGAAGGCTGAAAACCAGGCGGGCTGCAGCGTTCTGGATCAGTTCCAGGGGTTTGATGGCACATGTCCGGGAGCCCAACCAACAGCGAGTTGTAGTAGTCCAGACGGGAGAGGACAAATTCCTGGATTAGGACCTGCGCTGCTTCTTGTGTGAGGAAAGGTGGTACTCTACAGAGCGAGTCACTGCTTTCTTGTTTGCAGAGAACGACGGGGTGTTGTACAGGGTCACGCCAAGGTTCTTTGCACTCTGGGAGGGCAACACTCTGGAGTTGTCAAGTGTGATGGAGAAGTCTTTAAACAGGCAGGCCTTCCCCGGGAGGCAGAGCAGCTCCATCTTGTGGAGGTTGAGCTTCAGGTGATGGGCCGACATCCAAGGTTAGATATCTGCCAGGCACACAGAGATGAGTGTTGCCACCTGGGTGTCAGAAGGGGAGAAGGAGAAAAGTAGTTGAGTGTCATAGCAATGATAGGAGAGACCATGTCAGGATGTGACGGAGCAGAGTGACTTGGTCTATAGAGAGAAGAGGAGAGGTCCATCCTTATAGCAGTGATAGGAGAGACAATGTGAGGATATGCCAGAGCAGAGTGACTTAGTGTATAGAGCAAAGAGGAGAGGGCCTAGAACTGAACCCTGGGGGACACCAGTAGTGGGAGTATGTAGTGCAGAACCAGATCCTCTCCACATCACCTGGTAGGAGCGGCCTGCCAGGTAGGATGTTCCATAGGGAACATAGAGGGACCCATGGGGAACATAGGGACACCCATAGAGGCACCCATGGGGAACATAGGGGGACCCATAGAGGCACCCATAGAGGCACCCATGGGGAACATAGGGGGACCCATAGAGGCACCCATAGAGGCACCCATGGGGAACATAGGGGCACCCATAGAGGCACCCATGGGGAACATAGGGGGACCCATAAAGGCACACATGGGAACATAGAGGTGGTGATAGGGTCCCGTAAGGTGCCTCTATGAGTTCCACTTTGGACCCTATGGGGTGTTCCTATGTTCCCTATGGGGTGCTCCTATGGGGTCCTCCTATGTTCCCTATGGGGTGCGCCTATGTTCCCTATGGGGTGCTCCTATGTTCCCTATGGGGTGCTCCTATGGTCCCTATGGGGTGCTCCTATGGTCCCAAGGGGTGCTCCTATGTTCCCTATGGGGTGCTCCTATGTTCCCTATGGGGTGCTCCTATGTTCCCTATGGGGTGCTCCTATGTTCCCTATGGGGTGCTCCTATGTTCCCTATGGGGTGCTCCTATCTTCCCTATGGGGTGCTCCTATGTTCCCTATGGGGTGCTCCTATGGTCCCTATGGGGTGCTCCTATGGTCCCTATGGGGTGCTCCTATGGTCCCTATGGGGTGCTCCTATGTTCCCTATGGGGTGCTCCTATGTTTCCTATGGGGTGCTCCTATGGCCCCTATGGGGTGCTCCTATGGTCCCATGGGGTGCTCCTATGGTCCCATGGGGTGCTCCTATGATCCCTATGGGGTGCTACTATGGTCCCAGGGGGTGCTCCTATGGTCCCAGGGGGTGCTCCTATGGTCCCAGGGGGTGCCCCTATGGTCCCAGGGGGTGCTCCTATGGTCCCAGGGGGTGCTCCTATGGTCCCAGGGGGTGCTCCTATGGTCCCTATGGGGTGCTCCTATGGTCCCAGGGGGTGCTCCTATGGTCCCAGGGGGTGCTCCTATGGTCCCAGGGGGTGCTCCTATGGTCCCAGGGGGTGCTCCTATGGTCCCAGGTGTGCCCCTATGGTCCCTATGGGGTGCTCCTATGGTCCCAGGGGGTGCTCCTATGGTCCCAGGGGGTGCTCCTATGGTCCCTATGGGGTGCTCCTATGGTCCCAGGGGGTGCTCCTATGGTCCCAGGGGGTGCTCCTATGGTCCCAGGGGGTGCTCCTATGGTCCCTATGGGGTGCTCCTATGTTCCCTATGGGGTGCTCCTATGTTTCCTATGGGGTGCTCCTATGTTCCCTATGGGGTGCTCCTATGTTCCCTATGGGGTGCTCCTATGTTCCCTATGGGGTGCTCCTATGTTCCCTATGGGGTGCTCCTATGTTCCCTATGGGGTGCTCCTATGGTCCCTATGGGGTGCTCCTATGGTCCCTATGGGGTGCTCCTATGGTCCCTATGGGGTGCTCCTATGGTCCCAGGGGGTGCTCCTATGGTCCCAGGGGGTGCTCCTATGGTCCCAGGGGGTGCTCCTATGGTCCCAGGGGTGCCCCTATGGTCCCTATGGGGTGCTCCTATGGTCCCAGGGGGTGCTCCTATGGTCCCAGGGGGTGCTCCTATGGTCCCTATGGGGTGCTCCTATGGTCCCAGGGGGTGCTCCTATGGTCCCAGGGGGTGCTCCTATGGTCCCAGGGGTGCTCCTATGGTCCCAGGTGTGCCCCTATGGTCCCTATGGGGTGCTCCTATGGTCCCAGGGGGTGCTCCTATGGTCCCAGGGGTGCTCCTATGGTCCCTATGGGGTGCTCCTATGGTCCCAGGGGTGCTCCTATGGTCCCAGGGGTGCTCCTATGGTCCCAGGGGTGCTCCTATGGTCCCTATGGGGTGCTCCTATGTTCCCTATGGGGTGCTCCTATGTTCCCTATGGGGTGCTCCTATGTTCCCTATGGGGTGCTCCTATGTTCCCTATGGGGTGCTCCTATGTTCCCTATGGGGTGCTCCTATGTTCCCTATGGGGTGCTCCTATGTTCCCTATGGGGTGCTCCTATGTTCCCTATGGGGTGCTCCTATGTTTCCTATGGGGTGCTCCTATGGTCCCTATGGGGTGCTCCTATGTTCCCTATGGGGTGCTCCTATGTTCCCTATGGGGTGCTCCTATGTTCCCTATGGGGTGCTCCTATGTTCCCTATGGGGTGCTCCTATGGTCCCTATGGGGTGCTCCTATGGTCCCTATGGGGTGCTCCTATGGTCCCTATGGGGTGCTCCTATGTTCCCTATGGGGTGCTCCTATGTTTCCTATGGGGTGCTCCTATGGCCCCTATGGGGTGCTCCTATGGTCCCATGGGGTGCTCCTATGGTCCCATGGGGTGCTCCTATGATCCCTATGGGGTGCTACTATGGTCCCAGGGGGTGCTCCTATGGTCCCAGGGGGTGCTCCTATGGTCCCTATGGGGTGCTCCTATGGTCCCAGGGGGTGCCCCTATGGTCCCAGGGGGTGCTCCTATGGTCCCAGGGGGTGCTCCTATGGTCCCAGGGGGTGCTCCTATGGTCCCTATGGGGTGCTCCTATGGTCCCAGGGGGTGCTCCTATGGTCCCAGGGGGTGCTCCTATGGTCCCAGGGGGTGCTCCTATGGTCCCAGGGGGTGCTCCTATGGTCCCAGGGGTGCCCCTATGGTCCCTATGGGGTGCTCCTATGGTCCCAGGGGGTGCTCCTATGGTCCCAGGGGGTGCTCCTATGGTCCCTATGGGGTGCTCCTATGGTCCCAGGGGGTGCTCCTATGGTCCCAGGGGGTGCTCCTATGGTCCCAGGGGGTGCTCCTATGGTCCCAGGGGTGCCCCTATGGTCCCAGGGGGTGCTCCTATGGTCCCAGGGGGTGCTCCTATGGTCCCAGGGGGTGCCCCTATGGTCCCAGGGGGTGCTCCTATGGTCCCAGGGCGTGCTCCTATGGTACCAGGGGTTGCTCCTATGGTCCCAGGGGGTGCTCCTATGGTCCCAGGGGGTGTCCCTATGGTCCCAGGGGGTGCTCCTATGGTCCCTATGGTCCCAGGGGGGGCGCCTATGGTCCCAGGGGGGGCCCCTATGGTCCCAGGGGGTGCTCATATGGTACCAGGGGGTGCTCCTATGGTCCCATGGGGTGTCCCTATGGTCCCATGGGGTGCTCCTATGTTCCCTATGGGGTGCTCCTATGTTCCCAAGGGGTGCTCCTATGGTCCCTATGGGGTGCTCCTATGGTCCCTATGGGGTGCTCCTATGTTCCCTATGGGGTGCTCCTATGGTCCCTATGGGGTGCTCCTATGGTCCCAAGGGGTGCTCCTATGGTCCCTATGGGGTGCTCCTATGGTCCCAAGGGGTGCTCGTATGGTACCAGGGGGTGCTCCTATGGTCCCAGGGGGTGCCCCTATGGTCCCAGGGGGTGCTCCTATGTTCCCTATGGGGTGCTCCTATGTTCCCAAGGGGTGCTCCTATGGTCCCTATGGGGTGCTCCTATGGTCCCTATGGGGTGCTCCTATGTTCCCTATGGGGTGCTCCTATGGTCCCTATGGGGTGCTCCTATGGTCCCAAGGGGTGCTCCTATGGTCCCTACGGGGTGCTCCTATGGTCCCAGGGGGTGCTCCTATGGTCCCAGGGGGTGCTCCTATGGTCCCTTGGGGTGCCCCTATGGTCCCAGGGGGTGCTCCTATGGTCCCAGGGCGTGCTCCTATGGTACCAGGGGTTGCTCCTATGGTCCCAGGGGGTGCTCCTATGGTCCCAGGGGGTGTCCCTATGGTCCCAGGGGTGCTCCTATGGTCCCTATGGTCCCAGGGGGCGCCTATGGTCCCAGGGGGGGCCCCTATGGTCCCAGGGGGTGCTCGTATGGTACCAGGGGGTGCTCCTATGGTCCCATGGGGTGTCCCTATGGTCCCATGGGGTGCTCCTATGTTCCCTATGGGGTGCTCCTATGTTCCCAAGGGGTGCTCCTATGGTCCCTATGGGGTGCTCCTATGGTCCATATGGGGTGCTCCTATGTTCCCTATGGGGTGCTCCTATGGTCCCTATGGGGTGCTCCTATGGTCCCAAGGGGTGCTCCTATGGTCCCTATGGGGTGCTCCTATGGTCCCAAGGGGTGCTCCTATGGTCCCAAGGGGTGCTCCTATGGTCCCTATGGGGTGCTCCTATGGTCCCTATGGGGTGCTCCTATGTTCCCTATGGGGTGCTCCTATGTTCCCTATGGGGTGCTCCTATGTTCCCTATGGGGTGCTCCTATGTTCCCTATGGGGTGCTCCTATGTTCCCTATGGGGTGCTCCTATGGTCCCTATGGGGTGCTCCTATGGTCCCTATGGGGTGCTCCTATGGTCCCTATGGGGTGCTCCTATGGTCCCAGGGTGTGCTCCTATGTTCCCTATGGGGTGCTCCTATGTTCCCTATGGGGTGCTCCTATGTTCCCTATGGGGTGCTCCTATGGTCCCTATGGGGTGCTCCTATGTTCCCTATGGGGTGCTCCTATGGTCCCTATGGGGTGCTCCTATGTTCCCTATGGGGTGCTCCTATGGTCCCTATGGGGTGCTCCTATGGTCCCTATGGGGTGCTCCTATGGTCCCAGGGGGTGCTCCTATGATCCCTATGGGGTGCTCCTATGGTCCCTATGGGGTGCCCCTATGGTCCCAGGGGGTGCTCCTATGGTCCCTATGGGGTGCCCCTATGGTCCCAGGGGGTGCTCCTATGGTCCCAGGGGGTGCTCCTATGGTCCCAGGGGGTGCCCCTATGGTACCAGGGGGTGCTCCTATGGTACCAGGGGTTGCTCCTATGGTCCCAGGGGTGCTCCTATGGTCCCAGCGGGTGCTCCTATGGTCCCAGGGGGTGCTCCTATGGTCCCAGGGGGTGCTCCTATGGTCCCAGGGGGTGTCCCTATGGTCCCAGGTGGTGCTCCTATGGTCCCAGGGGATGCTCCTATGGCCCCAGGGGGTGCTCCTATGGTCCCAGGGGGTGCCCCTATGGTCCCAGGGGGTGCCCCTATGGTCCCAGGGGGTGCTCCTATGGTCCCAGGGGGTGTCCCTATGGTCCCAGGTGGTGCTCCTATGGTCCCAGGGGATGCTCCTATGGCCCCAGGGGGTGCTCCTATGGTCCCTATGGTCCCAGGGGGGGCGCCTATGGTCCCAGGGGGGGCCCCTATGGTCCCAGGGGGTGCTCGTATGGTCCCAGGGGGTGTCCCTATGGTCCCAGGGGGTGCCCCTATGGTCCCAGGGGGTGCTCCTATGGTCCCAGGGGGTGCCCCTATGGTCCCAGGGGGGGCGCCTATGGTCCCAGGGGGTGCTCCTATGGTCCCAGGGGGTGCCCCTATGGTCCCAGCGGGTGCTCCTATGGTCCCTATGGTTCCCCTATCCTCCCCTTTCTTCACCCTCTCGCCAGACCACCTCATGATTGACATGGCTCTGGTAAGGCTGGTAAAGTTGATGTGGCTGTGTGTCAGGCTGGTGAAGTTGATGTGGCTGTGTGTCAGGCTGGTGAAGTTGATGTGGCTGTGTGTAAGGCTGGTGAAGTCGACGTGGCTGTGTCTCTACATGGGTTCGTATGGTAGTTTAGTGTGGCCAGAGAGACCACAGTGACCACCGACTCCCAGCCAATCAAGGCTGTGTCTTAACTCATCTATTACTGTAGCTGTCAAAAAGAAGAACACAGTTTCACTGATTGTGATACGTGATTGTTTTACATTCCTTAAGTGAATTATCCATGGAAATTCAATGGCTCTATTCTAGCTGTCAGAAAGAACGAGGTGGTAACTTAGAAGATAAAAATAGACTCCGAACAACATTTACAGTTTTTCTACAATTTTGGAGTTTGTTTATTTATTTAACCTTTATTTTACTTGGCAAGGCAGTTAAGAGCAAAGTCTTATTTACAAGGACGGCCTACCCCCAGCCAAACCCTAACGATGCTGGACCAATTGTGCGCAGCCCTATGGGACTCCCAATTACAGCTGTTTGTGATAAGCCTGGAATCGAACCAGGGTCTGTGGTGACACCTCTACCACTGAGATGCAGTGCCTTAGACCACTGCGCCACTCGTGTGTGTGTGTGTGTGTGTGTGTGTGTGTGTGTGTGTGTGTGTGTGTGTGTGTGTGTGTGTGTGTGTGTGTGTGTGTGTGTGTGTGTGTGTGTGTGTGTGTGTGTGTGTGTGTGTGTGTGTGTGTGTGTGTGTGTGTGTGTGTGTGTGTGTGTGTGTGTGTGTGTGTGTGTGTGTGTGTGTGTGTGTGTGTGTGTGACTTAACTATATTACTCTCAGCCTGCAAACCAGAATTTGTAAGATCCTGGTCAGATGAAACAGACGGAGGCCCAGCTAAATGGTCAAAAAGGTTTATTCACAGGAACGTTCTGGCGTGTACAGTACAAATTTTATTCTGACTTCTCACGCACACACATACACACAACCATATGCACACACACACACACAACAATATGCACACACATACACACAACCATACGCACACACATACACACAACCATATGCACACACATACACACAACCATATGCACACACATACACACAACCATATGCACATACGCACACACAACAATATGCACACACATACACACAACCATATGCACACACATACACACAACCATATGCACACACATACACACAACCATATGCACACACGCACACACATACACACAACCATATGCACACACATACACACAACCATATGCACACACACACACACAACCATATGCACACACATACACACAACCATATGCACACACATACACACAACCATATGCACACACACACACACAACCATATGCACACGCACACACACAACCATATGCACACACACACACAACCATACACACACACAACCATACACACACACACACACAACCATATGCACACACATACACACAACCATATGCACACACATACACACAACCATATGCACACACATACACACAACCATATGCACACACATACACACAACCATATGCACACACATACACACAACCATATGCACACACATACACACAACCATACGCACACACATACACACAACCATACGCACACACATACACACAACCATACGCACACACATACACACAACCATACGCACACACATACACACAACCATACGCACACACATACACACAACCATATGCACACACATACACACAACCATATGCACACACATACACACAACCATATGCACACACATACACACAACCATATGCACACACATACACACAACCATATGCACACACATACACACAACCATATGCACACACATACACACAACCATATGCACACACATACACACAACCATACGCACACACATACACACAACCATATGCACACACATACACACAACCATATGCACACACATACACACAACCATATGCACACACATACACACAACCATATGCACACACATACACACAACCATATGCACACACATACACACAACCATATGCACACACATACACACAACCATATGCACACACATACACACAACCATATGCACACACATACACACAACCATATGCACACACACACACAACCATATGCACACACATACACACAACCATACGCACACACATACACACAACCATACGCACACACATACACACAACCATACGCACACACAACCATACGCACACACATACACACAACCATATGCACACACATACACACAACCATATGCACACACATACACACAACCATACGCATACACACAAACAGACGCACACAATGTCCTGCTCCGCACACACTGTCTGTCTCACTACCCAGCCGACAGAGATAGTGACCTTGTCCTTGAGACGTACTCCCCGTTCTCTCCCAAATCTCTAGTCATGTCGGCACCGAGCTCAGACAGTCTGTGTTTTAAAATATCATAAAGGCATATTGTTTTACCCTAATTCTGACTAGGACTACACATTTATTGATTATGATTTTATACATTCTAATCAATTCCATACAATTATATGTTTCAGGATGGAATATTCTAATCATTCAATGAACAGATAATTCTCAACGAACAACATTGTTGCCTTCAGAAAGTATTCCTATCCATGGGCTTATTGTGTTATTAAAGCCTGAATGCAAAATGTATTTGTATACCCCACAATGACGTCACAATACCCCATAATGACATCACAATACCCCATAATGATAATCACAATACCCCGTAATGACATCACAATACCCCATAATGACGCCACAATACCCCGTAATGACGTCACAATACCCCACAATGACGTCACAATACCCCACAATGACGTCACAATACCCCGTAATGACGTCACAATGCCCCGTAATGACGTCACAATACCCCATAATGATAAAGTGAAAACATGTTTTTAGAAATGTTTGCACATTTATTTAAAAATAAAATTCAGCAATATCTAATTTACGTAAGTATTCACACCCCTGAGTCAGTACATGTTAGAAATACACAATATACTGTACCGGTCAAAAGTTTGGACACACCTACTCATTCCAGGGTTTTTCTTTCATTTTTACTATTTTCTACATTGTGCAATAACAGTGAAGACATCAACACCATGAAATAACACATATGGAATCATGTAGTAACCAAAAAAAGTATCAAACAAATCCAAATATACAGTGCCTTGCGAAAGTATTCGGCCCCCTTGAACTTTGCAACCTTTTGCCACATTTCAGGCTTCAAACATAAAGATATAAAACTGTATTTTTTTGTGAAGAATCAAACAACAAGTGGGACACAATCATGAAGTGGAACAACATTTATTGGATATTTAAAACTTTTTTAACAAATCAAAAACTGAAAAACAGGTCTCCACCAATTGTATTCGACGCATGTGATTTGGTGCATGTGACTTGATTTGAGTGTTTGGAGGTTTCACGGGTTAGACATGTTGGGATTTCTTCTTTGTGTGTTATCTGTGTCTATGAATGACTAGTCAATAGCAAACACGGGTTAGACATGTTGGGATTTCTTCTTCGTGTGTTATCTGTGTCTATGAATGACTAGTCAATAGTAAACACGGGTTAGACATGTTGGGATTTCTTCTTCTTGTGTTATCTGTGTCTATGAATGACTAGTCAATAGTAAACACGGGTTAGACATGTTGGGATTTCTTCTTCGTGTGTTATCTGTGTCTATGAATGACTAGTCAATAGCAAACACGGGTTAGACATGTTGGGATTTCTTCTTTGTGTGTTATCTGTGTCTATGAATGACAAGTCAATAGTAAACAGCCTGCTATAGATCCAGAGCCGGCCCATCCCAGGAGATCTGAGGTGTTGAGTTACTAAATAGAATTTCAAAAGGATGAAAAAGAGGAGTAACAAAAACACAAATGTGTTGATTGGCTCAGGGCACAGTGCCTGATTCTGGAAGCATTGTGATTGGCCGAAAGGTATGGCCTCACCTTAAAAGAGGGTTACTCCAGTTCAGTGATATTCTCTGAGTGTGTGAGTGTGTGTGTGACTCAAGGTTATTATAGTAAACTGAAACTAACATTACATTTAAGTCATTTAGCAGACGCTCTTATCCAGAGCTAAGGGCTCTATTCAATCCGTATCACGGAAATTCAGTGTTACAGCGTAATTGCAATTTAAAGGCAACGTTCCTGTGTCATAGCTATCTATGGGACTGATACCAGTGTGGAAGAGCTGGTCATGTATAATAGTTATCTATGTGGGACTGATACCAGTGTGAAGAGCTGGTCATATCTAATAGTTATCTATGTGGGACTGATACCAGTGTGGAAGAGCTGGTCATGTCTAATAGTTATCTATGGGACTGATACCAGTGTGGAAGAGCTGGTCATATCTAATAGTTATCTATGTGGGACTGATACCAGTGTGAAGAGCTGGTCATGTCTAATAATTATCTATGTGGGACTGATACCAGTGTGGAAGAGCTGGTTATGTCTAATAGTTATCTATGGGACTGATACCAGTGTGGAAGAGCTGGTCATGTCTAATAGTTATCTATGGGACTGATACCAGTGTGAAGAGCTGGTCATATCTAATAGTTATCTATGTGGGACTGATACCAGTGTGAAGAGCTGGTCATGTCTAATAGTTATCTATGGGACTGATACCAGTGTGGAAGAGCTGGTCATATCTAATAGTTATCTATGTGGGACTGATACCAGTGTGGAAGAGCTGGTCATGTCTAATAGTTATCTATGGGACTGATACCAGTGTGGAAGAGCTGGTCACCTTTAAAAGACTTGGTAATGACGCCAATAGGATGATTTGAATATTATTGTCTTGTAGACTTTTTTTGTGTGAGTTTCCTCCTAATACAGGATGTGGTAGGAATCATCATTATGATCTAGACGATCTCTTTTATTTTCAGGAATCATCATTACGATCTCGACGATCTCTTTTATTTTCAGGAATCATCATTACGATCTAGACGATCTCTTTTATTTTCAGGAATCATCATTACGATCTCGACGATCTCTTTTATTTTCAGGAATCATCATTACGATCTAGACGATCTCTTTTATTTTCAGGAATCATCATTACGATCTAGACGATCTCTTTTATTTTCAGGAATCGTCATTACGATCTAGACGATCTCTTTTATTTTCAGGAATCATCATTACGATCTAGACGATCTCTTTTATTTTCAGGAATCATCATTACGATCTAGACGATCTCTTTTATTTTCAGGAATCATCATTACGATCTCGACGATCTCTTTTATTTTCAGGAATCATCATTACGATCTAGACGATCTCTTTTATTTTCAGGAATCATCATTACGATCTAGACGATCTCTTTTATTTTCAGGAATCGTCATTACGATCTAGACGATCTCTTTTATTTTCAGGAATCATCATTACGATCTAGACGATCTCTTTTATTTTCAGGAATCATCATTACGATCTAGCATCATTATGATCTAGACGATCTCTTTTATTTTCAGGAATCATCATTACAATCTAGACGATCTCTTTTATTTTCAGGAATCATCATTACGATCTAGACGATCTCTTTTATTTTCAGGAATCATCATTACGATCTAGACGATCTCTTTTATTTTCAGGAATCATCATTACGATCTAGACGATCTCTTTTATTTTCAAGAATCATCATTACGATCTAGACGATCTCTTTTATTTTCAGGAATCATCATTGCGATCTAGACGATCTCTTTTATTTTCAGGAATCATCATTGCGATCTAGACGATCTCTTTTATTTTCAGGAATCATCATTACGATCTAGACAATCTCTTTTATTTTCAGGAATCATCATTACGATCTAGACGATCTCTTTTATTTTCAGGAATCATCATTACGATCTTGACGATCTCTTTTATTTTCAGGAATCATCATTACGATCTAGACGATCTCTTTTATTTTCAGGAATCATCATTGCGATCTAGACGATCTCTTTTATTTTCAGGAATCATCATTACGATCTAGACGATCTCTTTTATTTTCAGGAATCATCATTACGATCTAGCATCATTACGATCTAGACAATCTCTTTTATTTTCAGGAATCATCATTACGATCTAGCATCATTACGATCTAGTCGATCTCTTTTATTTTCAGGAATCATCATTACGATCTAGACGATCTCTTTTATTTTCAGGAATCATCATTACGATCTAGTCGATCTCTTTTATTTTCAGGAATCATCATTACGATCTAGACGATCTCTTTTATTTTCAGGAATCATCATTACACCTGTTAATACTTATTTCCTACTACTTAGATTTCAAATAATTTCTTATTGTAACAGAAAGTACAATGTGCCCTTTGTGTTTTATAGAAATGCAAGGTGTTTATTTTGAATGATTTTTATGCTTACTGCTGATGTTTTTTAAAATGTCCATTTTTTTGTTTATTGTTTTCTAAAAAAATACATTTTAAGTATATGTCTTTTTAAAATGGTTTAGGTGGGGAGTGTAAGAATATGTTGAAGATAAATACACAACACAGAGACAGAGTAGGGAGAGGTCAAGAGGATGAGAGGTCAAGAGGATGAGAATCAATTGAGTACTAACGATCAATGGAAATAGTGTGTTTTTTCTGTAATAGGGAATTATTGATCCATGGTTCAGAGACATGGGAGGAATATGTCGTCTGAAATAGGATACCTCTTATTTGGCCATTGGCTAGTTTTATTGCAAGGAATTCTAATTGGCCAACCACAGGCTAGGTGCTGGGTTATAAACCTATATACTGTCCCTTTGTTCTGTGGAGAGAGAATCCCCGGAGAGAATCACTGAGGACAGGGGAGAATGACCATCTACCACCCTGTATGATTTGTCCTCTTGGGAAGAAACCTATTTTCCTCCTCCCTGATTTGCTCTGGGGTTTCTGTAATTGAAGAGTAACAGAAATTGCTAACCGTACCCATGAGTTGTGGTTGAAGGGCCGTTCAGACCCATAGAAAAACTAGAATGGACACATCAAAGATTGTTATAACAAACTCAAGATAGGACACCTGCATCATTTACAATGGGAGCAAATTATGCACAGTGTGCAGAACAAGCAAGGAGTCTGAGACTTAATCTACACCTCGATTAGGCTGATAGAAATCCTCATTATTTCTACATAACCTACACTTCCTCGTTCTGAACATCTAACGTGATGGGACGGGTGTGGCTTTGTGAGGCGGCAAGGTAGCCTAGTGGTTAGAGCGTTGGACTAGTAACCGAAAGGTTTCTATTCCCAAAGCTGACAAGGTACAAATCTGTCATTCTGCCCCCTGAACAAGGCAGTTAACCCACTGTTCCTAGGCCGTTATTGTCACGTTCTGACCTTTATTTCTGTTGTTTTTGTCATTATTTAGTATGGTCAGGGCGTGAGTTGGGGTGGGCAGTCTATGTTTGTTTTTCTTTGATTTTGGGATTTCTATGTTTCGGCGTAGTATGGTTCTCAATCAGAGGCAGGTGTCATTAGTTGTCTCTGATTGAGAATCATACTTAGGTAGCCTGGGTTTCACTGTTTGTTTGTGGGTGATTGTCTATGTTGATTGCTTATGTCAGCACAGTTCTCATTAGCTTCACGATCGTTATTTCGTTTATTGTTTTTGTATAGTGTTTCAGTGTTCAGTGTTTTCTTTATTAAAATTCATGATGAACACATACCACGCCGCATTTTGGTCCTCCGATCTTTCTCGCCTCTCCTCTTCAGATGAAGAGGAGGACGACCGTGACAGTTATTGAAAATAAGAATGTGTTCTTGCCTAGTAAAATTAAATGACAATGAACAAGACCAGCTGCTCACTGTTTATTAAAAAAATAAATAATGTGTTATATCTGGGTTTCCCTTTTAGTCTTTGGCCTTATTGAGTCATTGTGCCCATGAACTACAGTCACATTTCTGTGGTCTGAGGACCTCTCAGACACATCGATATGGAGGGACAGGAATGGAGTTCAAATCAAATCAAATTTTATTTGTCACATACACATGGTTAGCAGATGTTAATGCGAGTGTAGCGAAATGCTTGTGCATTAACAGACTTATTGACAGCCCTTCTAGAAATTCTATGCCTATGTTCAGCTATATTGACTATATCAGCCCAGTGAAACTGCTGCGATCTGAGTTGAGACATTCCGTTCGCCCTTCAAACAGTACCAACCAGCCCAGTGATCTAGGCAGGATTTTATAGAGACCTTCTCAACCTGCCCTCCTAGGAACAACTAAAGTGCAAGCTGGAATGAGGGCTCTGTTATCCCCCAATTAAGTAGAGCCTGTGATTGGCTGGCCATGTTCAGCTGACTTTGTTCCCTGGCAACCTGGTCCCTAACACTAACAATAGAGTCAGGCTGAGGCAGGGGATGGTAGCCTACCTCAGCAAGTAAAAGCTACAAAAGTTTGTGCCTCTCCCAGGGCCAGAGAGAGGGTTAAGGAGGCAGCGTTTTCAACAGCATATATCGGAAATGGAAGAGTACTGTGTTTACCATGTTTAGTGCTGAGCGATTAGTCTTTTTTTAAAGTCGTTTCGGTTTGATTATGTAAAGAAATAATCATGTTTTTTGGTTTCGATTTGTATTGTATTTTAAAATTATTTTTTTTACATGAAATGCGTTATGAAATAATAACATTAGAATGATTTTAGAGCTTTTTAATGGAAATTCGAAAGACAAAAAATTGTGAACTTTCAATTGCAAAAAACATTGAAAATATTGCATTGTCTCTGTCAGGTCCACATTGGGTAGACATCAACAGAGAAACAAGAAATTACTATGAAATAATACAATATTTCCTGTTCACCCCGTTACCATCTAGAACAGGGGTGTCAAAGTCAAATGGACGGAGGGCCAAATAAAAAATTTAGCTACAAGCCGAGGGCCGGACTGTTCGAATGTTCATTGAAAAATTTTTAAATGACGCATATAGTCTAGTGAACCTAATTGAACCTACTGAAAACCTAACAAATATATTCCAATATGATCAGATAAATAAAGCAATATTTTCTTATGGCTCTGTCAGTAATCTTTAATTTTCAACAGACACAAAAGACAAATTTCCTTTATATAAAAATCCCCATAACATGAACATTAAATGAAAGAAACCGGTATTCAAGGCACCATCAGTAGCCTATATTTTCTATTTTAGCAAAAGTGGGCTAAATTTACTTCAAAGAAAAAAACAATAATAGCAATTTTCTATCATCCACTCAACTGAAATATTTTTAAAATATAATTGGATTGAAGCACCTTTCCCTGGCTTAGCCATCGCACCTCTGTGTGATAAGGCAAATCACCATGCTCCGTTTCTAACTCCGTCAGAAATGCCTTGAACTGGCGGTGATTCAAACCTTTGGCTCTGATAAAGTTAACTGTGCGCGTGATGATGCTCATTACATGCTCCATTTTCAAGGCTTTACCGCACAACGCTTCCTGGTGTATGATACAATGATAAGCTGTCAGCTCACCTGTCGCGTTTTCCTCTTGCATCTTTTCCCGTATCTTCGCCACCAGTCCGCTCCTGTGTCCACACATCGCAGGTGCTCCGTCGGTTGTCAAACCCACGAGTTTTTCCCAAGGCAGCTCCATCTCATTTACACATCTTGACACCTCTTCATACAAATCATGCCCCGTAGTTGTGCCATGCATAGGACGTAAAGCCAAAAACTCCTCTGTCACGCTTAGGCTGGAGTCCACTCCGCGGATGAAAATTGACAACTGGGCAATGTCAGAAATGTCGGTGCTCTCATCCACAGCCAAGGAATATGCAATGAAATCTTTTTCCTTTTTCACAAGCTGCTCTTTTAGATTGATGGACAACTGGTCTACTCTCTCGGCAATGGTGTTTCTGCTCAGACTCACATTTAAAAAGAGTTGCCTTTTTTCTGGGCAAACTTCGTCACAAACTTTAATCATGCAGTTTTTGATGAAATCCCCCTCCGTAAATGGCCGGGCTGATTTAGCGATCTCTTCTGCCAAAATAAAACTGGCCTTGACAGCAGCCTGGCCTTGTGATTTGGCTTTTTTGAACAGAGCCTGTCGAGATTTGAGGCCTCGTTTTAATTCCTCTGCCTTTTGTAGCCTTTGTTCCATGTCCATATTCTTGTTTTTGTCCGCGTGTTTCGTTTCATAATGTCGTCTCAGATTATACTCTTTCAGTACCGCCACACTTTCTCCACACAGAAGACACACAGGTTTTCCAGCTACCTCCGTGAACATATACTCCGACTCCCACCTTGTTTGAAACCCCGGTTCTCAGTGTCCACCTTCCGTTTTGCCATTTTTGATGGGTATCTGAAAGTTAATTTTACTGTGATGCTGACGACTGCTGTGCCAATAAATATTGAAATGAAGCAGCCTACTGCTCGGTGCGTCACCGTTGCATTGTGGGAAATGTAGTATTGGTGCGTGTAAAAGATCTGCGGGCTGCCGGCTTGCTGCGGTCTGCGGGCCGGTTCTAATAATAAATCAAGATCATCCCAGGGGCCGTAAAAAACCTTCTCGCGGGCCGGATGTGGCCCGCGGGCCTTGACTCTGACATATGTGATCTAGAAGGTCATCAAGGACCTCAGCCACCTGAACCAAGTCCTGTTCACCCCGTTACCATCTAGGAGGTCATCAAGGACCTCAGCCACCTGAACCACGTCCTGTTCACCCCGCTACCATCTAGAAGATCATCAAGGACCTCAGCCACCTGAACCAAGTCCTGGTCACCCCGCTACCATCTAGGAGGTCATCAAGGACCTCAGCCACCTGAACCAAGTCCTGGTCACCCCGCTACCATCTAGAAGGTCATTAAGGACCTCAGCCACCTGAACCACGGCCTGTTCACCCCGCTACCATCTAGAAGGTCATTAAGGACCTCAGGCACCTGAGCCACGTCCTGTTCACCCCGCTACCATCTAGAAGGTCATTAAGGACCTCAGCCACCTGAACCAAGTCCTGTTCACCCCGCTACCATCTAGAAGGTCATTAAGGACCTCAGCCACCTGAACCAAGTCCTGTTCACCCCGCTACCATCTAGAAGGTCATTAAGGATCTCAGCCACCTGAACCAAGTCCTGTTCACCCCGCTACCATCTAGAAGGTCATTAAGGACCTCAGCCACCTGAACCAAGTCCTGTTCACCCCGCTACCATCTAGAAGGCGGAGACAGTACAGGTGCATCAAAGCTAGCGCTGAGAGACTGAAAAACAACACAATGTAACTCCAAGTCACTCACACTTCTGTGAAATCAAACTTTCCACTTAGGAAGCAACACTGACTGACAATACATTTCACATGCTGTTGTGCAAATGGAATAGACAACAGGTGGAAATTACAGACAATTAGCAAGACACCCCCAATAAAGGAGTGGTTCTGCAGGTGACCACAGACCACTTCTCAGTTCCTATGCTTCCTGGCTGATGTTTTTTTTTTTGAATGCTGGCGGTGCTTTCACTCTAGTGGTAGCATGAGACGGAGTCTACAACCCACACAAGTGGCTCAGGTATTGCAGCTCATCCAGGATGGCACATCAATGCAAGCTGTGGCAAGAAGGTTTGCTGTGTCTGTCAGCGTAGTGTCCAGAGCATGGAGGCACTACCAGGAGACAGGCTAGTACATCAGGAGACGTGGAGGAGGCCGTAGGAGGGCAACAACCCAGCAGCAGGACCGCTACCTCCGCCTTTGTGCAAGGAAGAGCAGGAGGAGCACTGCCAGAGCCCTGCAAAATGACCTCCAGCAGGCCACAAATGTGCATGTGTCTACTCAAACGGTCAGAAACAGACTCCATGAGGTTGATATGAGGGCCCGGCGTCCACAGGTGGGGGTTGTGCTTACAGCCCAACACCGTGCAGGACGTTTGGCATTTGCCAGAGAACACCAAGATTGGCAAATTCGCCACTGGCGCCCTGTGCTCTTCACAGATGAAAGCAGGTTCACACTGAGCACATGTGACAGACGTGACAGAGTCTGGAGACGCCGTGGAGAACGTTCTGCTGCCTGCAACATCCTCCAGCATGACCGGTTTGGCGGTGGGTCAGTCATGGTGTGGGGTGGCATTTCTTTGGGGGGCCGCACAGCCCTCCATGTGCTCGCCAGAGGTAACCTGACTGCCATTAGGTACCGAGATGAGATACTCAGACCCCTTGTGAGACCATATGCTGGTGCAGTTGGCCCTGGGTTCCTCCTAATGCAAGACAATGCTAGACCTCATGTGGCTGGAGTGCGTCAGCAGTTCCTGCAAGAGGAGTACATTGATGCTATGGACTGGCCCGCCCGTTCCCCAGACCTGAATCCAATTGAGCACATCTGGGACATCATGTCTCGCTCCATCCACCAACGCCACGTTGCACCACAGACTGTCCAGGAGTTGGCGGTTGCTTTAGTCCAGGGAGGAGATCCCTCAGGAGACCATCCGCCACCTCATCAGGAGCATGCCCAGGTGTTGTAGGAAGGTCATACAGGCACGTGGAGGCCACACACACTACTAAGCCTCATTTTGACTTGTTTTAAGGACGTTACATCAAAGTTGGATCAGTCTGTAGTGTGGTTTTCCACTTTAATTTTTAAATCCAGACCTCCATGGGTTGATACATTTGATTTCCATTGATAATTTTTGTGTGATTTTGTTGTCAGCACATTCAACTATGTAAAGAAAAAATCATTTAATAAGAATATGTCATTCATTCAGATCTAGGATGTGTTATTTTAGTGTTGCCTTTATTTTTTTGAGCAGTGTATATATATATATATATATATATATATATATATATATACAGTGCCTTGCGAAAGTATTCGGCCCCCTTGAACTTTGCGACCTTTTGCCACATTTCAGGCTTCAAACATAAAGATATAAAACTGTATTTTTTTGTGAAGAATCAACAACAAGTGGGACACAATCATGAAGTGGAACGACATTTATTGGATATTTCAAACTTTTTTAACAAATCAAAAACTGAAAAATTGGGCGTAGATCTCTGCAGTTCATCCAGAGTGATCATGGGCCTCTTGGCTGCATCTCTGATCAGTCTTCTCCTTGTATGAGCTGAAAGTTTAAAGGGACGGCCAGGTCTTGGTAGATTTGCAGTGGTCTGATACTCCTTCCATTTCAATATTATCGCTTGCACAGTGCTCCTTGGGATGTTTAAAGCTTGGGAAATATTTTTGTATCCAAATCCGGCTTTAAACTTCTTCACAACAGTATCTCGAACCTGCCTGGTGTGTTCCTTGTTCTTCATGATGCTCTCTGCGCTTTTAACGGACCTCTGAGACTATCACAGTGCAGGTGCATTTATACGGAGACTTGATTACACACAGGTGGATTGTATTTATCATCATTAGTCATTTAGGTCAACATTGGATCATTCAGAGATCCTCACTGAACTTCTGGAGAGAGTTTGCTGCACTGAAAGTAAAGGGGCTGAATAATTTTGCACGCCCAATTTTTCAGTTTTTGATTTGTTAAAAAAGTTTGAAATATCCAATAAATGTCGTTCCACTTCATGATTGTGTCCAACTTGTTGTTGATTCTTCACAAAAAAATACAGTTTTATATCTTTATGTTTGAAGCCTGAAATGTGGCAAAAGGTCGCAAAGTTCAAGGGGGCCGAATACTTTTGCAAGGCACTGTATATATTTGTATATATTTGTATTTATTTATCTATCTGAAATTCTCTCAGTTGGACCTCCCCCTCCCTCCCCTTCTCCTCTGAGTAGGACCCCTTGTCTTCACACAAATATAGGTCTGGGTACAGTTCATAAACAATGTGTCGGCTACCTACAGTTAGAAGTTAAAGTTAGACCCATTTCGAAATGGATCTGTGGCTTTCCCACCCAGCCAGTTATGTATCAATAAACATAAAAAAACAGAAACCCATTTTTTACATTTAAATTGGAGTCGTCGAGAGCATACATTTTCATACTTATTCCTACTGGTCCGCCGTGTGAATAAGAAATCCATTCCGAATGGGCCAGATGACAGTCAAACCTGTTCCGAATGGGCCAGATGACAGTCAAACCTGTTCCGAATGGGCCAGATGACAGTCAGACCCGTTCCGAATGGGCCAGATGTCAGTCAGACCTGTTCCGAATGGGCCAGATGAAAGTCAGACCTGTTCCGAATGGGCCAGATGACAGTCAGACCTGTTCCGAATGGGCAGATGACAGTCAGTCCTGTTCTGAATGGGCCAGATGACAGTCAGACCCGTTCCGAATGGGCCAGATGACAGTCAAACCTGTTACGAATGGGCCAGATGACAGTCAGACCTGTTCCAAATGGGCCAGATGACAGTCAGACCTGTTCTGAATGGGCCAGATGACAGTCAGACCTGTTCCGAATGGGCCAGATGACAGTAAGACCCGTTCCGAAAAGGCCAGTGGAAAAACAGACCCATTCTGGTTCG
The DNA here is from genome assembly GCF_036934945.1 of Oncorhynchus masou masou. Classification (NCBI taxonomy): domain Eukaryota; kingdom Metazoa; phylum Chordata; class Actinopteri; order Salmoniformes; family Salmonidae; genus Oncorhynchus; species Oncorhynchus masou. The sequence goes on along the minus strand of NC_088236.1, from coordinate 6,492,676 downwards.
GATCCAAGAGACCCGTTCAGATCAAATCAATCAAATCAAATTGTGTTTGTCACAAGCTTCGTAAAACAACAGGTGTAGACTAACAGTGAAATGCTTACTTACAGGCAGCAATGCAGAGAGAACAAAAGCAGAATAATAGAAAAATGACACAATGAATAAACACACAATAAGTAACGATAACTTGGCTATATACACAGGGTACAGGTACCGAGTGGATGTGCAGGGGTATGAGGGAATAACTTGGTGGCTATATACACAGGGTACAGGTACCGAGCGGATGTGCAGGGGTACTAGGTAATTGAGGCAGATATGTACATATACTGTAGGTGATGACATGATTAGGCAACAGGAGAGAGAATTAACAGCAGCAGCAGCGTATGTGATGTGAGTCAAAACAGTGCAAAAAGGGTCCATGCAGATATTCTGTCTAGCTATTGGTTAACTATTTGACTAACTATTTAGCAGTCTTATCGGTTGGGGGTAGAAGCTGTTCAGGGTCCTTTTTGCTTGCAGACTTGGTGCATCGTTACCGCCTGCCGTGCAGTAGCAGTGAGAACAGTCTATGACTTGGGTGGCTGGAGTCTGACAATTTTTAGGGCCTTTATTTCCTGACACAGCCTGGACAGCTGGGGACCACATGAGCCTCACTGGGCACGTGCAGAACACCTCTGTCTGATTACAACAGAGTTCTGTTAGATTGAATTCGGCTTCAGACACACACACACACACACACACGTACGTACATGTACACACACACACACACACACGTACACACACACACACGTACACACACACACACGTACTTACACACACGCGCGCGTACGTACACACACACACGCGCGTACATACACACACACGTACACACACACGTACACACACACACACACGCGTACATACACACACACGTACACACACACACGTACACACACGCGTACGTACACACACACACACACACACACACACGTACACACACACACACACGTACACACACACACACGCACACACACACACACACACGTACACACACACACGTACACACACACACATACGTACACACACACACACACACGTACACACACACACACACACACACACACGTACACACACACACACACACACACACGTACGTACACACACACACACACGTACGTACACACACACACATGTACGTACACACACACACGTGCCTACGTACACACACACACACACACGTACACACACACACGTACACACACACACACGCACACACACACACACACACACACACACACACACACGAACACACACACACGTACACACACACACACGCGTACGTACACACACACACACACGTACACACACACACGTACACACACACACACGCGTACGTACACACACACACACACACGTACGTACACACACACACACACACACACACACGCACACGCACACGCACACACACACACACACACACACATACGTACACACACGTACACACACACACACACACACACACACACACACACACACACACACACACACACACACACACACACGCGTACGAACACACACACACACACACACAGACACACACACACACGTACACACACACACAGACACACACACACACACACGTACTCTACAGTGCCCTCCAAAATACACCCAAGACAAGAAATGGAGGGTAAAAAGGCAAATATAACAAAGCATTCAGATGTTTGTGTGTCTGGGATTCCTTCAGACTAATGGTCCATGAAGACAAAGACAGGTCATTGTGTAAAGGAATCATCTATGCCACGTATTTCACATCGTTTATATTATTCCCTTTACACAGATGAGCAGCTAGGAACGTTTTCCCGTCATCTCATGAAGGTTGCATTAGACAGGTAGCCTTTATACCAGACCAACAAGGTATCACGGTCTGACTTCAGTATTCGACGTTTGTCCATTAGTTAAAGTTAACCAGTGGACAAAGGTTAGGTTAAGTTTAAGAATGAATTCCAACTGGGTTAAAACAGAAACAAGCACTGGGATTGTGCCGGCGGTCCTCAGCGTGCATTTTAGGCTCTTCCTCTATCCCCAATACCCGGGCCTAGCAAGACACACAAGCCCTACTAGATGGTAATTGGTGCTTACATTGCCCCTAGTGGACAATATTTTTTATTTCATTTTACCTTTATTTAAGTAGGCAAGTCAGTTAAGAACAAATTCTTATTTTCAATGACAGCCTAGGAACAGTGGGTTAACTGCCTGTTCAGGGGCAGAACAACAGATTTGTACCTTGTCAGATCGGGGATTTTACTAGTCCAACGCTCTAACCACTAGGCTACCCTGCCGCCCCAAATCTGAAGGCATCTCCCTACTAGATGGTAATAGGTGCTCACGTTGCCCCTAGTGGACGATATTGAAGGCATCTCCCTACTAGATGGTAATAGGTGCTTACGTTGCCCCTAGTGGACGGTATTGAAGACATCTCCCTACAAGGTTCTGAGCCCTCTCCTGTACTCCCTGTTCACCCACGACTGCGCGGCCACGCACGCCTCCAGCACAATCATCAAGTTTGTGGACGACACAACAGTGGTAGGCTTAATTACCAACAACGACGAGACGGCCTACAGGGAGGAGGTGAGGGCCCTCGGAGTGTGGTGTCAGGACAATAACCTCACACTCAACGTCAAAAAAACTAAGGAGATGATTGTGGACTTCAGGAAACAGCAGAGGGAACACCCCCCTATCCACATCGATGGAACAGTAGTGGAGAGGGTAGTAAGTTTTAAGTTCCCCGGCATACACATCACAGACAAACTGAAATGGTCCACTCACACAGACAGCATCGTGAAGAAGGCGCAGCAGCGCCTCTTCAACCTCAGGAGGCTGAAGAAATTTGGCTTGTCACCAAAAGCACTCACAAACTTCTACAGATGCACAATCGAGAGCATCCTGGCGGGCTGTATCACCGCCTGGTACGGCAACTGCTCCGCCCACAACCGTAAGGCTCTCCAGAGGGTAGTGAGGTCTGCACAACGCATCACCGGGGGCAAACTACCTGCCCTCCAGGACACCTACACCACCCGATGTTACAGGAAGGCCATAAAGATCATCAAGGACAACACCCACCCGAGCCACTGCCTGTTCATCCCGCTATCATCCAGAAGACGAGGTCAGTACAGGTGCATCAAAGCTGGGACCGAGAGACTGAAAAACAACTTCTATCTCAAGGCCATCAGACTGTAAAACAGCAACCACTAACATTGAGTGGCTGCTGCCAACACAGTGACTCAACTCCAGCCACTTTAATAATGGGAATTGATGGGAAATGATGTAAAATATATCACTAGCCACTTTAAACAATGCTACCTAATATAATGTTTACATACCCTACATTATTCATCTCATATGTATACGTATATACTGTACTCTATCATCTACTGCATCCTTATGTAATACATGTATCACTAGCCACTTTAACTATGCCACTTTGTTTACATACTCATCTCATATGCATATACTGTACTCGATACCATCTACTGTATCTTGCCTATGCATCTCCCTACAAGATGGTTATAGGTGCTCACGTTGCCCCCAGTGGACGATATGAAGGCATCTCCTGATATTCTGGGGACCTGGACAAACGTTGAATACTGAAGTTGATCTGGTGTGATCTGGGTTACCAGACAGAGGTAATGCTGAAGAAGTAGTTTTAATACCAGACTTTAAATGCTTTTAAAGGGTCAATGCAGTCGTTTTTATCTCAATATCAAACAATTTCTGGATCACTTTTAAGTATCTTACTGTTATTGTTTTAATTAAAATGGTCAAAAATAACTAAAATAGCTTCTTGACAAAGAGCCATTTCTCAAGCAAGAATTTTGCTTGGATTGTCTGAGTGGGGAGGGGAAATCTAAAAACAAACTGTAATTGGCTGAGAGGTTTAGAACTCTCTTTCTTATTGGTCTATTAACTACACTGAACATAAATATAAACGCAACATGTTAAGTGTTGGTCTCATGTTTCATGAGCTGAAATAAAATAACCCTGAAATGTTCCATAAGCAATAAAATGCTTATTTCTCTCAAATGTTGTGCACAAATTAGTTTACATCCCTGTTTCTTCCTAGCTTCCTGCCTTTCTAGGGAGTTGTTCCTCGCCACCGTGCTTCTACATCTGCATTGCTTGCTGTTTGGGGTTTTAGGCTGGGTTTCTGTACAACCCCAGGACTACCTGACATGATGACTCCTTGCTGTCCCCAGTCCACCTGGCCGTGCTGCTGCTCCAGTTTCAACTGTTCTGCCTTATTATTATTCGACCATGCTGGTCATTTATGAACATTTGAACATCTTGGTCATGTTCTGTTATAATCTCCACCCAGCACAACCAGAAGAGGACTGGCCACCCCTCATAGCCTGGTTCCTCTCTAGGTTTATAATCTCCACCCGGCACAGCCAGAAGAGGACTGGCCACCCCACATAGCCTGGTTCCTCTCTAGGTTTCTTCCTAGGTTTTGGCCTTTCTAGGGAGTTGTTCCTCGCCACCGTGCTTCTACATCTGCATTGCTTGCTGTTTGGCTGTTTGGGGTTTCTGGCTGGGTTTCTGTATAACACTTTGAGACATGTAAATACATTTGATTATTAGTGAGCATTTCTCATTTGCCAAGATCCTTTGCCAATCGATCCATATGGCATATCAAGAAGCTAATTAAACAGCATGATCATTGCAAAGGTGCACCTTGTGCTGGGGACAATAAAAGGCCACTTTAAAATGTTATATCACACAACACAAAGCAAAAACAAGTTTTGAGGGAGAGTGCAATTGGCATTCTGACTGCAGGAATGTCCACCAGAGTTGTTGCCAGATAATTTAATGTTAATTTCTCTACCATAAGCCACCTCCGACGTCATTTTAGAGAAATTGGCAGTGTGTCCACTGGCCTCACAACCACAAACCACGTACAGTACGTGCATGGTGTCATGTGGGCAAGCGGTTTGCTGATGTCAACGTTGTGAACAGAGTGCCCCATGGTGGTGGTGGGGTTATGGTATGAGCAGGCATAAGCTACAGACAACGAACACAATTGCATTTTAGCAATGTCAATTTGAATGCACAGAGATACAGTGACAAGATCCTGAGGCCCATTGTCGTGCCATTCATCCACCGCCATCACCTCATGTTTCAGCATTATAATGCACAGCCCCATGTTGCAAAGGATCTGGACACAATTCCTGGAAAATTCAAATGTCCCAGTTCTTCCATGGTCTGCATACTCACCAGCCAGGTCACCCATTGAGCAAGTTTGGGATGCTCTGGATCGACTTGTACGACAGCGTGTTCCAGTTCCCGCCAATATCCAGAAACTTCTCACAGCCATTGAAGAGGAGTGGGACAACATTCCACAGGCCACAATCAACAGCCTGATCAACTCTATGTGAAGGAGATGTGTCACGCTGCATGAGGCAAATGGTCACACCAAATACTGACTGGTTTTCAAGATACAGACTTTTTAAAGGTCTCTGTGACCAACAGATACATATCTGTACCCCCAGTCATGTGAAATCCATAGATTAGAGCCGAATGAATTCGTGTCAATTGGACTGATTTCCTTAGATGATCTGTAACTCAGTAAAATCTTTGAAATTGTTATCTGTTGAGTTTATATTTGTGTATCGAAAATGGTCCACCACCCGAAGGGGAGCTCCCGAGTGGCGCATCGGTCTGACTTGCCTAGTTAAATGCATTTTTTAAAAGGACATCCAGCCAACTTGACTAGTGGAACGCTTTCGCGCACCATGTAGAGTCCATGCCCAACGAATTGAGGCTGTTCTGAGGGGGTGCATCTCAATATTAGGAAGTTGTTCCTAATGTTTAGTCAATATTAGGAAGGTGTTCCTAATGTTTTGTCAATATTAGGAAGTTGTTCCTAATGTTTAGTCAATATTAGGAAGGTGTTCCTAATGTTTTGTCAATATTAGGAAGTTGTTCCTAATGTTTAGTCAATATTAGGAAGGTGTTCCTAATGTTTTGTCAATATTAGGAAGTTGTTCCTAATGTTTAGTCAATATTAGGAAGGTGTTCCTAATGTTTAGTCAATATTAGGAAGGTGTTCCTAATGTTTTGTCAATATTATGAAGTTGTTCCTAATGTTTTGTCAATATTAGGAAGTTGTTCCTAATGTTTAGTCAATATTAGGAAGGTGTTCCTAATGTTTTGTCAATATTAGGAAGTTGTTCCTAATGTTTAGTCAATATTAGGAAGGTGTTCCTAATGTTTAGTCAATATTAGGAAGGTGTTCCTAATGTTTTGTCAATATTAGGAAGTTGTTCCTAATGTTTTGTCAATATTAGGAAGTTGTTCCTAATGTTTTGTCAATATTAGGAAGTTGTTCCTAATGTTTAGTCAATATTAGGAAGGTGTTCCTAATGTTTTGTCAATATTAGGAAGTTGTTCCTAATGTTTAGTCAATATTAGGAAGGTGTTCCTAATGTTTAGTCAATATTAGGAAGGTGTTCCTAATGATTTGTCAATATTAGGAAGTTGTTCCTAATGTTTAGTCAATATTAGGAAGGTGTTCCTAATGTTTTGTCAATATTAGGAAGGTGTTCCTAATGTTTAGTCAATATTAGGAAGGTGTTCCTAATGTTTAGTCAATATTAGGAAGGTGTTCCTAATGTTTTGTCAATATTAGGAAGTTGTTCCTAATGTTTAGTCAATATTAGGAAGTTGTTCCTAATGTTTTGTCAATATTAGGAAGTTGTTCCTAATGTTTTGTCAATATTAGGAGGGTGTTCCTAATGTTTTGTACACTCGGTGTAAAACACAGGAAAGTCAAGTGTTTGAATGCACTGAGCCTTCAAATTATTTAAGTGCAAAACTGCACCCTACAGAGTTTCATCACATACAATGTCTGTATTTGATCATAGAAGCTCCATGAGGAATAAACGTTATTGATGCCAGAGGATCAAATTGGGGTTACCACTAACTACAGACTCAGACAGAATAGAGACTCACTGGCCCCCAGTGGTTGAATCAACATTGTTTACACTTTACAGACTCTATTCTGTCTGAGTCTGTAGTTACATTACGTCAATGAAATGACCTTGAACCAACGTGAAATAGACGTTGAATTGATCTGTGCCCAGTGGGATACTTCTAAAGACACAGAGAGGGCTACTACAGACACAAGCAGAACTATATAATGAAGAACAGTCAACAGTATTAGACTGTGAAGAGAATAACAGGTTTCCACCTCCCATACAGAACCGTATAACAGGCTGTCAAGAACAGTCAACAGCATTAAACTGTTTTTTCCATAACGGTCTTCCTCTTTGTATCGTGGAGCTCTCGTCATGACATGAGAATGGACAACGATGACTGGGATATTCCACAGGGGTGGAGCTGGAGGTTGGATGACTGGGATATTCCACAGGGTTGGAGCTGGAGGTTGGATGACTGGGATATTCCACAGGGGTGGAGCTAGAGGTTGGATGACTGGGATATTCCACAGGGTTGGAGCTAGAGGTTGGATGACTGGGATATTCCACAGGGTTGGAGCTGGAGGTTGGATGACTGGGATATTCCACAGGGTTTGAGCTGGAGGTTGGATGACTGGGATATTCCACAGGGTTTGAGCTGGAGGTTGGATGACTGGGATATTCCACAGGGGTGGAGCTGGAGGTTGGATGACTGGGATATTCCACAGGGTTGGAGCTGGAGGTTGGATGACTGGGATATTCCACAGGGTTGGAGCTAGAGGTTGGATGACTGGGATATTCCACAGGGTTGGAGCTGGAGGTTGGATGACTGGGATATTCCACAGGGTTTGAGCTGGAGGTTGGATGACTGGGATATTCCACAGGGTTGGAGCTGGAGGTTGGATGACTGGGATATTCCACAGGGGTGGAGCTGGAGGTTGGATGACTGGGATATTCCACAGGGTTGGAGCTGGAGGTTGGATGACTGGGATATTCCACAGGGGTGGAGCTGGAGGTTGGATGACTGGGATATTCCACAGGGGTGGAGCTGGAGGTTGGATGACTGGGATATTCCACAGGGTTGGAGCTGGATATGGATCTGGGATACAGGGTTGGAGCTGGAGGTTGGATGACTGGGATATTCCACAGGGGTGGAGCTGGAGGTTGGATGACTGGGATATTCCACAGGGTTGGAGTTGGAGGTTGGATGACTGGGATATTCCACAGGGGTGGAGCTGGAGGTTGGATGACTGGGATATTCCACAGGGTTGGAGCTGGAGGTTGGATGACTGGGATATTCCACAGGGTTGGAGCTGGAGGTTGGATGACTGGGATATTCCACAGGGTTGGAGCTGGAGGTTGGATGACTGGGATATTCCACAGGGTTGGAGCTGGAGGTTGGATGACTGGGATATTCCACAGGGTTGGAGCTGGAGGTTGGATGACTGGGATATTCCACAGGGGTGGAGCTGGAGGTTGGATGACTGGGATATTCCACAGGGTTGGAGCTGGAGGTTGGATGACTGGGATATTCCACAGGGGTGGAGCTGGAGGTTGGATGACTGGGATATTCCACAGGGGTGGAGCTGGAGGTTGGATGACTGGGATATTCCACAGGGTTGGAGCTGGAAGTTGGATGACTGGGATATTCCACAGGGGTGGAGCTGGAGGTTGGATGACTGGGATATTCCACAGGGTTGGAGTTGGAGGTTGGATGACTGGGATATTCCACAGGGGTGGAGCTGGAGGTTGGATGACTGGGATATTCCACAGGGTTGGAGCTGGAGGTTGGATGACTGGGATATTCCACAGGGTTGGAGCTGGAGGTTGGATGACTGGGATATTCCACAGGGTTGGAGCTGGAGGTTGGATGACTGGGATATTCCACAGGGTTGGAGCTGGGGTTGGATGCTGGGGAGAGTTGGAGGTTGGATGACTGGGATATTCCACAGGGGTGGAGCTGGAGGTTGGATGACTGGGATATTCCACAGGGGTTGGAGACTGGAGGTTGGATGACTGGGATATTCCACAGGGTTGGAGCTGGAGGTTGGATGACTGGGATATTCCACAGGGTTGGAGCTGGAGGTTGGATGACTGGGATATTCCACAGGGGTGGAGCTGGAGGTTGGATGACTGGGATATTCCACAGGGTTGGAGCTGGAGGTTGGATGACTGGGATATTCCACAGGGGTGGAGCTGGAGGTTGGATGACTGGGATATTTCACAGGGTTGGAGCTGGAGGTTGGATGACTGGGATATTCCACAGGGTTGGAGCTGGAGGTTGGATGACTGGGATATTCCACAGGGTTGGAGCTGGAGGTTGGATGACTGGGATATTCCACAGGGTTGGAGCTGGAGGTTGGATGACTGGGATATTCCACAGGGTTTGAGCTGGAGGTTGGATGACTGGGATATTCCACAGGGGTGGAGCTGGAGGTTGGATGACTGGGATATTCCACAGGGTTGGAGTTAGAGGTTGGATGACTGGGATATTCCACAGGGTTGGAGTTGGAGGTTGGATGACTGGGATATTCCACAGGGGTGGAGCTGGAGGTTGGATGACTGGGATATTCCACAGGGTTGGAGCTGGAGGTTGGATGACTGGGATATTCCACAGGGTAGGAGCTAGAGGTTGGATGACTGGGATATTCCACAGGGTTGGAGCTGGAGGTTGGATGACTGGGATATTCCACAGGGTTGGAGCTGGAGGTTGGATGACTGGGATATTCCACAGGGTTTGAGCTGGAGGTTGGATGACTGGGATATTCCACAGGGTTGGAGCTGGAGGTTGGATGACTGGGATATTCCACAGGGGTGGAGCTGGAGGTTGGATGACTGGGATATTCCACAGGGTTGGAGTTGGAGGTTGGATGACTGGGATATTCCACAGGGGTGGAGCTGGAGGTTGGATGACTGGGATATTCCACAGGGTTGGAGCTGGAGGTTGGATGACTGGGATATTCCACAGGGTTGGAGCTGGAGGTTGGATGACTGGGATATTCCACAGGGTTGGAGCTGGAGGTTGGATGACTGGGATATTCCACAGGGTTTGAGCTGGAGGTTGGATGACTGGGATATTCCACAGGGTTGGAGCTGGAGGTTGGATGACTGGGATATTCCACAGGGTTGGAGCTGGAGGTTGGATGACTGGGATATTCCACAGGGGTGGAGCTGGAGGTTGGATGACTGGGATATTCCACAGGGTTGGAGTTGGAGGTTGGATGACTGGGATATTCCACAGGGGTGGAGCTGGAGGTTGGATAACAGGGATATTCCACAGGGTTGGAGCTGGAGGTTGGATGACTGGGATATTCCACAGGGTTGGAGCTAGAGGTTGGATGACTGGGATATTCCACAGGGGTGGAGCTGGAGGTTGGATGACTGGGATATTCCACAGGGTTGAAGTTGGAGGTTGGATGACTGGGATATTCCACAGGGGTGGAGCTGGAGGTTGGATGACTGGGATATTTCACAGGGTTGGAGCTGGAGGTTGGATGACTGGGATATTCCACAGGGTTGGAGCTGGAGGTTGGATGACTGGGATATTCCACAGGGTTGGAGCTGGAGGTTGGATGACTGGGATATTCCACAGGGTTTGAGCTGGAGGTTGGATGACTGGGATATTCCACAGGGTTGGAGCTGGAGGTTGGATGACTGGGATATTCCACAGGGGTGGAGCTGGAGGTTGGATGACTGGGATATTCCACAGGGTTGGAGTTAGAGGTTGGATGACTGGGATATTCCACAGGGTTGGAGTTGGAGGTTGGATGACTGGGATATTCCACAGGGGTGGAGCTGGAGGTTGGATGACTGGGATATTCCACAGGGTTGGAGCTGGAGGTTGGATGACTGGGATATTCCACAGGGTAGGAGCTAGAGGTTGGATGACTGGGATATTCCACAGGGTTGGAGCTGGAGGTTGGATGACTGGGATATTCCACAGGGTTGGAGCTGGAGGTTGGATGACTGGGATATTCCACAGGGTTGGAGCTAGAGGTTGGATGACTGGGATATTCCACAGGGTTGGAGCTGGAGGTTGGATGACTGGGATATTCCACAGGGTTGGAGCTGGAGGTTGGATGACTGGGATATTCCACAGGGTTGGAGCTGGAGGTTGGATGACTGGGATATTCCACAGGGTTGGAGCTGGAGGTTGGATGACTGGGATATTCCACAGGGTTGGAGCTGGAGGTTGAATGACTGGGATATTCCACAGGGTTGGAGCTGGAGGTTGGATGACTGGGATATTCCACAGGGTTGGAGCTGGAGGTTGGATGACTGGGACATTCCACAGGGTTGGAGCTGGAGGATGGATGACTGGGATATTCCACAGGGTTGGAGCTGGAGGTTGGATGACTGGGATATTCCACAGGGTTGGAGCTGGAGGTTGGATGACTGGGATATTCCACAGGGTTGGAGCTGGAGGTTGGATGACTGGGATATTCCACAGGGTTGGAGCTGGAGGTTGGATGACTGGGATATTCCACAGGGGTGGAGCTGGAGGTTGGATGACTGGGATATTCCACAGGGTTGGCTGGAGGTTGGATGACTGGGATATTCCACAGGGGTGGAGCTGGAGGTTGGATGACTGGGATATTCCACAGGGTTGGAGCTGGAGGTTGGATGACTGGGATATTCCACAGGGTTGGAGCTGGAGGTTGGATGACTGGGATTTTCCACAGGGTTGGAGCTGGAAGAGAAGTGGGCTCCCAGAGAGGCTAGGAATTGGGAGGCTAGAAAAAGTCATTTGTATACACTACATGACCAAAAGTATGTGGACACCTGCTTGTTGAACATCTCATTCAAATATCCTGGGCATTAATATGGTGTTGGTCCCCCCTTTGCTGCTATAACAGCCTCCACTTTTCTGGGAAGGCTTTCCACTAGATTTTGGAAAATTGTTGCGGGGGACTTGATTCCATTCAGCTACAAGAGCATTAGTGATGTCGGGCATGGATGTTGGGCGATTAGGCCTGACTCGCAGTCGGCGTTTCAATTCATCCCAAAGGGGTTTAATGGGGTTGAAGTCAGGGCTCTGTGCAGGCCAGTCAAGTTTTTCCACACTGATCTCAAACAAACCATGTCAATGGGACCTCACTTTGTGCACGGGGGCATTGCCATGCTTAAACAGGAAAGAGCCATCCCTAAACTGTTGCCACAAATTTGGAAGCACCGAATCATCTAGGATGTCATTGTATGCTGTAGCGTTAAGATTTTCCTTCACTGGAACTAAGGGGCCCGAACCATGAAAAACAGCCCCAGACCATTATTCCTCTTCCACCAAACTTTACAGTTGACACTATACATTTGGTCAGGTAGCGTTCTCCTGGCATCCGCCAAATCTAGATTCATCACTCCAGAGAACGCGTTTCCAATGCCCCAGAGTCCAATGGCGGCAAGCTTTACACCACTCCAGCTGATGCTTGGTATTGCGGATGGTGATCGGATGGAAACCCATTTCACGAATCTCCCAACGAACAGTTCTTGTGCTGACACTGCCATGTTATCCTCCCATTCTACGACCAATGTTTGCCTACGGAGATTGCATAGCTGTGTGCTCGATTTTATACAGGTGTGGCTGAAATAGCCAAATCCACTAATTTGAAGGGGTCTACACATACTTTTGGCCATGTAGTGTATGTCCAGTATGTCCAGTATATCCCCTTACAAAAAAACACGTGTTAAATTTGCAGTTTCACATGTGGGAAATTGTCTCGCCCTGACCTTAGTTATCTTAGTTTTCTTTATTATTTTGGTTAGGTCAAGGTGTGACAAGGGTGGTATGTGTGTGTTTTGTCCTGTCTAGGTTTTTTTTGTAATTCTATGGGGTTTTGGTTTGTCTCGGTAAATGTAGGTCTATGGTGGCCTGAATTAGTTCCCAATCAGAGGCAGCTGTTTATCATTGTCTCTGATTGGGGATCCTATTTAGGTTGCCATTTTGGTTTTGTGGGTTATTGTCTATGTGTAGTTGCATGTCAGCACTCGTGTTTATAGTGTCAGTTTTGTTTTGTTTGTTTAAGTGTTCTTCGTTTTAATAAAAGAAGAATATATTTATCTCACGCTGCACCTTGGTCTCATCGTTATGACGACCGTGACAGAAATCATGTTTTCACATGTACATCCTCTTTTCACATGTGAGGAGAAAAGCATGTTTTCACCTCACATTTGAATTACAGATTCACACGTGAAATTTGCAGTTTCACATATAAAAAATATATCATTTGCAAGTTCACATGGAAGAAAACACCACATGTGAAAATCAATAATTTCAGATTCACATGTGTGTTTGAAATAATGTTCTCCTCACATGTGAAAAGATTAAATGTTTCCACCAGTGTGGTGACCACATGTACAGAACATAAATGAGGAACAAGGGCACAATTTTGCAGCACATTTTGCGGGAACAGTGTACAGAATAATTTTTCGGGGGTTTAATGGATACATTCGAATGGCAACATAGTTCTGCTGTATTAAAATCACTGCATGTCACACCCTGATCTGTTTCACCTGTCCTTGTGCTTGTCTCCACCCCCTCCAGGTGTCGCTTGTTTTCCCCAGTGTATTTATCCCTGTGTTTCCTGTCTCTCTGTGCCAGTGTATTTATCCCTGTGTTTCCTGTCTCTCTGTGCCAGTGTATTTATCCCTGTGTTCCCTGTCTCTCTGTCTCAGTGTATTTATCCCTGTGTTTCCTGTCTCTCTGTACCAGTGTATTTATCCCTGTGTTTCCTGTCTCTCTGTACCAGTGTATTTATCCGTGTTTCCTGTCTCTCTGTACCAGTGTATTTATCCCTGTGTTTCCTGTCTCTCTGTGCCAGTGTATTTATCCCTGTGTTTCCTGTCTCTCTGTGCCAGTGTATTTATCCCTGTGTTCCCTGTCTCTCTGTCTCAGTGTATTTATCCCTGTGTTTCCTGTCTCTCTGTACCAGTGTATTTATCCCTGTGTTTCCTGTCTCTCTGTACCAGTGTATTTATCCGTGTTTCCTGTCTCTCTGTACCAGTGTATTTATCCCTGTGTTTCCTGTCTCTCTGTGCCAGTGTATATATCCCTGTGTTTCCTGTCTCTGTGCCAGTTTGTCTTGTTTGCCAAGTCAACCAGTGGTTTTCCTTGCTCCCATTCCCCCCCCCACCCCACCCCCCACAGTCTCTGTTTGTTTCTAGTACTCCTGGTTTCGACCCTTGCCTGTCCTGACTCTGTACCCGCCTGCCTGACCACTCTGCCTGTTCTGACTACCAGCCTGCCTATCCCCTTGTACTGTTTTGGCCTCTGGCCTGGTTTCTGACCCCTGCCTGGCCTGACCTCGAGACGTCCTATCGCCTGGTACTGTTTTGGACTCTGACCTGATTTCTGAACTCTCGCCTGTCCCCGACCTGCCTTTGCCTACTTTCTTGTTATAATAAATATCGGCGCTCAACCATCTGCCTCCTGTGTCTGCATTTGCGTCTCGCCTTGTCTCCTTATGCTGCATTTGTGGACTTACTAATGCCTCTTGACCTTAGTTCAACTGTCGTACCCTATCAGAACCCACCATATAAGCTTGTTTTACTCCGATGTTTGTCAATAACCTAAATGTAAAAAAAAAAAATAATAAATTAAAACGCTGTAGAAAATAAAACCATTGTTAAAACTATATGTTGACGTCGTGGTGGACAGTCCTTCCATGCATAGTGTAGTCTCGGGATTTGACCTCCCTCTTTCCTGTAACTTTCCGTATCTTTGATTATGTTACTCTGTCCTTTGCTTTCACTGGCTTCTCTTCAGTTGCCAGTTTTGGCACATTCATTCCATTAACATAACAACCTGCATCCCACAGCTGGTTTGCCTCTGAAGCTAACCAGGGTTGGTCCTAGTTGGTCCCTGGATGGGAGACCAGATGTAGCTGGTGGGAAGAAAAAAAAACAAAAAACGTGAAGAATTTTTTTTATAAATGAAAAATGTCCATGTAAAAACCATTCAAAAAATGGTTACTCACACATACAAAAATGTCAGGGTCTGTCTCCTTGTCTATATGTCTTCGTGTGCTGTTAACACTGTGTTTGTAAACCTGTAGTGGTGGAAGGAGAGGTTGTATTCTATGTACTTTCCCCACAGTGAGTGTGTGCATTTCAATCATGTTGACGCACTGTATACGTGTGCTCAGTTTCCTCACTACACTTAGCAGGATTTACAAGCACAGAGAACTGACCCTGAATAGTAGCTAACATTTGAACCCTAGGATAGTAGGGCATGTGCTGACCAACTGGCAGGTGTCTTCACCGACATTTTCAACATGATTGAGTCTGTAATACCAACATGTTTCAAGCAGGCCACCATAGTCCCTGTGCCCAAGAACACAAAGGCAACCTGCCTAAATGACTACAGACCCGTAGCACTCACGTCCGTAGGCATGAAGTGCTTTGAAAGGTTGGTCATGGCTCACATCAACACCATTTTCCCAGAAACCCTAGACCCACTCCAATTTACATACCGCCCCAACAGATCCACAGATGATGCAATCTCTATTGCACTCCACACTGCCCTTTCCCACCTGGACAAAGGGAACACCTACGTGAGAATGCTGTTCATTGACAACAGCTCAGCGTTCAACACCATAGCGCCCTCAAAGCTCATCACTAAGCTAAGGACCCTGGGACTAAACACCTCCCTCTGCAACTGGATCCTGGACTACCTGAAGGCATGGGAAACATGTACTAACATTGCCAAAGCAAGTGAGGTAGATAACATACAAAAGTGAAATAAACAATAAATATTAACAGTAAACATTACACATACAGAAGTTTCAAAACAATAAAGACATTACAAATGTCATATTAGGTATATATACAATGTTGCAACTATGTACAATTTTTTATTTTTTATTTTATTTATTTATTTCATCTTTATTTAACCAGGTGGGCTAGTTGAGAACAAGTTCTCATTTGCAACTGCGACCTGGCCAAGATAAAGCATAGCAGTGTGAACAGACAACACAGAGTTACACATGGAGTAAACAATTAACAAGTCAATAACACAGTAGAAAAAAAGGGGAGTCTATATACATTGTGTGCAAAAGGCATGAGGAGGTAGGTGAATAATTACAATTTTGTAACACTGGAGTGATAAATGATCAGATGGTCATGTACAGGTAGAGATACTGGTGTGCAAAAGAGCAGAAAAGTAAATAAATAAAAACAGTATGGGGATGAGGTAGGTGAAAATGGGTGGGCTATTTACCAATAGACTATGTACAGCTGCAGCGATCGGTTAGCTGCTCAGATAGCACATGTTTGAAGTTGGTGAGGGAGATAAAAGTCTCCAACTTCAGGGATTTTTGCAATTCATTCCTGTCAGGATTTGGCCAGGGTTGTTCCGGGTTTTGGTCAGTAGATGCCCCCATTGTGCTTTTTGTCCCTATGTTTTTCCCTTGATCCCCATTATTATTTGCACCTGTGTCTCGTTTCCCCTGATTGTATTTAAACCCTTTGTTTCCCTCAGTTCTGTGCTCTGTGTTTGTATGTTAGCACCCTGCCCTAGTGTTCTGTGTGCTCTTGTCGATTCCGGGTGACGTTCTTGTGGTATTCTGTTTTTTGTTTTTGTTTATTTTTGGTGAGTTTCTTTTGAGGTCTTTTTGTGTTTTACCTACCACCATTTGGATTTGCCATTTTTTGTATTTTAGGATTTTTTCTTTATTAAATACACCGTCTTAAGTACTGCTGTGTCTGCCTCATCTTCTGGGTTCTGCTGTCTATTCGTGGCTCAGTTGGTTAAGTGACTGTTTCTCACTCCGGCGACCCAGGTTCGAAACCGGGTCTTGACAGAAACACAGAGCCAAAAATGAACCCAGAGGCAGCCAGTTCCCAGGACCTTTTTGCCACGCTGTCCCACCACCAGGAGACTGTCCAACGCCTCGAAGCCGCCCTGGTTCAGCAAGAGGCCTTAATGGCTAGACATTCTCATCTTCTGTCGGAGATGCTGACTTCCATTAAGCAAATATCTGATCGACTTACCCCGGCAACAGTTCCCGTCCCAGTACCTCAGGTTCACGTACCCATGGCAGTTAACCCCCTGGCTGAACCTCGTCTTCCACCTCCCCAACGGTTCTCAGGTGATCCAAGTGCTTGTAAAGGCTTTCTCACTCAATGTTCTCTCTCCTTTGAGCTGCAACCCTCGTCGTTTCCCACCGACCGGTCTAAGATCGCATATATCATCACCCTGCTGTCGGAAAAAGCCCTGGCCTGGGCTACTGCTGTGTGGGATGCCCATAGTTCCTGCTGTGCCAGCTACTCTGCCTTTGCTGAGGAATTCAAACGAGTGTTTCAAGGCCCAAGCAGTGGTTCTGACTCAGCCAAACAGCTCCTGACTCTCCATCAAGGTTGGCGCAGCGTGACGGACTATGCCATCCAGTTCCGCACGGTGGCAGCAGCGAGTGGCTGGAACAACGAGGCGCTCACGGTGTGCTTTCTGAAAGGCCTTTCCGACACTATCCAAGATGAACTGGCCACTCGGGAACCACCGGACAATCTCGAGTCCCTGATCAAGTTGGCCTCACGCATTGACCAGCGTCTGAGAGAGAACTCAACCGTAGACCTCTAGCCCCTATCAGTCCCAGCTCCGAGTCCCCACCTTTATCATTGCTGGCTCCACCGGAACCCATGCAGATTGGACGCATCTCCCAGGCTGAGAGAGACCGCCGGATGAGGGAGCGACGCTGTCTATATTGCGGCAAACCGGGCCATTTCCGTTCCACGTGTCCCGGGCTCCAGGGAAACGCTCTGTCCCGTACAGACCGGGGGAACTGTAACGGGAAACATAACCTCCTCCCATCCGTCCAACTCCCGTCTGCTCATTCCAGTCACCCTCTCCTGGGACAACCACAAGCTTCACCTTCAAGCCTTGGTAGACTCTGGAGCCGCAGGTAACTTCATGGATGGTGTCTGGGCGAAGGAGAATGGCGTTCCCTCTGAACCTCTAAGTGAACCCATGAGGGTCACTACATTGGATGGAAGCCCTTTGGGATCTGGACTTGTCACTCATGTCACTACCTCCTTGAGACTTTCAGTTTCACAACACCAGGAATTGATTAACTTTCATTTGATCTCCTGTTCCGAGTTCCCTCTCGTCCTTGGATACCCCTGGCTTCACAGCCATAACCCTCACATCGACTGGTCTGTGGGCACTATCAAGCAGTGGGGTCCTACGTGCCAAGCTACTTGTATTTTCCAGAATTCCCGAGTTCTACTCCCGAGTCTTTAGAATCCATCGACCTGACCCGAGTTCCCGAGTGTTACCATGACCTCAAACTGGTGTTTAGCAAACAGAGGGCCACCATGCTACCACCCCATAGACCTTACGATTGCCCCATCGACCTGTTTCCGGGCACTTGCCCCCCAGGGGTCGGATCTTTTCCCTATCTCCACCCGAACGAGCTGCTATGGATACCTACATCAAGGACGCTCTGGAAGCAGGCCTCATGCGTCCATCCACCTCCCCGGCGGGAGCAGGGTTTTTCTTTGTGGCCAAGAAAGACGGTGGATTACGTCCTTGCATCGACTACCGGGGACTCAATGCCATAACCGTCCGTAACCGTTACCCGCTACCCCTTATGGCCACAGCCTTCGAGCTGCTCCAGGAAGCAGTTGTTTTCACTAAGCTTGACCTGCGGAACGCATACCATCTTGTGCGGATCAGACCTGGTGACGAGTGGAAGACCGCTTTCAACACGCCTACTGGTCACTATGAATACTTGGTGATGCCCTTCGGCCTGACCAACGCCCCAGCGGTGTTCCAAGCGCTCATAAACGATGTGCTTAGGGATATGCTTAACATATTTGTGTTCGTTTACTTGGATGACATCCTCATCTTTTCGAGCTCCCTTCAAGAACACACTAAGCATGTCAGACAAGTACTCAAACGCCTCCTGGACAGCCATCTGTACGTTAAGCCGGAAAAATGTGAATTCCATTCATCCCGAGTACAATTCCTGGGATTTGTAGTGGAACCCGGTCGAGTCCAAATGGACCCTAGGAAGGTAGGGGCGGTAGCGGATTGGCCCACCCCCAAATCCGTTAAGGATGTTCAGCGTTTCCTGGGCTTCACAAACTTTTACCGCAAGTTCATCAAGAACTTCAGTTTGGTGGCAGCTCCTCTCTCAGCTTTAACCAAAGGTGGCAATGCAAGGTTTTTGTGGGGAAGAGAAGCTGAGACGGCCTTCCAAGGACTCAAGCAGCGCGTCCTCTCTGCTCCCATCCTGATACTACCGACTACGGATGAACCATTTGTGGTGGAGGTAGACGCATCAGAGGTTGGTGTTGGAGCTGTCCTGTCTCAGAGGGGTGAAGACAAGAAGCTTCATCCGTGCGCTTTCTTCTCACACCGGCTTACCCCGACTGAGAGGAACTACGATGTGGGGGATCGTGAACTCCTAGCGGTTAAGATGGCATTGAAGGAATGGAGACACTGGCTCGAGGGGGCTTCTCACCCGTTTCAAGTGCTTACGGACCACAAAAATCTGGAGTATATCCAGCAGGCGAAGCGATTGAACTCTAGACAAGCTAGATGGTCTCTTTTCTTCAATCGATTCCAGTTTATCCTCACCTATCGGCCCGGGTCGAAGAATCTCAAACCGGATGCCCTGTCCCGAGTCTACGCTCCTGCCATTCGAGATGACACGGACATGCCTGTCCTTCCTGCTGCTAAGATTGTGGCTCCGATCTCGTGGCAAGTTGAGGATACCGTGAGACGTGCTCAAGCTAGCGAACCGGACCCTAAAGGAGGCCCTGCCAATCGGTTGTTTGTCCCCAAGGCAGTGAGGACTCAGGTCCTTCTGTGGGGGCACTCCTCTCGCCTCACCTGTCATCCGGGCGTAGGTCGCACCTTGGAGTTCATCCAGCGTAAGTTCTGGTGGCCTACCATAAGAGAAGACGTTGCCACTTTCGTCAATGCCTGCCCCGTGTGCTGCCAGGGCAAATCTTCTCACCTCCGCCCTCAAGGACTCCTTCACCCTTTACCTGTTCCCCACAGACCCTGGTCCCATATCTCATTGGACTTTATTACTGGACTTCCTCCATCCCATGGCAATACTACTATCCTAGTCATAATCGACAGGTTTTCAAAGGCGGCCAGGTTCGTCCCTCTGACTAAGTTACCTTCTGCCAAGGAAACGGCTGAGTTGGTAATTAATCATGTGTTCCGAGTCTTCGGCATTCCTCAAGATGTGGTTTCTGACAGAGGTCCCCAGTTCGCCTCAAGGTTTTGGAAGGCCTTCTGCCAACTCATGGGGGCTTCTGCCTGTCTATCTTCAGGGTACCATCCGGAGTCCAACGGCCAAACAGAGAGGATGAATCAAGAGCTGGAAACCACCCTCCGATGTATGACTCGTGACAACCCGTCCACATGGTCATCCTTTATTGTTTGGGCCGAATACGCGCACAACACCTTGCGCTCCTCCTCCACTGGTATGTCCCCGCACGAGTGTCAGTTTGGCTATGCTCCTCCATTGTTCCCGGACCAGGAGGCAGAAGTCAGAGTGCCTTCAGCCTTGAGGTTCGTCAGACGCTGTCGGCTTATGTGGAGGAAGACCCGTCTTAATCTGATGCGTTCCTCACAGAGATATCAACAACAAGCCAACAGACGTCGCCGTCCCGGGCCTACCCTGCGCCCCGGCCAGAGAGTCTGGCTTTCCACAAGAGACTTACCTCTACGGGTGGAGTCTCGCAAGCTGTCCCAAAAATACATCGGTCCCTTCAAGGTTGCCAGGAGAGTTAACCCAGTTTCTTATCGCCTACACTTACCCAGATCCCTTAAGATTAATCCCACATTTCATGTGTCATTGTTAAAACCTGTTGTTTTTTCTCCCCTTGTCCCGGCAGACAGACCTACCCCTCCGCCTCGTGTCATTGGAGGCCAGCCGGCTTATACCGTCCACCGGATACTGGATTCCCGCCGGGTGCAGCGGTCCTGGCAGTATCTGGTGGACTGGGAAGGCTACGGTCCTGAGGAGCGCTCCTGGGTTCCTGCCAAAGACATCCTGGACCCTGACCTCATTCGTCAGTTCAGGGTCCTCCACCCTGAGAGAGCTGGTAGGAACGTCAGGAGCCGTTCCTAGGGGGGATTCTGTCAGGATTTGGCCTGGGTTGTTCCGGGTTTTGGTCAGTAGATGCCCCCATTGTGCTTTTTGTCCCTATGTTTTTCCCTTGATCCCCATTATTATTTGCACCTGTGTCTCGTTTTCCCCTGATTGTATTTAAACCCTTTGTTTCCCTCAGTTCTGTGCTCTGTGTTTGTATGTTAGCACCCTGCCCTAGTGTTCTGTGTGCTCTTGTCGATTCCGGGTGACGTTCTTGTGGTATTCTGTTTTTTGTTTTTGTTTATTTTTGGTGAGTTTCTTTTGAGGTCTTTTTGTGTTTTACCTACCACCTTTTGGATTTGCCATTTTTTGTATTTTAGGATTTTTTCTTTATTAAATACACCGTCTTAAGTACTGCTGTGTCTGCCTCATCTTCTGGGTTCTGCTGTCTATTCGTGGCTCAGTTGGTTAAGTGACTGTTTCTCACTCCGGCGACCCAGGTTCAAAACCGGGTCTTGACAATTCCAGTCACAGGCAGCAGAGTACTGGAACGAAAGGCGGCCAAATGAGGTGTTGGCTTTAGGGATGATCAGTGAGATACACCTGCTGGAGCGCGTGCTACGGATGGGTGTTGCCATCGTGACCAGTGAACTGAGATAAGGCGGAGCTTTACCTAGCATGGACTTGTAGATGACCTGGAGCCAGTGGGTCTGGCGACGAATATGTAGCGAGGGCCAGCCGACTAGAGCATACAAGTCGCAGTGGTGGGTGGTATAAGGTGCTTTAGTGACAAAACGGATGGCACTGTGATAAACTGCATCCAGTTTGCTGAAATTGCTTGGAAGCAATTTTGTAGATGACATCGCCGAAGTCGAGGATCGGTAGGATAGTCAGTTTTACTAGGGTAAGTTTGGTGGCGTGAGTGAAGGAGGCTTTGTTGCGGAATAGAAAGCTGACTCTTGATTTGATTTTCGATTGGAGATGTTTGATATGAGTCTGGAAGGAGAGTTTACAGTCTAGCCAGACACCTAGGTACTTATAGATGTCCACATGTTCAAGGTCGGAACCATCCAAATGATTAAGGGTACACAAGGGAAAATAAATAAGCATAAATATGGGTTGTATTTACAATGGTGTTTGTTCTTCACTGGTTGCCCTTTTCTCGTGGCAACAGGTCACAAATCTTGATGCTGTGATGGCACACTGTGGAATTTCACCCAGTAGATATGGGAGTTGATCAACATTGGGTTTGTTTTCGAATTCTTTGTGGATCTGTGTAATCTGAGGGAAATATGTCTCTCTAATATGGTCATACATTGGGCAGATGGTTAGGAAGTGCAGCTCAGTTTCCACCTCATTTTGTGGGCAGTGTGCACATAGCCTGTCTTCTCTTCAGAGCCAGGTCTGCCTACGGCGGCCTTTCTCAATAGCAAGACTATCCTCACTGAGTCTGTACATAGTCAAAGCTTTCCTTAAGTTTGAGTCAGTCACGGTGGTCAGGTATTCTGCCACTGTATACTCTCTGTTTAGGGCCAAATAGCATTCTAGTTTGCTCTGTTTTTTTGTTAATTCTTTCCAATGTGTCAAGTAATTATCTTTTTGTTTTCTCATGATTTGGTTGGGTCTAATTGTGCTGCTGGCCTGGGGCTCTGTGGGGTTTGTTTGTGTTTGTCTCTGTCTCACACAGAGACACACACACATCACACAGTAACTCTGCCCATGTGTATACCCACCCACCCACTCCCTGCAAACATCAGACCACCCCACTCCGTGCTGTGTGTCAGGGGTCTCCAGTGACAAAGGTTGTGTGTGGGGGTGTGAACATGGCCTTTGGGTGGTTTAGGGTTTCATCCACTATGTGGGGGATGGGGAGATTAAGTTTTCCTCTCTGGGGAGAGGGGGAAAAGGACGGGAGAGGGGGGAGAGGGCGGAAGGGTTAGTGAACTCTGTAGAATGAGCACAGAAGTCTCTGCTACTGACGTTCTCGCCGTAGATACCATACTGCTACTGTGTCAATAGTCAAATCAAATCAAATGTTACTTGTCACATGCTTTGTAAACAATAGGGGTAGTGTAACGGCGTTCTTCGTTTGTCGCAAGAAAGTCGGACCGAAATGCAGCGTGTTGGTTACTCATGTCTTTAATGAAACAAATGACGATACATGAAATAACTTATAAATACAAAAACAACAAACGGAACGTGAAAAACCTATACAGCCTGTCTGGTGAACACTAACACAGAGACAGGAACAACAAGACACTCAGGACAATCACCCACGACAAACTCAAAGAATATGGCTGCCTAAATATGGTTCCCAATCAGAGACAACGATAAGCACCTGCCTCTGATTGAGAACCACTCCAGACAGCCATAGACTTTGCTAGATAACCCCACTAGCTACAATCCCGAATACATACACATCAAAACCCCAAGACAAAACCCACAACAATACAAAAACTCCATGCCACACCCTGGCCTGACCCAATACATGAAGAAAAACACAAAATACTTAGACCAGGGCGTGACAGGTAGACTAACAGTCTAAGTCCAGGGTAACAGTGTACTGCTTACTTACAGGTCTATTTCCAACAGAGCTACAGATAAATATAAAACATATCAAATAAAAACAGAAATAGTGACACGTAGAAGAAATACACAGTAAATAACAAATAACAATGATGAGTCAAAATAACAACACGGCTATATACAGGAAGTTAGATAACAACGTGGCTATATACAGGAAGTAGATAACGACATGGCTATATACAGGAAGTTAGATAACAACGTGGCTATATACAGGAAGTAGATAACGACATGGCTATATACAGGAAGTTAGATAACAACGTGGCTATATACAGGAAGTAGATAACAACATGGCTATATACAGGAAGTAGATAACAACATGGCTATATACAGGAAGTAGATAACAACGTGGCTATATACATGAAGTAGATAACAACGTGGCTATATACAGGAAGTAGATAACAACGTGGCTATATACAGAAAGTAGATAACAACATGGCTATATACAGGAAGTAGATAACAACGTGGCTATATACAGGAAGTAGATAACAACGTGGCTCTATACAGAAAGTAGATAACAACGTGGCTATATACAGGAAGTAGATAACAATGTGGCTATATACAGGAAGTAGATAACAACATGGCTATATACAGGAAGTGGATAACAACGTGGCTATATACAGGAAGTAGATAACAACATGGCTATATACAGGAAGTAGATAGCAACGTGGCTATATACAGAAAGTAGATAGCAACGTGGCTATATACAGGAAGTAGATAGCAACGTGGCTATATACAGAAAGTAGATAGCAACGTGGCTATATACAGAAAGTAGATAGCAACGTGGCTATATACAGAAAGTAGATAGCAACGTGGCTATATACAGAAAGTAGATAACAACGTGGCTATATACAGGAAGTAGATAACAACGTGGCTATATACAGGAAGTAGATAACAACGTGGCTATATACAGGAAGTAGATAACAACGTGGCTATATACAGGGAGCACCAGCTGATAACATGGCTATATACAGGAAGTAGATAACAACATGGCTATATACAGAAGTACATAATAACATAGCTATGCACAGGGAGTACCAGGTAATAACATGGCTATATACAGGAAGTACCAGGTAATAACATGGCTATATACATGGAGTACCAGGTAATAACATGGCTATATACAGGGAGTACCAGTCCTCAAATCAAATCAGGAATTTGATATTCCTCAGTTGATGTGTAGGGGTACGAGGTAATTGAGGTAATTGAGGTAGCTGTGTTCATATAGGTAGGGGTAAAGTGACTAGGCAACAGCATAGATAATAGACTGACATGTAGCAGTAGCATAGGTGGAGCAGTATCATAGGTGGAGCAGTATCATAGGTGGAGCAGTATCATAGGTGGAGCAGTAGCATAGGTGGAGCAGTATCATAGGTGGAGCAGTAGCATAGGTGGAGCAGTATCATAGGTGGAGCAGTAGCATAGGTGGCGCATTAGCATAGGTGGAGCAGTAGCATAGGTGGAGCAGAAGCAGTAGAATAGGTGGAGCAGTATCATAGGTAGAGCAGTAGCAGTAGCATAAACAGAGCAGTAGCATAGGTGGAGCAGCAGAAGCATAAACGGAGCAGTAGCAGTAGCATAGGTGGAGCAGTAGCAGTAGCATAGGTAGAGCAGTAGCAGTAGCATAGGTGGAGCAGTAGCAGTAGCATAGGTAGAGCAGTAGCAGTAGCATAGGTGGAGCAGCAGCAGTAGCATAGGTGGAGCAGTAGCAGTAGCATAGGTGGAGCAGCAGCAGTATCATAGGTGGAGCAGTAGCAGTAGCATAGGTAGAGCAGTAGCAGTAGAATAGGTGGAGCAGTATCATAGGTAGAGCAGTAGCAGTAGCATAAACAGAGCAGTAGCATTGGTGGAGCAGCAGAAGCATAAACGGAGCAGTAGCAGTAGCATAGGTGGAGCAGTATCATAGGAGGAGCAGTAGCAGTAGCATAGGTAGAGCAGTAGCAGTAGCATAGGTGGAGCAGCAGCAGTAGCATAGGTGGAGCAGTAGCAGTAGCATAGGTAGAGCAGTAGCAGTAGCATAGGTGGAGCAGTAGAGGTAGCATAGGTAGAGCAATAGAATCAGCATAGGTGGAGCAGTAGCATAGGTGGAGCAGTAGATTCAGCACAGGTGGAGCAGTAGCAGTAGCATAGGTGGAGCAGCAGCATAGGTGGAGCAGTTGAATCAGCATAGGTGGAGCAGTAGAAGCAGTATAGGTGGAGCAGTAGCAGTAGCATAGGTAGAGCAGTAGAATCATTATAGGTGGAGCAGTAGCAGTAGCATAGGTGGAGCAGTAGCAGTAGCAAAGTTAGAGCAGTAGCATAGGTGGAGCAGTAGCATCAGCATAGGTGGATCAGTAGCAGCAGCATAGGTGTAGCAATAGCATAGGTGGAGCAGTATCATAGGTGGAGCAGTAGATTCAGCATAGGTGGAACAGTAGCAGAGGTAGAGCAGTAGCAGTAGCATAGGTGGAGCAGGAACATGTGAGTGTATGGGAAGTCCAGTGTGTGTGTGTGTGTAGAGTCCAGTGTGTGTGTGGGTAGAGTCAAGTGTGTGTGAGTGTATGGGAAGAGTCCAGTGTGTGTGTATGGGTTGTCCAGTGTGTGTGTGCCTAGAGTCAGTGTAAGAGCGTTCGTTCAAACAAGGGTCAATGCGTGCAGTTCGGGTAGCTGCCCAATTAGCTATTCAGCAGTCTTGTTTAGCAGTGTTATGGCTTTGGGTGGAAGCGGTAGCAGAGTGAACAGTCTATGACTTGGGTGGCTGGAGTCTTTGACATTTCTTAGGGCCTTCCTCTGACACCGCCTGGTAGAGGACCAGGATGGCAGGGAGCTTGGCTCCAGTGACGTACTTAGCCGTATTCACCACCTTGTGTAACGCCTTGCGATCGGTTGCCTTGCAGTTGCCATACCAAGCGGTGACCGAGGAACTTGAAGCTCCTGACCCGCTCCACTACAGCCTTGTCGATGTGGATGGGGGCGTGCTCGTCCCTCCGTTTCCTGTAGTCCATGATCAGTTCCTTTGTCTTGCTGACGTTGAGGGAGAGATTATTGTCCTTGCACCACACTGCCAGGTCTCTGACCTCCTCCCTATAGGCTGCCTCATCATCATCGGTGATCAGGCCAACCACTGTTGTGTCATCTGCAAATTTAATGATGGTGTTGGAGTCGTGCCTGGCCATGCAGTCATGGGTGAACAGGGAGTACAGGAGGGGACGGAGCATGCACCCCTGTTGAGCTCCAGTGTTGAGGATCAGCATGGAAGATGTGTTGCTACCTACCCTCACCACCTGGGGGTGGCCCTTCAGGAAGTCCAGGATCCAGTTGCAGAGGGAGGTGTTTAGTCCCAGGGTCCTTGGCTTAGTGATGAGCTTTGAGGGCACTATGGTGTTGAACGCTGAGCTGTAGTCAATGAATAGCATTCTCACATGTGTTCCCTTTGTCCAGGTGGGAAAGGGCAGTGTGGAGGGCAATAGAGATTTCATCATCTGTGGATCTGTTTGGGCGGATTGCAAATTGGAGTGGGTCTAGGGTTTTTGGGATAATGGTGTTGATGTGAGCCATTACCAACCTTTCAAAGCACTTCATGTCTACGGACGTGAGTGCTACGGGTCTGTAGTCATTTAGGCAGGTTGCCTTTGTGTTCTTGGGCACAGGGACTATGGTGGTCTGCTTGAAACATGTTGGTATTACAGACTCAATCAGGGACATGTTGAAAATGTCAGTGAAGACACCTGCCAGTTGGTCAGCACATGTCCGGAGCACACGTCCTGGTAATTAAGAATGTTAACCTGTTTAAAAGGTCTTATTCACATCGGCTACGGAGAGTGAGATCACACAGTCGTCAGGAACAGCTGGTGCTCTCATGCAGGGGCAGTATTG
This sequence comes from Oncorhynchus masou masou, assembly GCF_036934945.1. NCBI lineage: Eukaryota > Metazoa > Chordata > Actinopteri > Salmoniformes > Salmonidae > Oncorhynchus > Oncorhynchus masou. The sequence goes on along the minus strand of NC_088236.1, from coordinate 6,465,255 downwards.
CTTGCCTTAAATCGAGCATAGAAGGCACTTCACTCGTCTGGTAGGCTTGATTTGCTGGGTATTTCGCGGATGGGTATCCCTTTGTAATCCATAATAGTTTTCAAGCCCTGCCACACCTGTTTAGCGTCAGAGCCGGCGTAGTTTTAAACTTCTAGTCCTGTATTGACGCTTTCCCTGGTTAATGGCATGTTTCTTATGCGTCAGAATTACTGTGCCACTCTTTGAAAGCAGCAGCTCTAGCCTTTAGCTCAGTGCAGTCGTTGCCTGTAATCCATCTGGTTGGGATGTGTTTGTATAGTCACCGTGGGGACGACGTCATCGATGCACTTATTAATGAAGCCTGTGACCGATGTGCTAAACTCCTCAATGTTATTCGATGAATCCTGAACATATTCCAGTCTGTCCTAGATAAAACAGTCTTGTAGCTTAGCATCTGACTCATTGGACCACTTCTGTATTGAGCGAATCACCGGTACTTCCTTGCTTTAGTTTGTAAGCAGGAATCAGTAGGTTAGAGTTATGGTCTGATTTGCAAAATGAAGGGTGAGGGAGGGTCTTGTATGTGTTTCCGTGTGTGGAATTAAGGTGATCCAGAGTCGAGTTGCACAGGGATAGACTACAGTGAAATCTATCACCTGGACGTAAGGTGATCTAGAGTTGTGTCGCCTCGGGTTGCACAGGTGCCATGCTGTTTTTTTCAAGGTGTAAATAGAATGTGTCAATCTACATTTTCATAATCTATGTATGACACGGATAGGCTACAGTGTAATGTTAAAGAAAGTATCATTTGTTTCCCCCGAGTCCATTTTCTGCACCAACAGGTGAATACTGCGTTGCTACGGAAACCGTCCATGGCACCATATTCAGCGGTGGCGTTTCCATGGATACACCATAGGTTGAGTTTGCGGTATGATTGATAACCTCACTGGTGTGCAACCACCCCACCGGTCAGAAGACTGGGCACCTTTCCCGATCCTGTTCCTGTTCCACGTAACCTTTCCAACGAAGCACTTAGTGAACTGGAATATTTACTGCGATTCAGTTTCACTAATGACGACTAGAATTTTCTCTGGACGCAGTTTAAAATGAAACCCTTTGGCACTGACAGATCTCTATCTTTACCCCTGTGAAGACCAACCATGATTCCCAAATGGCACCATAGCCCCTGCATAGTCCACTACGTTAGACCAAGGCCCATAGTAGTGCAGTATGTAGACAATAGGGTTCCATTTGGACTGCAATAGGGTTCCATTTGGAATGCAATAGAGTTCCATTTGGAACTCAGCAGGGTTCCATTTGGAACGCAGAGCAACAGAGAGTTAGGGTGCAGTTTGAACCTGATACAGTTTGGAATGAGGCCCTGTATGAGGCCCTGTAATTGCTTTACCGTTTCCATGTCTCAACTGGCTCTGCAGTTTGCGTGTGTGTGTGTGTGTGTGTGTGTGTGTGTGTGTGTGTGTGTGTGTGTGTGTGTGTGTGTGTGTGTGTGTGTGTGTGTGTGTGTAATGTGTGTAATGTGTGTGTGTGTGTGTGTGTGTGTGTGCGTGTGTGTAATGTGTGTAATGTGTGTGTGTGTGTGTGTGTGTGTGTGTTTGTGTGTTTGTGTGTGTGTGTGTGTGTGTGTGTGTGTGTGTGTGTGTGTGTGTGTGTGTGTGTGTGTGTGTGTGTGTGTGTGTGTGTGTGTGTGTGTGTGTGTGTGTGCATGCAGTGGTAGAAAAAGTATCCAAATGTCATACTTGAGTAAAAGTAAAGATACATTAATAGAAAATGACTCAAATAAAAATGAAAGTCTCCCAGTAAAATACTACCTGAGTAAAAGTCTAAAAGTATTTGGTTTTAAAAATAAATGTAATTTCTCAAATATACTTAAATATCAAGAGTAAAAGTATCAACAAATTCAAATTCCTTATATTAAGCAAACCAGACGGCACAATTTTATTTTGATTTATTTGTATTTATTTGGTTTGACATAGCTTTGTTTTCCTGTGGGACCAGTGAAGTTCAGGAATGACTTCTGTAGTATATATAGTATTGGCAGGAATGACCCATGTTGCGTTTATATTTTGTTAATATTTTGTTCAGTGTAGTGTATAGTATTGGTAGAAATAATTCCTGTGGGACACACAGTGCCTTTGGCAATACTTGAAATTGAGCTCGGGTGCATACTGTTTCCATTGATCATCCTTGAGATGTTTCTTCAACTTGATTGGAGTCCAACTGTGGTAAATTAAGCTGATTGGACATGATTTGGAAAGGCACACACCTGTCGATATAAGGTCCCACACTTGACAGTGCATGTCAGAGCAAAAACCAAGCCATGAGGTTGAAGGAATTGTCCGTAGAGCTCCGAGACAGGATTGTGTCGAGGCAAAGATCTGGGGAAGGATACCAAAACATTTCTGCAGCATTGAAGGTCCCCAAGAACACAGTAGCCTCCATCATTCTTAAATGGAAGAAGTTTGGAACCACCAAGACTCTTCCTAGAGCTGGCCGCCTGGCCAAATTGAGTAATCGGGGGAGCAGGGCCTTGGTCAGGGAGGTGACTCTGACAGAGCTCTAGAGTTCCTCTGTGGAGATGAAGAACCTTCCAGAAGGACAATCATCCCTGCAGCACACCACTAATCAGGCCTTTATGGTAGAGTGGCCAGACAGAAGCCACTCCTCAGTAAAATGCACATGACCGCCCGCTTGGAGTTTGCCAAAAGGCACCTATAGACTCTCAGACCAAGCGTCACATCTGGAGGAAATCGGGGACTGGAAGACTAGTCAGGATCGGGGCAAAGATGAACGGAGCAAAGTTCAGAGACACCCTTGATAGAAACCTGCTCCAGAGCTCTCAGGACCTCAGATTGAGGCGAAGGTTCACCTTCCAACAGGACAACGACCCTAAGACTATTGGTAGGATTGATACCAGTGGGATATATATTACTGTCAGGAATGATTCCTAGTGGGATATATATACAGTAATATTGGTAGGAATGATTCCTAGTGGGATATATATACAGTAATATTGGTAGGAATGATTCCTAGTGGGATATATATATACAGTAATATTGGTAGGAATGATTCCTAGTGGGATATATATACAGTAATATTGGTAGGAATGATTCCTAGTGGGATATATATACAGTAATATTGGTAGGAATGATTCCTGTGGGATATATATACAGTAATATTGGTAGGAATGATTCCTAGTGGGATATATATACAGTAATATTGGTAGGAATGATTCCTAGTGGGATATATATACAGTAATATTGGTAGGAATGATTCCTAGTGGGATATATATACAGTAATATTGGTAGGAATGATTCCTAGTGGGATATATATACAGTAATATGGGCAGGAATGATTCCTAGTGGGATATATATATACAGTAATATGGGCAGGAATGATTCCTAGTGGGATATATATACAGTAATATGGGCAGGAATGATTCCTAGTGGGATATATATATATACAGTAATATTGGTAGGAATGATTCCTAGTGGGATATATATACAGTAGTATGGGCAGGAATGATTCCTAGTGGGATATATATACAGTAGTATGGGCAGGAATGATTCCTCAGCCTGTCTCTCATTCAGAGCCAAGAGAACCCACATCCTTTGCGTCATTGCAGTGATTGAGTCATCAGTATAACTTGAGTTGGGGGGCGTGCGTGCGCGTGCATGTGCGTGTGTGTGAAGGCTGAGACAAAGGAACAGTGTGTCTCTAGGTTGGCCTTGGACTAGTTCTTCTGAACTCTTTTCAACTGTGTTACTCTTATCTAGCCGTCAGAACATTTCCATGAATTATAATCCACATAATAATTCACATTTCTGGATGTTGCAGGATTATTTTCCCTGCTGTGAGAAACTGGTCAAATTATGATAGTACATCTGTATATACACAGTGCTGTTCACACAGCGCAATTGACAGACTGTTTTCTTCAAACATCTCTTGAACAGCACTGTGCATATACAGATGTACTATCATAATTTGACCAGCACAACGAAAGAAACTGTAAAGTAAAGTTGATGTCAGCCCATCTTTTTGTTTCTTCTTCCTTAGGGAAGAAAAATAACTTTTATAATTGAAAATAATGAAACGGTATCAATTAAATAACATGAGTCTTTTTCCCGGTCATAATATTGAGAAAAGGGAACATACAGAAGTGACGACACGGAGAACGTCCTTTCTGACCTCATGCTGAGAGAGTTAACCCGGTGAGTCCTTTAGTAACGTCCGGGTACGTTTTAGAATTCCTCCTTTATTAAACAGACTGCTGGGTTATATCATTGGATTCGTCTAACTCTTCTGCATCCGTAGATACCAACCAGGAGATGTGTGATTAACAGGGGGGCTGGGCTACACTAGCTACATAAGATTCGTTAGAGGGTAAGGGTACAAGAAGCTCACATAGTTGCTGTCACAAAACTCCACATCCTTGTCACTGACTAGTTCGATATTAATTCCCCAGTGAGCAAACTATTTATGTACTTAGGACATTCATATAAATTATTTTTTTATCATGTTTTTGCTTTGACTGAACTTTTCTTTTTAAATGGACATTTGTCAATTAAACTCCTGGATGACACTTTTTTTAATATCAAATAGTGTTGTTCTACTTGTAGCCCTGGTTGTGCTGAACAGAAAAATGGTAAAACACTTACTTAATTGTGAGGCTAAATATAGATTAATGGAAGTCAGATAAATGAAAAGCCTCAAGACTGAAATGATTAAAGACGAAGAAAGTTTGGCGTCTTGAAAGTGGGGAAGCCTAAAAGAACGGACGGCGATAGTCTGTTTCTATAATGTGTGACTGTGTGGAAATAAGATTTCGTTTGTGCGTTTGTGCGTATGTGTGTCAAATCAAATGGCATTGGTCACATACACACGATTTAGTAGAGGTTAATGCGAGTGTAGCGAAATGCTTGTCAGTGTATATGGGGATATGATTCCAAACCTCTGAGAGACGTCGTGTCACAACAGAGAGCAGTCTCAACCAGAACCAACCTACCCGTATAAATATGTTTCGCCTCACCGCGGCTGGGATGGGTAACGCCTTGCTCACAGGAGATCTCAGTAATCTCTTCCCAGGAGCATAATGACCACTCACAGAAAGTAGTGGAGCAACACTTGTGTGTATTGCACGATTCTGAGAAATATTCACACTGTGAACTGTGTTTGAAAATGGTCTTATCGATGGGCAAGTTTGTTCATTTTGTGATGTTTTTGTCACCTGTTTTTATGGATCTCTGCCTAGTTTAGACTAGCTGAAACCTGGATCTCTGCCTAGTTTAGACTAGCTGAAACCTGGATCTCTGCCTAGTTTAGAATAGCTGAAACCTGGATCCCTGCCTAGTTTAGACTAGCTGAAACCTGGATCCCTGCCTAGTTTAGACTAGCTGAAACCTGGATCTCTGCCTAGTTTAGACTAGCTGAAACCTGGATCCCTGCCTAGTTTAGACTAGCTGAAACCTGGATCTCTGCCTAGTTTAGACCAGCTGAAACCTGGATCCCTGCCTAGTTTAGACTAGTTGAAACCTGGATCCCTGCCTAGTTTAGACTAGCTGAAACCTGGATCCCTGCCTAGTTTAGACTAGCTGAAACCTGGATCTCTGCCTAGTTTAGACCAGCTGAAACCTGGATCCCTGCCTAGTTTAGACTAGCTGAAACCTGGATCCCTGCCTAGTTTAGACTAGTTGAAACCTGGATCCCTGCCTAGTTTAGACTAGCTGAAACCTGGATCCCTGCCAAGTTTAGACTAGCTGAAACCTGGATCCCTGCCTAGTTTAGACTAGCTGAAACCTGGATCTCTGCCTAGTTTAGACTAGCTGAAACCTGGATCTCTGCCTAGTTTAGACCAGCTGAAACCTGGATCCCTGCCTAGTTTAGACTAGCTGAAACCTGGATCCCTGCCAAGTTTAGACTAGCTGAAACCTGGATCCCTGCCTAGTTTAGACTAGCTGAAACCTGGATCTCTGCCTAGTTTAGACTAGCTGAAACCTGGATCTCTGCCTAGTTTAGACTAGCTGAAACCTGGATCTCTGCCTAGTTTAGACCAGCTGAAACCTGGATCCCTGCCTAGTTTAGACTAGCTGAAACCTGGATCCCTGCCTAGTTTAGACTAGCTGAAACCTGGATCCCTGCCTAGTTTAGACTAGCTGAAACCTGGATCCCTGCCTAGTTTAGACTAGCTGAAACCTGGATCTCTGCCTAGTTTAGACTAGCTGAAACCTGGATCTCTGCCTAGTTTAGACTAGACTAGCTGAAACCTGGACACAGACGTAGGCCTACTACTTTTAGACTATTGTTGTTAGTAGGAGGTAGTTACATTCTGTAATGTTTAGGGAGGTAGTTACATTCTGTAATGTTTAGGGAGGTAGTTACATTCTGTAAATGTTTAGGGAGGTAGTTACATTCTGTAACGTTTAGGGAGGTAGTTACATTCTGTAAATGTTTAGGGAGGTAGTTACATTCTGTAATGTTTAGGGAGGTAGTTACATTCTGTAATGTTTAGGGAGGTAGTTACATTCTGTAATGTTTAGGGAGGTAGTTACATTCTGTAATGTTTAGGGAGGTAGTTACATTCTGTAATGTTTAGGGAGGTAGTTACATTCTGTAATGTTTAGGGAGGTAGTTACATTCTGTAATGTTTAGGGAGGTAGTTACATTCTGTAATGTTTAGGGAGGTAGTTACATTCTGTAATGTTTAGGGAGGTAGTTACATTCTGTAAATGTTTAGGGAGGTAGTTGGTAGTAGGAGATAGTTACATTCTGTAATGTTTAGGGAGGTAGTTGGTAGTAGGAGGTAGTTACATTCTGTAATGTTTAGGGAGGTAGTTACATTCTGTAATGTTTAGGGAGGTAGTTACATTCTGTAAATGTTTAGGGAGGTAGTTGGTAGTAGGAGATAGTTACATTCTGTAATGTTTAGGGAGGTAGTTGGTAGTAGGAGGTAGTTACATTCTGTAAATGTTTAGGGAGGTAGTTACATTCTGTAATGTTTAGGGAGGTAGTTACATTCTGTAATGTTTAGGGAGGTAGTTACATTCTGTAATGTTTAGGGAGGTAGTTACATTCTGTAAATGTTTAGGGAGGTAGTTGGTAGTAGGAGATAGTTACATTCTGTAATGTTTAGGGAGGTAGTTGGTAGTAGGAGGTAGTTACATTCTGTAAATGTTTAGGGAGGTAGTTACATTCTGTAATGTTTAGGGAGGTAGTTACATTCTGTAATGTTTAGGGAGGTAGTTACATTCTGTAATGTTTAGGGAGGTAGTTACATTCTGTAATGTTTAGGGAGGTAGTTACATTCTGTAAATGTTTAGGGAGGTAGTTGGTAGTAGGAGATAGTTACATTCTGTAATGTTTAGGGAGGTAGTTGGTAGTAGGAGGTAGTTACATTCTGTAAATGTTTAGGGAGGTAGTTACATTCTGTAATGTTTAGGGAGGTAGTTACATTCTGTAATGTTTAGGGAGGTAGTTACATTCTGTAATGTTTAGGGAGGTAGTTACATTCTGTAAATGTTTAGGGAGGTAGTTGGTAGTAGGAGGTAGTTACATTCTGTAATGTTTAGGGAGGTAGTTACATTCTGTAATGTTTAGGGAGGTAGTTGGTAGTAGGAGGTAGTTACATTCTGTAATGTTTAGGGAGGTAGTTGGTAGTAGGAGGTAGTTACATTCTGTAATGTTTAGGGAGGTAGTTACATTCTGTAATGTTTAGGGAGGTAGTTACATTCTGTAATGTTTAGGGAGGTAGTTACATTCTGTAAATGTTTAGGGAGGTAGTTACATTCTGTAATGTTTAGGGAGGTAGTTACATTCTGTAAATGTTTAGGGAGGTAGTTACATTCTGTAATGTTTAGGGAGGTAGTTACATTCTGTAAATGTTTAGGGAGGTAGTTGGTAGTAGGAGGTAGTTACATTCTGTAATGTTTAGGGAGGTAGTTACATTCTGTAATGTTTAGGGAGGTAGTTACATTCTGTAATGTTTAGGGAGGTAGTTACATTCTGTAATGTTTAGGGAGGTAGTTACATTCTGTAAATGTTTAGGGAGGTAGTTACATTCTGTAAATGTTTAGGGAGGTAGTTACATTCTGTAATGTTTAGGGAGGTAGTTACATTCTGTAATGTTTAGGGAGGTAGTTGGTAGTAGGAGATAGTTACATTCTGTAAATGTTTAGGGAGGTAGTTACATTCTGTAATGTTTAGGGAGGTAGTTACATTCTGTAATGTTTAGGGAGGTAGTTACATTCTGTAATGTTTAGGGAGGTAGTTACATTCTGTAATGTTTAGGGAGGTAGTTACATTCTGTAATGTTTAGGGAGGTAGTTACATTCTGTAATGTTTAGGGAGGTAGTTGGTAGTAGGAGATAGTTACATTCTGTAAATGTTTAGGGAGGTAGTTACATTCTGTAATGTTTAGGGAGGTAGTTACATTCTGTAAATGTTTAGGGAGTTAGTTGGTAGTAGGAGGTAGTTACATTCTGTAATGTTTAGGGAGGTAGTTACATTCTGTAAATGTTTAGGGAGGTAGTTGGTAGTAGGAGGTAGTTACATTCTGTAAATGTTTAGGGAGGTAGTTACATTCTGTAATGTTTAGGGAGGTAGTTACATTCTGTAAATGTTTAGGGAGGTAGTTGGTAGTAGGAGGTAGTTACATTCTGTAAATGTTTAGGGAGGTAGTTACATTCTGTAATGTTTAGGGAGGTAGTTACATTCTGTAAATGTTTAGGGAGGTAGTTACATTCTGTAATGTTTAGGGAGGTAGTTACATTCTGTAAATGTTTAGGGAGGTAGTTGGTAGTAGGAGGTAGTTACATTCTGTAATGTTTAGGGAGGTAGTTACATTCTGTAATGTTTAGGGAGGTAGTTACATTCTGTAAATGTTTAGGGAGGTAGTTGGTAGTAGGAGATAGTTACATTCTGTAACGTTTAGGGAGGTAGTTACATTCTGTAAATGTTTAGGGAGGTAGTTGGTAGTAGGAGGTAGTTACATTCTGTAATGTTTAGGGAGGTAGTTACATTCTGTAAATGTTTAGGGAGGTAGTTGGTAGTAGGAGGTAGTTACATTCTGTAAATGTTTAGGGAGGTAGTTACATTCTGTAATGTTTAGGGAGGTAGTTACATTCTGTAAATGTTTAGGGAGGTAGTTACATTCTGTAATGTTTAGGGAGGTAGTTACATTCTGTAAATGTTTAGGGAGGTAGTTGGTAGTAGGAGGTAGTTACATTCTGTAATGTTTAGGGAGGTAGTTACATTCTGTAATGTTTAGGGAGGTAGTTACATTCTGTAATGTTTAGGGAGGTAGTTACATTCTGTAATGTTTAGGGAGGTAGTTACATTCTGTAATGTTTAGGGAGGTAGTTACATTCTGTAATGTTTAGGGAGGTAGTTACATTCTGTAAATGTTTAGGGAGGTAGTTACATTCTGTAAATGTTTAGGGAGGTAGTTACATTCTGTAAATGTTTAGGGAGGTAGTTACATTCTGTAAATGTTTAGGGAGGTAGTTGGTAGTAGGAGATAGTTACATTCTGTAAATGTTTAGGGAGGTAGTTACATTCTGTAATGTTTAGGGAGGTAGTTACATTCTGTAATGTTTAGGGAGGTAGTTACATTCTGTAAATGTTTAGGGAGGTAGTTGGTAGTAGGAGGTAGTTACATTCTGTAATGTTTAGGGAGGTAGTTACATTCTGTAAATGTTTAGGGAGGTAGTTGGTAGTAGGAGGTAGTTACATTCTGTAATGTTTAGGGAGGTAGTTACATTCTGTAATGTTTAGGGAGGTAGTTACATTCTGTAAATGTTTAGGGAGGTAGTTGGTAGTAGGAGGTAGTTACATTCTGTAATGTTTAGGGAGGTAGTTACATTCTGTACTGTTTAGGGAGGTAGTTACATTCTGTAAATGTTTAGGGAGGTAGTTACATTCTGTAAATGTTTAGGGAGGTAGTTACATTCTGTAAATGTTTAGGGAGGTAGTTGGTAGTAGGAGGTAGTTACATTCTGTAAATGTTTAGGGAGGTAGTTACATTCTGTAATGTTTAGGGAGGTAGTTGGTAGTAGGAGGTAGTTACATTCTGTAATGTTTAGGGAGGTAGTTACATTCTGTAACGTTTAGGGAGGTAGTTACATTCTGTAACGTTTAGGGAGGTAGTTACATTCTGTAACGTTTAGGGAGGTAGTTACATTCTGTAATGTTTAGGGAGGTAGTTACATTCTGTAATGTTTAGGGAGGTAGTTACATTCTGTAATGTTTAGGGAGGTAGTTACATTCTGTAATGTTTAGGGAGGTAGTTGGTAGTAGGAGATAGTTACATTCTGTAATGTTTAGGGAGGTAGTTGGTAGTAGGAGGTAGTTACATTCTGTAATGTTTAGGGAGGTAGTTACATTCTGTAAATGTTTAGGGAGGTAGTTACATTCTGTAAATGTTTAGGGAGGTAGTTACATTCTGTAATGTTTAGGGAGGTAGTTACATTCTGTAATGTTTAGGGAGGTAGTTACATTCTGTAATGTTTAGGGAGGTAGTTACATTCTGTAATGTTTAGGGAGGTAGTTACATTCTGTAATGTTTATGGAGGTAGTTACATTCTGTAATGTTTAGGGAGGTAGTTACATTCTGTAATGTTTAGGGAGGTAGTTACATTCTGTAATGTTTAGGGAGGTAGTTACATTCTGTAATGTTTAGGGAGGTAGTTACATTCTGTAATGTTTATGGAGGTAGTTACATTCTGTAAATGTTTAGGGAGGTAGTTACATTCTGTAATGTTTAGGGAGGTAGTTACATTCTGTAATGTTTAGGGAGGTAGTTGGTAGTAGGAGGTAGTTACATTCTGTAATGTTTAGGGAGGTAGTTACATTCTGTAATGTTTATGGAGGTAGTTACATTCTGTAAATGTTTAGGGAGGTAGTTGGTAGTAGGAGAGGAGATACAGTTACATTGTCCAGAAGCTGAGGGAGATTCTTGCATCCTGAAGAGTGCGTTGGCTGGAGAGAGGAGTGACGTACTCAAAGTGGACCCGGACTCTCTCCTTAAGGACCCTGCAGAGCTGGGACTAAAGAAAGACAACTCTGTTACTGTGACAGACACTCCTAAACACTCTGGACTATATATACACACACGTCAACAAAGCACCTAGTTTACGTTTCCTATTAGTTATCATACCCCTTTTTCAAAAGAGCTTGCACAGTAGCATCACCCATCTCCGAAAGGCCTCTCTTAATAAAAATCCCCCCAGCCCGACCCACAGAGAACGGCTGCTCTGTTTTCCCAGACATCAATGAGAAGACCCCTGAAACCCGCTTCACGCTCTCGCCGCCACCTCCATCTCTGCTGCTTTCAGCCTTCCGGTACGTGACATCACCCTGCCGTTCTGGACTCCCGGATACCTAAAGGTGAACGCAGGGGTCGCTGCCTGTTTCCATGGCTACCCCACAGGAGAGGTGGTGAATGCTGCTGTAACTGTGGCTGAGATGGGCGCTGTGCAGCGCTGTGGCAGAGGCAAGGAGGGAGACACACACGTTGCACACACAAACATGCAGACACAAACACACACAGACAGACACACACATACACACACACACTGACAGACATGCAGACAAACACACACAGACAGACAGACAGACAGACAGACAGACAGACAGACAGACAGACAGACAGACAGACAGACAGACACACACACACACAGACAGACAGACAGACAGACAGACAGACATGCAGACAGATATGCAGACAGACAGACATGCAGACAGACAGACATGCAGACAGATATGCAGACAGACAGACAGACATGCAGACAGACAGACATGCAGACAGACAGACAGACAGACAGACAGACAGACAGACAGACAGACAGACAGACAGACAGACACACAACCCCCTCACGCTAACAGAAATGTATTTATATGAAACTAAACATACAGATGTAAGCACATGGACACGTCATATCCGGACACATCAAAAGCAGCTTACTGGAAAGCATGCCCAGACACACACACGCACGCACGCACGAGCACGCGCGCACACACACACACAAAGTCTTTGATATGCTAATGTTGGAGGAACTAAAAAGTTGGATCCTGGTCATCAAACACACCACCAGTATTGACAGAACAATTACCAGGATTTGTGGGCAACACCGTGCTCTATTGTCTCCTAGACATAGTTTTTCACAACAACCTGTACAAGTATTTGTTTTAAATACTTTGTGTTGCCTGTAACTATAAGTCTCCCCCCCCAAAAAATTACTCATACAAATTTTATCAATTGAATTATCTTAGAATCTTAGTCAGAAGTACGGTGATTGAAGATGTAATTATTTCTTACCATGAACTTCATGAGGTGAAGCTTTCAGTTCCAGTTAACTAGGCAAGTCAGCCTAGTGGTTAGAGTGTTGGACTAGTACCCGGAAGGTTGCAAGTTCAAACCCCCGAGCTGACAAGGTACAAATCTGTTGTTCTGCCCCTGAACAGGCAGTTAACCCACTGTTCCTAGGCCGTCATTGAAAATAAGAATTTGTTCTTAACTGACTTGCCTAGTTAAATAAAGGTAAACAAAACAAAAAAAAAAAAAAAACTCTTGGGTGTAGGGGGCAGTATTTGGATGAAAAACGTACCCATATTAAACTGCCTATTTCTCAGGCCCAGAATCTAGAATATGCATATAATTGTCAGATTAGGATAGAAAACAGTCTAAAGTTTCCAAAACTGTCAAAATATTGTCTGTGAGTATAACAGAACTGATATTGCAGGCGAAAACCTGAGGAAAATCAAACCAGGAAGTGGCTTCTATTTTGAAATAGCGTTTCAATCGGGGACGTCACTTGCTCTGAGACCTTGAAGTAGTGGTTCCCCTTTACTTGTTTGATTTGGGTCTAACCAGCACCATTTCAACTTTAAACATCATCAAATCAACAAGGCTATATAGGCTTAGTTTAATACACTGAAAACAAACTTAAAGATACAAAAAACAAACATTTTAATCAACATTGCTAAATGTCATGTGGCTGATTAATGTGTATGCTAAAAATATTGACTCATCCTACTAGTTGAATGCCAATATCATCCTCTATTTCATGTTATCAAAATGGCAGGGTAGCCTAGTGGTTAGACACTAGTGGTTAGACACTAGTCAAATCAAAAATCAAATCAAATTTTATTTGTCACATACACATGGTTAGCAGATGTTAATGCGAGTGTAGCGAAATGCTTGTGCTTCTAGTTCCGACAATGCAGTAATAACCAACAAGTAATCTAACTAACAATTCCTAAACTACTGTCTTATACACAGTGTAAGGGGATAAAGAATATGTACATAAGGATATATGAATGAGTGATGGTACAGAGCAGCATAGGCAAGATACAGTAGATGGTATCGAGTACAGTATATACATATGAGATGAGTATGTAAACAAGTGGCTAGTGATACATGTATTACATAAGGATGCAGTCGATGATATAGAGTACAGTATATACGTATGCATATGAGATGAATAATGTAGGGTAAGTAACATTATATAAGGTAGCATTGTTTAAAGTGGCTAGTGATATATTTACATCATTTCCCATCAATTCCCATTATTAAAGTGGCTGGAGTTGAGTCAGTGTCAGTGTGTTGGCAGCAGCCACTCAATGTTAGTGGTGGCTGTTTAACAGTCTTATGGCCTTGAGATAGAAGCTGTTTTTCAGTCTCTCGGTCCCAGCTTTGATGCACCTGTACTGACCTCGCCTTCTGGATGATAGCGGGGTGAACAGGCAGTGGCTCGGGTGGTTGATGTCCTTGATGATCTTTATGGCCTTCCTGTAACATCGGGTGGTGTAGGTGTCCTGGAGGGCAGGTAGTTTGCCCACGGTGATGTGTTGTGCAGACCTCACTACCCTCTGGAGAGCCTTACGGTTGTGGGCGGAGCAGTTGCCGTACCAGGCGGTGATACAGCCCGCCAGGATACTCTCGATTGTGCATCTGTAGAAGTTTGTGAGTGCTTTTGGTGACAAGCCGAATTTCTTCAGCCTCCTGAGGTTGAAGAGGCGCTGCTGCGCCCTCTTCACGATGCTGTCTGTGTGAGTCGACCAATTCAGTTTGTCTGTGATGTGTATGCCGAGGAACTTAAAACTTGCTACTCTCTCCACTACTGTTCCATCGATGTGGATAGGGGGGTGTTCCCTCTGCTGTTTCCTGAAGTCCACAATCATCTCCTTAGTTTTGTTGACGTTGAGTGTGAGGTTATTTTCCTGACACCACACTCCGAGGGCCCTCACCTCCTCCCTGTAGGCCGTCTCGTCGTTGTTGGTAATCAAGCCTACCACTGTTGTGTCGTCCGCAAACTTGATGATTGAGTTGGAGGCGTGCGTGGCCACGCAGTCGTGGGTGAACAGGGAGTACAGGAGAGGGCTCAGAACGCACCCTTGTGGGGCCCCAGTGTTGAGGATCAGCGGGGAGGAGATGTTGTTACCTACCCTCACCACCTGGGGGCGGCCCGTCAGGAAGTCCAGTACCCAGTTGCACAGGGCGGGGTCGAGACCCAGGGTCTCGAGCTTGATGACGAGCTTGTCTTCACTCCATGTAAAGGGTTATCAAGCAGATTCCTTTTCCTATGGCTTCCTCATGGTGTGAACAGTCTTTAGACATAGTTTCAGGCTTTTATTTAAAAAAATGAGCGAGAAAGATCACATTGCGTCATTGTATGGCTGGGTGCCAGCAGCGTTTTGCATGCGCAACAGCTTGGAGCAGACATTTTCTCTCTCTCTCCTCTTGAAGAAGCTACATTCCCGGTTGATATATAATCGATTATATATTGTAAAAACAACCTGAGGATTGATTATAAAAAACATTTGACATGTTTCCTCGATCATTACGGACACTATTTGTAATTTTCGTCTGCGATGTCATGACCCGAGCCTGTTGATTTCTGAACATAACGCGCCAACCAAATGGAGGTATTTTGGATATAAAAATAACCTTTATGGAACAATGATTTAGATGCACTATTGTAAAGTGGCTGTTCCACTGGATGTCAGAAGGTGAATTCACCAATTTGTAAGTCGCTCTGGATAAGAGCGTCTGCTAAATGACTTAAATGTAAATGTAATGAACAAAAGGAACATTTATTGTGTAACTGGGAGTCTCGTCAGTGCAAACATCCGAAGATCATCAAAGGTAAGCGATTGAATTTATTGCTTTTCTTACTTTCGTTAGCAATCTACTTGGCTGCTAGCTGTTTGTAATATTTTGCCTTCTGAGAAAGATGTGCTTACATAAACACTTGGTATGCTTTCGCCAAAAAGCTTTATTGAAATCTGAAACGCCAGGTGGATTAACAACAAGCTAAACTGTGTTTTGCTATATTGCACTTGTGATTTCATGAAAATTAAATGTTTTTAGTGATTTAATTTGAATTTGGCGCTCTACAATTCAGTGGTGGTTGATGAAAATGATCCCACGCTAAGAAGTTTTAAGAGCAAATTCTTAGTTTACAATGACAGCCTACTGGGGATCAGTGGGTTAACTGCCTTGTTCAGTGGGCAGAACGATAGATTTTCACCTTGTCAGCTCAGGGATTCGATCGAGCAACCTTTCGGTTACTGGCACAAAGCTCTAACCACTAGGCTTACCTGCCGCCCTGTTTGTACTGCTGAAATCGAACACAGCCATGTTGGTGAGGATGATGATGGTGGTGGTGTTGATGGTGGTGGTGGTGATGATGGTGGTGTTGATGATGATGATGGTGGTGGTGATGATGGTAATGATGATGGTGGTGATGATGATGGTAATGATGATGATGGTGATGATGGTGGTGGTGAGGATGGTGGTAATGGTGGTGAGGATGGTGGTAATGATGATAGTGATGATGATGGTGGTAATGATGATGGTGATGATGATGGTGGTGGTGAGGATGGTAATGATGATGATGATGGTAGTGGTGAGGATGGTGGTGATGATGATGGTGATGATGATGGTGGTGTTGATGATGGTGGTGGTGATGATGGTGGTAATGATGATGATGATGATGTTGATGGTGATGGTGATGATGATGGTGATGATGATGTTGATGATGATGGTGGTGTTGATGGTGATGGTGGTAATGATGATGATGGTGGTGGTGGTGGTGATGATGTTGATGATGATGATGATGTCGATGGTGGTGATGGTTGGAAATCGAGCAATCATAAGTCATGAAATGGTGGTCAGTCATCATGGAAATGTCCTGCACATTTGTACAGTTGACGGGACAATGACGTCTGCTAATCCCACGCTATAGGGCAAGGTGCCCTTTGACTGTAACTGGTGGCCGTGTGTTGTCTATTCCATCCAGGATGTGACTGTTTGAATTCGATGGCTATACACTGACCTCTTCAGAGCAGTAAGTACAGTTTGAGCTTATCCATATACAGATGAGTTCTATCGGGGCAATAGTTAGAGAGTACATGCTTTTGGTTATTCGTACTGATTAAGGATCCCGATTAGCCACTGCAAAAGCATCAGCTACTCTTCCTGGGGTCCACAGGAAACATGACATCATACATAGTACGGAACACTATTCGTCACACGCAGCCTACGTATCAGTACATACACATAATATCGAGGTCTAATACATAGTACAATACATAGCGAATTTCAATACAATATATATGAAATGGCTGTGTCTCATCACTGTGTACAGTGGACTGGACAAGACACACACTAATGACCCCACATTTCCCCATCACAAGCACTTTTCAGAACTAAAGTACGATAGGTACCATCAAGTACCAGGGGAAACCCATTAAACCTTGGTTCTCCACGTCAGTTAATAAAATGGTTGACACTGGCCAAGCTCCAGCTTGGTGCTCCGACCGCAAAGAGGAAAGCCCTGACGGTGCACTTGCTCCAGCCGAGGACTCTGAGAAGCGTTTACACTGCGGCTTCTGAGAAAACCACCTGGGACTCCCCACATCGCAACAGATGGGCGAGCAACCCAACCTTCCTCCCAGTTAGGGACGGAACAGTGCCCTGAGGAGCCAACCATAACAATAACCCCAGGTTCAGCATCTGCCGGCAGAATGTCTCCTCTGCACTTACACAGAGTTCATATAAGGCTTTTGGCTCCACTAGGAGATATAAGGAATAAGTGAAGTCACAGTGATTTCATAGACAGAAAGACATGTTAGTGAATATGGTTATATATGGAAATATTAATATATGTGAATATATTAACGTTGAGCTTAATCTGAGCGGCTATAATAGCTTTGGATCCCTGGTATTGACAATGTGACAGCTTCCTGTGACAGCTTCCTGTGACAGCTTCCTGTGAAAGCTTCCTGTAACAGCTTCCTGTAACAGCTTCCTGTGAAAGCTTCCTGTGACAGCTTCCTGTGACAGCTTCCTGTGACAGCTTCCTGTGAAAGCTTCCTGTAACAGCTTCCTGTGAAAGCTTCCTGTGACAGCTTCCTGTGAAAGCTTCCTGTGACAGCTTCCTGTGACAGCTTCCTGTGAAAGCTTCCTGTGACAGCTTCCTCTAACTGTAGGTGGCAAGAATCAGACTTCTCCTTGATAGTGTCCTAACTTTAATCTCAAAATTCAGTTTTTTTAAAGCATTTGCACCCAATCAACGTTTGTATCGGTTTTTCTCTTTATTCAGCCTCTATATCATTTAACATTATAAAATCCCTTGCCATGGGTTCTACCTCTTGTCCTGATCTAGTCCTAAAGATTGACTCACTGCGATTTCAACATGTGCTCCATCCATTCTGTCACAGATTGGCAGCAGTCTGTTTTCCCTGTCTTTACAGTAGTTTACAGACCCAGGGACCTGCCAGCTCTGCGGCAATTCATTGACAGAAGTCTAACTCCCTCTGCTGGACACGTTTAGCACACGCAGATAGTGACAAGACATCGTGGTATTCCAGATGAGTCTACTGCTACCAGTTTACGGGTGAGTGGGTGGAACCTTTTTCAATGAGTAGACACGCGTAACAATAAGGAAATCAAAGGTGAAAGTAAAGTTTCACATCTGCCATTTTAGCACACAAAAGGCACATCGGATTCAATACATGACTTTTGATTAAGTACATTAAAACTAGATTTTCTTTCTCCTGCGTTAACCTAAATTCAGAGGTAAGTTAAATGAGCGGAGGAAGTGTGTTCACTCTAAGACTATATATTTATATGGATTACCTGCGGATTAGGTTCCTGTTAGAGCCGATTTGGACATATTTGTATAAAAGACCGAACATATGGAGCTCCATGTACATTTGTGTAAATATATTAAATATTAATGTAAATGATGAAATATTAGGTACGTACCTTTATGATTTATATTTACCTGATTGAGATATATTCATTTGTTGTCAGTTTTTGCCCCCCCCCCCCCCTTGCCTGACATACAGACATAATATGTATTTTCCATATCAAGTATTTTATGCTTTAAGTTGATTGGAGAATAATTTATTTGTTAGATATAAGAAGAATAAACATTTTAGTTGCACCATATCCCTGGATGTCATTGAATGTTTGGCCATTTGGAAACCTTGAGTGTGGACTGTATGCGTACCAAACAACCCCGCTTCAGGCTTGGGCAGTGGCTATGGTAAAGACGAAAGGAAGCCACCACAGTTCCATTGCTTCGTGTTTGAGTGTTGAGACATCGAATTCTACGCCTCTAGTGTGTTCAAGTTCGAAAAAAAACATATCACGGTCGTGGCTTACTTAAATAACTCAATGATTTCTCCAAAACACGTAATTGTTCCGTAGCCAGTGATGTAGTTGTAAATCGTGAGGTACCAGAACACAAAGTGAGCGTGAGAGGGGTGTGGTACCAGAACACAAAGTGAGCGTGAGAGGGGTGTGGGGGAGTTCTGAGGTACCAGAACACAAAGTGAGCGTGAGAGGGGAGTGACCTGGGGAGTTTTGAGGTACCGGAACGCATGAAAAAAAAAACTTTTAGAATAAACATGCATATCATCGCATTTGAGTAGTGGCATAGAGCAATAGAGAGACACTTTCTGAAGTTGCATATATGGGGAACATTTATAGGATCTGTGGAAAATATGGCCTATTATAAACACATTTCATGCAATTCTACATCATTTTACATGACTGGAGACTTTGGCAGTATCTTGTTTAATACCGCACAAGTGATCGAAATGGCAGGCTACTTTGACACTGACAGGACTGATAATCTGACATCAATAAAAACAACCTGTCTTGAATCCATTACTATCCTAGGGCCTGGTGTGTGGAGACACATATTGTAGGCTACAATATGAGGAGTAAATTATAGTCCTGAACATGCTTTCTGGTCAAACCCCACCTCCGATTTCATTTTAACAACGAGTAGGCTAGATGTATGCTGTTGCTGCATAACGTAATAAATAAGAGCCTTTTCACAGATCCTATTTTTTCCTACTACAGTGTCCTGTCAGACACTCAGCTGTCAATCGGAAAATAGTAGCCTGGACACAAACAATAATAATAACGAAAATAACAACAAAAATAAATAATAACAATAAACAATAAAATAACGGTACCTTATTAACAAGTACAACATACTTTTTTTTTAAACCAGTTGCTATTGTGGATTGTGATGTCTTGCTACAGGTAGATGTCATACTTTGACCAGCTTCTCACAACAGGAAAATAATCCTGCAGCAACAAGAAATGTGAATTATTATGGTCATTTTTGTCGGAGCTGATACATTTTTTTGTTAGGATAAATCAAGTCTGACATTTTTAATGTGGAAATTACAAACTTTAGAAGGCTCTTTTTGTATCTTTGACAACAGAGTGATCAAATTAACACAGTACACCTGTACCCTCTAGAATAGATCTTCTAGAATAGATAGACTATCTTCATTTGTTGCTTCCCAGGAAATGTATCTTTGACAACAGAGTGATCAAATTAACACAGTACACCTGTATCTTGTATCCTCCCTCTAGAATAGATAGACTAGACAAAAATGTCTAGACCACAAAGACTACGCTGAGTGTCCCGTATCAGCCCTCAATCATGAGTTCCTCACAGGAAGATGAGGGGGGCGTGGGAAGCAGGTAGGCCCCTACATGCTTTTTCAATTGTAATTCCTGTCAGCATACCCGTTGTAAATGAAGGCAAACTGAATTGATGATGGCTTACTGGCATGTCACAGCCTCATTCATATCTAGTAATATATTAACAGGAATATTGAATAAAACATGACTGTTATAATTTGTCCGTTTAACATAATGAAAAATACTTCTTATGTTTCACAGTTGCAGTAAACAGTAATATTGCAATAATAAGTCATTAACAGTTTATAAACTAGGTCTATATACGGTACCAGTGAAAAGCTTCACAACACCTACTCATTCAAGGTTTTTTCTTTATTTTTACTATTTTCTACATTCTGCATAATCTACATAATAGTGAAGACATCAACACTATGTAAATAACCCATATATATGTTTTATTATATTATTTTATAATGTATATTTTAAAATATGCTGCACCAGATGACCTGGCTTTCACAATCACCTGACCTCAACCCATTTGAGATGGTTTGGGATGAGTTGGACTGCAGAGTGAAGAAAAAGCAGCCAACAAGTGCTCAGCATATGTGGGAACTGCTTCAAGGCTGTTGGAAGAGCATTTCAGTTGAAGCTGGTTGAAAGAATGCCAAGAGTGTCCAACCCTGTCATCAAGGCAAAGGGTGGCTACTTTGAAGAATCTCAAATATAAAATATATTTTGATTTGTTTAACAACTTTTTGGTTACTACATGATTCCATATGTGTTATTTCATAGTTTTGATTTCTTCACTGTTATTCCACAATGTAGAAAATAGTAAAAACAAAGAAAAACCCTTGAATGAGTAGGTGTGGCCAAACTTTAGACCTGTTATGTACATTATAAACCTTTCAGAAATTATTGTGGGTAAACCGTAATGGAAAATTTCACCTAAAAATTATATTTTTCTATTTGTTTCATTAGTCCATTGTTGATATACACCCAAAATGTTTTGCACGTCAGCAATCCAGTTTTGAAGATATATAACTTTCAAGATGGCATAGCAGACGGACATTTGTCTTATCCCGTCCCGTGTATATACAGTTTTCTTCGTATATTTTTAATATATTTTTCATATTTTTTAATCTCAATTTCCATCTACGGACTGAACATACTCTCCTGCAACCCGCCTCACTCAATGTGGTAAGGGTCTGCTATTTTTTATACTTTAGAACCGGAACTCCCATCAGAAGCTAGCCAGATAACTAGCTACTAGCTAGTAGACAGTCACTGCTAGCGGTCATCACCGTTAACTCGGGACACCAGCGCTGCACAGCGCGATATCAACCCAGAGCATATCCGATTGCTCTTTCTCTACCACATCTCCGGATTCCTACCACAAGCTCTGAACCTTTACACCGGATCATCGCAGCTAGCTAGCTGCTATCCGAGTGGCTAATCCTGCTTAACGTCTCTGTCCCAAAGCAAGCCCCAGTTAGCCTGGAGCTAGCATCGAGCTAGGCCCATCTCCCGGCTATCCGAAGAGATCCATCAGACACTTCATGGGCTTCGATACCTCTTTTGGCAATTGGCCTGGACCCTTTTCTGCCGATCCATCACAACTGGTCTGCCGACATAACCATCCGAGGGGGTTTCAACAGTCTGTTCTGCTGCAACGTCCCCCGCAGGCCCATCTGCTAGCCTGCTAGCCCCAGCCCGCTAGCTGTTTGAATCGCTGTGTCTCCAGCTCGCCTAGCTACTCACTGGACCCTATGATCACTAGGCTACACATGCCTCTCTCTAATGCCAATATGCCTTGTCTATTGCTGTTTTGGTGAGTGATTATTGTCTTATTTCAATGTAGAGCCTCCAGCCCTGCTCAATATGCCTTAGCTAGCTAGTCCTTTTGTTCCACCCCCCACACATGTGGTGACCTCAACTAGCTTAAATGGTGCCTCTAGAGACACAACCTCTCTCATCATCACTCAATGCCTAGGTTTACCAACACTGTACTCACATCCTACCTTACCCTTCTCTGTACATTATGCCTTGTATCTATTCTACCATGCCCAGAAACCTGCTCCTTTTACTCTTTGTTCCGAACGCACTAGACGACCAGTTCTTATAGTCTTTAGCCGTACTCTTATCCTACTCCTGCTCTGGTGATGTAGAGGTTAATCCAGGTCCTGCAGCACCCAGCATCACTCCCATTCCCCAAGCACTCTCATTTGTTGACTTCTGTAACCGTAAAAGCCTTGGTTTCATGTATGTTAATATTAGAAGCCTCCTCCCTAAATTTGTTTTATTCACTGCTTTAGCACACTCTGCCAACCCGGATGTCCTAGCCGTGTCTGAATTCTGGCTTAGGAAGGCCACCAAAAATCCTGAAATTTCCATCCCTAACTATAACATTTTCCGAAAAGATAGCACTTCCAAAGGGGGAGGAGTTGCAATCTCCTGCAGAAACAGCCTGCAGAGATCTGTCATACTATTCAGGTCTGTGCCCAAACAATTTGAACTTCTACTTTTAAAATCCACCTTTCCAGACACAAGTCTCTCACCGTTGCCGCTTGTTATAGGCCCCCGTCAGCCCCCAGCTGTGCCCTGGACCCCATATGTGAATTGATCGCCCCCCATCTATCTTCAGAGTTCGTACTGTTAGGTGACCTAAACTGGGACATGCTCAACACCCCGGCTGTCCTACAATCTAAGCTAGATGCCCTCAGTCTCACACAAATGATCAAGGAACCTACCAGGCACAACCCTAATTCCGTAACCATGGGCACCCTCTTAGACATCATCCTGACCAACTTGCCCTCTAAATACACCTCTACACCAAGGCTTTTGACTCTGTCAATCACCGCATTCTTATCAGCAGACTCAATAGCCTTGGCTTCTCAAATGAATGCCTCGCCTGGTTCACCAACTACCTCTCAGATAGAGTTCTGTGTGTCAAATCGGAGGGCCTGTTGTCCGGACCTCTGGCAGTCTTTATGGGGGTGCCACAGGGTTCAATTCTCGGGGGGACTCTTTTCTCGTAATATATCAATTATGTTGCTCTTGCTGCTGGTGATTCTCTGATCCACCTCTACGTAGACGACACCATTCTGTATACATCTGACCCTTCTTTGGAAACGGAGCTAACAAACCTACAAAAGAGCTTCAACGCCATACAGCACTCCTTCCGTGGTCTCCAACTGCTTTTAAATGCTAGTAAAACTAAATGCATGCTCTTTAACCGATTGCTGCCCACACCCTCCCGCCCGACTAGCATCACTACTCTGGACGGTTCTGATCTAGAATATGTGGACAACTACAAATACCTAGCTGTCTGGTTAGACTGTAAACTCTCCTTCCAGACTCACATTAAGCATCTCCATTCCAAAATGAAATCTAGAATCGGCTTCCTATTTCACAACAAAGCCTCCTGCACTCATGCTGCCAAATATACCCTCATAAATCTGACTATCCTACCGATCCTTGACTTCGGTGATGTCATCTACAAAATAGCCTCCAACACTCTACTCAGCAAACTGGATGTAGTCTATCACAGTACCATCCGTTTTGTCACCAAAGCCCCATATACTACCCACCACTGCAACCTGTATGCTTTCATTGGCTGGCCCTCACCACATATTTGTCGCCAAACCTGCTGGCTCCAGGTCATCTATAAGCCAACACTTCCTTTGGCCACCTTTCCTTCAAGTTCTCTGCTGCCAATGACTGGAACGAATTGCAAAAATCACTGAAGTTGGAGTATTATATCTCCCTCACTAACTTTAAGCATCAGCTGTCAGAACACTCTACCTGTACACAGCCCATCTGTAAATACCACACCCAACTACCTCATCCCCATATTTTCCCTTTGTTCTTTTGCACCCCAGGAGCTCTACCTGCACATCATCATCTGCACATCTATCACTCCAGTATTAATGCTAAATTGTAATTATTTTGCCCTCTATGGACTATTTATTTATTTATTGCCTTTCCTCCCTACTCTTCTACATTTGCACACACCGTATATAGATTTTCTTTTTTGTGTTGTTGTCTGTACATTTGTTTATCCCATGTGTAACTCTGTGTTGTTTGTGTTGCAGTGCTTTGCTTTATCTTGGCCAGGTCGCAGTTGTAAAGGAGAACTTGTTCTCAACATGGCCTACCTGGTTAAATAAAGGTGTTCTCAACATGGCCTACCTGGTTAAATAAAGGTGTTCTCAACTGGCCTACCTGGTTAAATAAAGGTGTTCTCAACTGGCCTACCTGGTTAAATAAAGGTGTTCTCAACTGGCCTACCTGGTTAAATAAAGCTGTTCTCAACATGGCCTACCTGGTTAAATAAAGGTGTTCCCAACTGGCCTACCTGGTTAAATAAAGGTTCTGAACTGGCCTACCTGGTTAAATAAAGGTGTTCTCAACTGGCCTACCTGGTTAAATAAAGGTTCTGAACTGGCCTACCAGGTTAAATAAAGGTGTTCTCAACTAGCCTACCTGGTTAAATAAAGGTGAAATAAAATAAAAAATACAGAAATACAGCCAGTATGATGCAACATCAGGATGCAAAATGCATTATTCCGGCTGTATTTCTATATTTTGAAAGTTATATATTTTAACTTGATTGCTGATATGCAAAACATTTTGGGATTATATCAACAATGGACTAATGACACAAACAGCAAAAGAGAGTTTTCCGGTCTCACTTTTCCTTTAATGTGAATGTTATTGTTTCATTGATGCAATTTATATTACAGCCCCCAGTCTGTGCAGTCATCAGCATCTCCAGCACGCAGCTATCTGTCCATGAAGAGTGGCCAGTCAATGGGTCAGCCCATTAATTTCAGAGATAGAGCTTTGGACGGAGAGTTTAGGTGAGTTGAACATTTTGCACAGGGAAGTGGTAATAGAAAGGTCTGAATACAGTTTAGTTTCAACTGAAAATTAGAAGAAAAAAGAAAGATTTGTTTTATAGAATATTACTTTACCTCTCAATACAAAGGCTGTTAGGAGGAGCATCATCTGCTTTTGATATTATATTTGTTATTGGCTTTGGTTACACCATTCTAATTTAAGCCATTTCTATTAGACACCAAAATATACAACTCATTCATTTCTAATGAATCAATATCTTCCAATAATACAACTTGAGAGTTCTTGATTGCAATTATTCACACATTTGTTTTACAAGGTCCAGCTCATCATTCAGTTCCCAGGTTTGGGGAATGATGGCATTGATTGTTTTGAGGTTATTTGAACAGATTGCAGGATAATAGTGATGTCAGAAAACACATTTATAATGTGCCAGTTAACCCCTTAAACACTGGTTGTAGTGGTGCTAATATAAATGGCCAGCAGGTGGAACAATAACCACAATGAAATGAGGTTCGATAAACATTAACATGTATATACTTTTCCGAATAATATTCTACATTTTATTTCATATCAAAATGACTCTTATTGAATTAATGTTTTTCAACTGTAGTTTAAGTTCACAACTCAAACCCTGTTCACCCTTTATTTGGTACATAATCATATCAGCATCATTGTAAACGAAGGCAAACTGAATTGATGATGGCTAACAGGATTGTCACCTTGGCAAGCTCAGCTTCATTTTGCATTGAGGAATATTTTAAAAGGAATATTAAATTAAACAAACAATAAATTTGTTATGATTTGTCTGTTTAACATAAAAAAACAATGATGTCTTGTGTTTCACAGTTGCAGTCAAGAATAATATTGTTATCATAACTAATTAACACTTTATAAACTAGGGCCAGGATTCAATCCGACTGAGGGTGGTTGACAATCCGGCGTTTAAAGGCAATCTTCCTGCATTAGTGGAGATTAGTACATACAGGGCATTTCTTCTTCTATGGTTTCATATAGGTACATACAGGGCATTTCTTCTTCTATGGTTTCATATAGGTACATACAGGGCATTTCTTCTTCTATGGTTTCATATAGGTACATACAGGGCATTTCTTCTTCTATGGTTTCATATAGGTACATACAGGGCATTTCTTCTTCTATGGTTTCATATAGGTACATACAGGGCCTTTCTTCTTCTATGGTTTCATATAGGTACATACAGGGCATTTCTTCTTCTATGGTTTCATATAGGTACATACAGGGAATTCTGAAAGTATTCAGACCCCTTCACTTTTTCCACTTTGTTACGTTACGGCCTTATTCTAAAATTGATTAAATAAAACATACAAAATAGAAACAATTCTCATCAATCTACACACAATACACCGTAATGACAAAGCAAAAACTGGTTTTAAGAAATGTTTGCAAATTTATTTTAAAAAATTAATAAAATGAAATATCACATTTACATATGTATTCAGACCCTTAACTCAGTACTTTGTTGAAGCACATTTGGCAGCGATTACAGCCTTGAGCGTTCTTGGGTATGACTACAATCTTGGCATACCTGTATTTGGGGAGTTTCCTCCATTGTTCTCTGCAGATCCTCTAAAGATCTGTCACGTTGGATGGGGAGCGTCGCTGCACAGTCATTTTCAGGTCTCTCCAGAGATGCTCGATTGGGTTCGAGTCCAGGCTCTGGCTGAACCACTCAAGGACATTCAAAGACTTGTCCCGAAGCCACTCCTGCATCTTCTTGGCTGTGTGCTTAGGGTTGTTGTCCTGTTGGAGGTGAACCATCGCCCCAGTCTGAGGTCCTGAGCGCTCTGGAGCAGGTTTTCATCAAGGATATCTCTGTACTTTGCTCCGTTCATCTTTCACTCTATCCTGACTAGTCTCCTAGTCCCTGCCGTTGAAAAACATCCACACCTCATGATGCTGCCACCACCCTTCACAATAGGGATCGTGCCAGGTTTCCTCCAGACTTGACGCTTGCTTGGTTTGATTTGTCATTCAGGCCGGAGAGTTCAATCTTGGTTTCATCAGACCAGAGAATATTGTTTTTCATGGTCTGAGAGTCCTTTACGTGCCTTTTGGCAAACTCCAAGAGGGCTGTCATGTGCCTTTTACTGAGGAGTGGCTTCCGTCTGGCCACTCTACCATAAGAGCCTGATTGGTGGAGTGCTGCAGACATGGTTGTCCTTCTGAAAGGTTCTCCCATGTCCACAGAGGAACTCTGGAGCTCTGTCAGAGTGACCATCGTGTTCTTGGTCACCTTCTTGACCAAGGTCCTTCTCCTCCGATTGCTCAGCTTGGCTGGGCGGCCAGCTTTAGGAAGACTCTTGGTGGCTCCAAACTTCTTGCATTTAAGAATGATTGAGGCCACTGTGTTCTTGGGGACCTTTAATGCTGCAGAAATGTTTTGGTACCCTTCCCCAGATCTGTGCCTCGACACAATCCTGTCTCCTCAACTCCTACCTCATGGCTTGGTTTTTGCTCTGACATGCACTGTCAACTGTGGGTCCTCATATAGACAGGTGTGTACCTTCCCAAATCATGTCCAATCAATTGATTTTACCACAGGTGGACTCCAATCAAGTTGCAGAAACATCAAGGATGATCAATGGAAGCAGGATGCACCTGAACTCAATTAAGAGTCTCATAGCAAAGGGTCTGAATTCTTATGTAAATAAGGTATCCTGTTTTTTTAAATTTTGAATACATTTGCAATCTTTTTTAAATACCTGTTTTCACTTTGTCATTATGGGATATTGTGTGTTGACCGATGAAGATAAAATGTATTTAACCCATTTTAGAATAAGGCCGTAACGTGACAAAATGTGGAAAAGGTGAAGGGGTCTGAATACTTTCTGAATGCTCAATCTGAAATTACTTTTGAAAGACACATTGTTGAGGTCTAATTGAATTCCATCAAAAGCTTAGTTACATTCTAAACCTTTTTATAAATCATTGTAGGTAAACCTTAATGTGAAAGTTACCCACGTTAGATATTATTGACTGTACCTGAGAAACACGAGGTTTGTGTTCACCAGATTCATGTTTTCATTGATGCAATTTATATTACAGCCACCAGTCTGTGCAGTCAGCAGCATCTCCAGCACACAGCTATCTGTCCATGAAGAGTGGCCAGTCAATGGGTCAGCCCATTAATTTCAAAGATAGAGCTTTGGACGGAGAGTTTAGGTGAGTTTAACAATTCAAAGGGAAGTATTGATAGAAAGAAGATGTGAATATAGTTTAGTTCAAATGGAATATGCAAAACAGGAAGATTTCATGACCGAGAATTATAAGGTTCTTTCACCAAAAAGATGACTGAAATAATTGGCTTAAAGTTCCAACCCCTCATTGGTTTGAATAATGTGAGCACCATATAGGTAGAGAATATTGTGCAGAACAAAGTATTGATGACGTCTACCCATTTCGTACATAGCCCAACCAGAAGCCATGGATTACAGGCAACATCCACACTTAGCTTAAGGGTAGAGTTGCCGTTTTCAAGGAATGGGAGTTTCAATTGGACGCTTATTAGAAATCACACTATTTATATATATATATATATATATATATATATATATATATATATATCACGACGACAAACAGACAAAGCGTCAATACAGGACCAAGATTGAGTGAAGTGCCTTCTATGCTCGATTCAAGGCAAGCAATACTGCCCCTGCATGAGAGCACCAGCCGTTCCTGACGACTGTGTGATCTCACTCTCCGTGTGAGTAAGACCTTTGAAACAGGTTAACATTCTCAGTACCCGGGACGTGTGCTCCGGGCATGTGCTGACCAACTGGCAGGTGACATTTTCAACATGTCCCTGACCGAGTCTGTAATACCAACATGTTTCAAGCAGACCACCATAGTCCCTGTGTCCAAGAATACTAAGGTAACCTGCCTAAATGACTACCGACCCGTAGCGCTCACGCCTGTACTCACGTCTGTAGGCATGAAGTGCTTTGAAAGGTTGGTCACGGCTCACATCAACACCATCATCCCAGACACCATGGACCCAATCCAATTCACCTACCGCCCCAACAGATCCACAGATGATGCAATCTCTATTGCACTCCACACTGCTCTTTCCCACCTGGACAAATGGAACACCTATGTGAGAATGCTGTTCATTGACTACAGTTCAGCGTTCAACACCCTAGTGTCCTCAAAGCTCATCACTAAGCTAAGGACCCTGGGACTAAACACCTCCCTAAAGTAGTAATAAGTTACATATTTGGGCCCATATTCATAGTACACGATGACTACGTCAAGCTTGTGACTCTACAAATTGGTTAGATGCATTTGCTGTTTTGGTTGTGTTTCAGATCATTTTGTGCCCAATATAAATTAATTGTAAATAATGTATTGTGTCATTTTGGAGTCACTTTTATTGTGAAAAATGATGACTGAGAAAGTTATAGAATCACAAATATCATACCGCCATCGATAAAAGACAGTACTGTGCAGCCGTCTTCATCGACCTGGCCAAGGCTTTCGACTCTGTCAAACACCGTATTCTTATTGGCAGACTCAACAGCCTTGGTTTCTCTAATGACTGCCTCGCCTGGTTCACCAACTACTTCTCAGAGTTCAGTGTGTCAAACCGGAGGGCCTGTTGTCCGGACCTCTGGCAGTCTCTATAGGGGTGCCACAGGGTTCAACATTCTGTATACATCTGGCCCTTCTTTGGACACTGTGTTCATAAACCTCCAAACGAGCTTCAACGGCATACAACACTCCTTCTGTGGCCTCCAACTGCTCTTAAATGCTAGTAAAATGAAATGCATGCTCTTCAACCGATCGCTGCCCACACCTGCCTGCCCGTCCAGCATCACTACTCTGGACGGTTCTGACTTAGAATTTGTGGACAACTACAAATACCTAGGTGTCTGGCTAGACTGTAAACTCTCCTTCCAGACTCACATTAAGCATCACATTAAGCATCTCCAATCCAAAGTTAAATCTAGAATCGGCTTCCTATTTCACAACAAAGCATCCTTCACTCATGCTGCCAAACATACCCTCGTAAAACTGACTATCTTACCGATCCTCGACTTCGGTGATGTCATCTACAAAATAGCCTCCAACACTCTACTCAGCAAACTGGATGCAGTCTATCACAGTGCCATCCGTTTTGTCACCAAAGCCCCATACACTACCCACCACTGCGACCTGTATGCTCTCGTTGGCTGGTCCACGCTACAAATTCGCCGCCAAACACACTGGCTCCAGGTTATCTATAAGTCTTTGTTAGGTAAAGCTCCGCCTTATCCTAGCTCCCTGGTCACCATAGCAACACCCACCCATAGCACACGCTCCAGCAGGTATATTTCACTGGTCATCCCCAAAGCCAACACCTTGTTTGGCCGCCTTGACTTCCAGTTCTCTGCTTGCTAATGACTGGAACAAATTGCAAAAATCACTGAAGTTGGAGACTCATATCTCCCTCACTAGCTGTAAGCATCAGCTGTCAGAGCAGCTTACAGCCCATCTATAAATAGCCCATCCAACTACCTCCTCACCCATACTGTATACAACCAACCATCTACCTCATCCTCAAATTTGTTTTTTATTGTTTTGCTCTTTTGCACAACAGTATTTCTACCCGCACGTCCCAGGGTAGTGGTTAGAGCGTAGAGGCGGCAGAGTAGCCTAGTGGTTAGAGCGTAGAGGCGGCAGGGTAGCCTAGTGGTTAGAGCGTAGAGGCGGCAGGGTAGCCTAGTGGTTAGAGAGTAGAGGCGGCAGGTTGCCTAGTGGTTAGAGCGTAGAGGCGGCAGGGTAGCCTAGTGGTTAGAGCGTAGAGGCGGCAGGGTAGCCTAGTGGTTAGAGCGTAGAGGCGGCAGGGTAGCCTAGTGGTTAGAGCGTAGAGGCGGCAGGGTAGCCTAGTGGTTAGAGCGTAGAGGCGGCAGGGTAGCCTAGTGGTTAGAGCGTAGAGGCGGCAGGGGAGCCTAGTGGTTAGAGCGTAGAGGCGGCAGGGGAGCCTAGTGGTTAGAGCGTAGAGGCGGCAGGGGAGCCTAGTGGTTAGAGCGTAGAGGCGGCAGGGGAGCCTAGTGGTTAGAGCGTAGAGGCGGCAGGGGAGCCTAGTGGTTAGAGCGTTGGACTAGTAACCGGAAGGTTGCAAGTTCAAATCCCCGAGCTGACAAGGTACAAATCTGTCGTTCTGCCCCTGAACAGGCAGTTAACCCACTGTTCCTAAGCCGTCATTGAAAATAACAATTTGTTCTTAACTGACTTGCCTAGTAAAATAAAAAAATTAAAATCTGCACATCTATCACTCCAGTGTAAATTGATAAATTGTAATTACTTTGCCACTATTGGCCTATTTTTTTTGCCTTACCTCCTTACTTCATTTGCAGACACTGTATACAGATTGTTCTATTGTGTTATGGACTGTACGGTTGTTTATCCCATGTGTAACTCTATGTTGTTTTTATTGTCGCACTGCTTTGCTTTATTTTGGCCAGGTCACAGTTGTAAATAAGAACTTGTTCTCAACTGGCCTACCTGGTTAAATAAAGGTGAAATAACCCCCCCCCCCAAAAAAAAAAAATGGTGAGAGGTTAGCATGTCTTGGGGGTATGATATAAAATGCTAACCTCCCCTGTTATTGTAATGGTGAGAGGTTAGCATGTCTTGTGGGTATGATATAAAATGCTAACCTCCCCTGTTATTGTAATGGTGAGAGGTTAGCATGTCTTGTGGGTATGATATAAAATGCTAACCTCCCTTGTTATTGTAATGGTGAGAGGTTAGCATGTCTTGTGGGTATGATATAAAATGCTAACCTCCCCTGTTATTGTAATGGTGAGAGGTTAGCATGTCTTCGGGGTATGATATAAAATGCTAACCTCCCCTGTTATTGTAATGGTGAGAGGTTAGCATGTCTTGGGGGTATGATATAAAATGCTAACCTCCCCTGTTATTGTAATGGTGAGAGGTTAGCATGTCTTGTGAGTATGATATAAAATGCTAACCTCCCCTGTTAAAGTAATGGTGAGAGGTTAGCATGTCTTCGGGGTATGATATAAAATGCTAACCTCCCCAGTTATTGTAATGGTGAGAGGTTAGCATGTCTTCGGGGTATGATATAACATGCTAACCTCCCCTGTTATTGTAATGGTGAGAGGTTAGCATGTCTTCGGGGTATGATATAAAATGCTAACCTCCCCTGTTATTGTAATGGTGAGAGGTTAGCATGTCTTGGGGGTATGATATAAAATGCTAACCTCCCCTGTTATTGTAATGGTGAGAGGTTAGCATGTCTTGGGGGTATGATATAAAATGCTAACCTCCCCTGTTATTGTAATGGTGAGAGGTTAGCATGTCTTGGAGAATGATATAAAATGCTGACCTCTCCTGTTATTGTAATGGTGAGAGGTTAGCATGTCTTCGGGGTATGATATAAAATGCTAACCTCCCCTGTTATTGTAATGGTGAAAGGTTAGCATGTCTTGGGGGTATGATATAAAATGCTAACCTCCCCTGTTATTGTAATGGTGAGAGGTTAGCATGTCTTGTGGGTATGATATAAAATGCTAACCTCCCCTGTTATTGTAATGGTGAGAGGTTAGCATGTCTTGGAGGTATGATATAAAATGCTAACCTCCCCTGTTATTGTAATGGTGAGAGGTTAGCATGTCTTGGAGGTATGATATAAAATGCTAACCTCCCCTGTTAAAGTAATGGTGAGAGGTTAGCATGTCTTCGGGGTATGATATAAAATGCTAACCTCCCCTGTTAAAGTAATGGTGAGAGGTTAGCATGTCTTCGGGGTATGATATAAAATGCTAACCTCCCCAGTTATTGTAATGGTGAGAGGTTAGCATGTCTTCGGGGTATGATATAACATGCTAACCTCCCCTGTTATTGTAATGGTGAGAGGTTAGCATGTCTTCGGGGTATGATATAAAATGCTAACCTCCCCAGTTATTGTAATGGTGAGAGGTTAGCATGTCTTCGGTGTATGATATAACATGCTAACCTCCCCTGTTATTGTAATGGTGAGAGGTTAGCATGTCTTGGGGGTATGATATAAAATGCTAACCTCCCCTGTTATTGTAATGGTGAGAGGTTAGCAGGTCTTGGGGGTGTGATATAAAATGCTAACCTCCCCTGTTATTGTAATGGTGAGAGGTTAGCATGTCTTGGGGGTATGATATTTGTGCTTCTGTAACTTTCGCACTCATTATTATTTATTCAGGATTATCCGTAGTCATGGTAGCATCTACATGAATTTAGACGTGTTTTAGAAACATATTATCTTCCTATTTATATTAAAAGTGACTCCAAAATGACACAATACATTATACTGGAGTACAGAGCCAAAACAACCAAACACGTGTCACTTTCCCAATCCTGTTGGAGCGTACTGTAAGTTAGGAAACCTCGTGTCCATTTATCAAGGTACCCTTTAAGACATAAAACCAAGGGGTATTCAGGTACTTTTTTCAGTCTTGTGAATGTTAAAGTTGAGGAAGTACGTGTTATATATGCTATTGCTACCAGCTAACATAATCTCTCCCCCTTTGTGCAGTGCACTGACAGCCAGTCTGCTGGCAGAGGACCACTTCAGATGCTCAGTGTGCACAGAGGTTCTCAACGAGCCAGTCTCCATCCCCTGTGGACACAGTTTCTGCAGGCAATGCATTGAGACCTATTGGAACAAACCAGCGAATAAACAGGTCTACGACTGTCCCGGGTGCCAATGTAGATTCAGAACATGTCCCCATCTCTCCAGCAATTCAGCCTTGGACAAAGTGATCCGGAAACTCCGTCAGACAGGATTCAAGGTCCCTGCACTTCCCCCTCACCGCTACGCTGGACCCGGAGATGTGGCCTGTGATCTCTGCACTGAGAAACAGCTCAAAGCTGTGAAGTTCTGTCTGACCTGCGCTGCCTCCTACTGTGAGAGCCACGTTAGGCAGCACTACACCGTAGCGGCACTGCAGAGACACACACTGGTGGAGGTGACTGGAAACCTGGATCAAAAACTCTGCGATGAAGAACAACAGACTGCATTAAGGCTGGAAGCTAAATTTGAACAGATGAATAAAGAGTTTGCTGAGGAAAAAACACACAAAAACAAACTGATGCAGGTACACTATTTTATCAACACTTTACTTTATTAACTAGAGGAAACTAATAACTAATAGTATTTCCTCTCTGTACTAGGCCGGACTAACTAGATAATCAGTATCCTACTTATATTTTACAGTAGCGATTATGATTTCATTTTCTCCCCAGAATGTAAAGAATCCAACCACTGACTTAACCTGTTATGCAAAGAGGTCATCCAAAGGTAAGATACAATTCAAATCAAATTTTTATTAGTCACATGCGCAGACTTTACATTGAAAGGCTTACTGATGAGCTCCTAACCAACAATGCAGTTTAAAAATATGGATAAGATTAAGAGATGACAGTAACAAGTATTTAAAGAGCAGCCGTAAAATACCAATAGCGAGACTATATACAGGGGGTACCAATACAGAGTCGATGTGCGGGGGCACTGGTGTCGAGGTAATTGAGGTAGTTATTAAAGTGACTATGCATAGATAATAACAGAGTAGCAGCCACATAAAAGGGGGGGGGCAATGCAAATAGTCTGGGTTGCCATTTAATTAGCTGTTCAGAAATCTTATAGCTCGAAGGTAGAAGCTGTTTAGAAGCCTCTTGGACCTAGACTTGGCGCTCCTGTACCGCTTGCTGTGCGGTAGCAGAGAGAACAGTCTATGACTAGGGTGGCTGGAGTTTTTGACCATTTTTAGGGCCTTCCTCTGACACCGCCTGGTATAGAGGTCCTGGATGGCAGGAAGCTTGGCCCCAGTGATGTACTGGGCCATACGCACTACCCTCTGTAGTGCCTTGCGGTCAGAGGCCGAGCAGTTGCCATAACAGGCAGTGATGCAACCAGTCAGGATGCTCTCGATGGTGCAGCTGTAGAACCTTTTGAGGATATCCGGACCCATGCCAAATATTTTCAGTCTCCTGAGGGGGAATAGGTTTTGTTGTGCCCTCTTCACGACTGTCATGGTGTGTTTGGACCATGCTAGTTTGTTGGTGATGTGGACACCAAGGAACTTGAAACTCTCGACCCGCTCCACTACAGCCCCAATGAGAATGGGGACGTGCTCGGTCCTCCTTTTCCCGACGTCCACAGTTCTCCTGTTGAATGATAGTACAGTGATTTGTATTTCCTGTAGTGTGTTTCTCTCTCCTTTGATTCTCAGATTGGGCAAACGACTGTTTTGTGCTGGCTGCCCTTGGTCGCCCCCTAGACCTTGGGATGATGTATGACTGCTGCAATGATAGTCTTTGCTCAGGTACACTTATTGTGTTTTTGAGTGCATATATCGGAAATAATATGTTTAATAATAAAGCAAAGGTTGGCAAGCAAGGTCTTTCCAGACAGCTGGATTTGCTGATTATCTCTGCGACTTTTCTGACCTTGATTTAGTTTTTGGGTTGTGGGGTTTTATTTTGAAGGGAAATAATTTGAATTATTTGAGAACATTGACCCAGATAATTAAAAAAACTGTAATTCTGTCAATTCTGCTGTGAAATGAATATCCTTTTATCTCCTAAGATGTCGGTCTATGGGATGAGAGCACAATAGCCAACATGCGTCAGTCTCTGCCTCGGCCTCACAAAGAGGTGACGTGTATTGAAGGAGACTCCCTACAGGACAGATTCGGGGCTCTGGATGTTTCCACTTCTCTCAGGGCCAGTGTCTTGTCTGGGCTGGTGAAGGTTGGTGGTGCTGCTGAATACCTGAACCATCCTGTTCAGTCCAAAAACACGGAGCGGGTCACTCTACAGTACAGAACCACTACCAGGCTGGACATGCTCAGTCACAGGGTATTTGAAGAGACCGTCAAAAGGGAATCAAAGGCAACACACGTGGTGATGGCTGTTCTCTATGGAGCTCACGCATTTTGTATCTTTGACAAATGTGTCAGTGGAGAGAAAAGGGCTGGTGGAGGAGAAGCCGATATGCACAGTGTTATCAAGAAGATGGCTTCCTCCTTCAGTGCAGATCATATGTTATCCAGCTTGAGTGACAATGAGAAAATAAACCGTTTGTTGTATCAGTGTACACTCCACAGTGATGTAGACCATATCAACGGCTCCATGACTTATGACCAAGCAGTACAAGCTCTTGAAACTCTCCCGAAGCACCTTGCACAACAGGGAGAGAAAGCAGTGCCTCTGTACGCATGGCTCTATCCTCTGAGGAATCTGGACACTTCAATTCAGATCACTCAAGGCTTTCTCTCCGAGGCCGAGGACGTGGTGGAGCATCTGAGGCAGGTCACCATGAGATGCCAGGACACAATGACATTATTACACGTCAACGATGATGTGATGAAATGGTTCCCCAGTGTGAAAGAAAAATTTGCAGAATTTTCTGAGCTGCTGCAGATGTACCAGTCCGAGTTTAAGAGAGGGCTGGCTGTGGCAGTAAAGACCGTGAGAGAGAGTGAAGAGATGGATGAAAAGAGCCTGAGAGACATTCTCCAGAACCATGACCAATCACCATTCTGTTCTCAGCACACACATCAGTGGGTTAGCAACAAAGAGGAGGAGATAAAGGCTCTGCTTATCTGCAAAGAAAAAAACATCCACATTTTAAAGGTCCAGGAGAAACCAAACAACATCCCCACGGGGAAGAAGGTCCAGGAGGAACCAAACAACATCCCCACGGGGAAGAAGGTCCAGGAGGAAGCAAACAACATCCCCACGGGGAAGAAGGTCCAGGAGGAAGCAAACAACATCCCCACGGGGAAGAAGGTCCAGGAGGAAGCAAACAACATCCCCACGGGGAAGAAGGTCCAGGAGGAAGCAAACAACATCCCCACGGGGAAGAAGGTCCAGGAGGAACCAAACAACATCCCCACGGGGAAGAAGGTCCAGGAGGAAGCAAACAACATCCCCACGGGGAAGAAGGTCCAGGAGGAAGCAAACAACATCCCCATGGGGAAGAAGGTCCAGGAGGAAGCAAACAACATCCCCACGGGGAAGAAGGTCCAGGAGGAAGCAAACAACATCCCCACGGGGAAGAAGGTCCAGGAGAAAGCAAACAACATCCCCACATGGAGGGAGGTGCTGACCCCAAACAGGACGCTGTGCTTCACGCTCACCTCACTGAGGGGTGAAGATCCATACCTTTCCACCATGAAGCAATACATACATTCTGCACTAGAGACCACCACAAACCAATCAGGGATCACCAGACAGCAGCAGACACATCATGCCTTCAAGCCTCCAGATTTAACTGAAAAAATACAGTCTGACCTCCACGTGTTCACCACATCCTATGAAGACAGAAGAGATGGAGAGAAATTCAATTTTCTTGTTGCAGTTATACCTGATGTCACCTTTCCTGGATCCTGCATTGGTCTTTATCAAAATGGTCGTCTTATAGGCCGCAATTTCAAGCTTGGATCAAAGCCAAATCCAGCCGAAGTAACAGAGATAAAACAGACCAGCTTCCGTCTGAAATTTCCTCAGTCAAAGGTCATGAGTCCTGTGAAGTACAGAATAGAGTATAAAGCAGAAAGTGATGTTCAATGGACTGTTGGATATTTACCACCTGGTCCTGGATCTGTGGGTCCTGACCAGTGTAACACTTGTAGGTTGCCCGGTTTGAAACCTGACACTAAATACCAGGTTAGATACAGTGCCGTGGACAGCTCTAGTATGAGTGACTTCAGCACGGTCACCATGGTAAAGACAAACCCAAGGTCCACACCTGGACAGCCCTGTGTGAAACTGCTGGACGGAGAAAAGGTCAGAGTCACATGGCAGATGGAGGAAGAGGAAGATGGCGGTCCCGTGCTACGTTATGCCGTGGAGTTCAAAGAGGCAGGGCTTGAAGGCTGGTCCAGTGTGTCAACAACAGGGCCTGAACGTACATGCACCTTATCTCAGACCTCCAGTACTTGCTACCGTGTCAGAGTCTCTGCAGTCTATGGAGAGGGGGACACAAGTAAACCCAGCACAGAAACAGACATCCCTGTAAATGGTGAGTAATCACTATGGATTTTATAACTTAATATTTGTCATTAATTCATAAGACGTGATTATTCTCGAAAATCCATTACTATAATCAGTAGCATTAACCATCTGGCAAACATTCTCCATGCATCATATTGAAGCAATTTAAGTCCATACAATATTGATTTCTCTTTTTCAGTCTGGTCCATAGACCTCTCACAAAGGAAAGCCTCCTTCCTCCTAGAAGTGCTGAAACCAGAGAAGAAACCAGTGGAGCTGAAGGGCTGGTCAGATGACGAGAGTGAAGTGAGGAGTTTCCTTCAGTGTCTGCCCTACATCTCACAGCTGAGGTGAGTGTTTTCCCGGCAACTAGAAGATCATCATTGTTTTACTCGTGAGCGACTCTTCCTTTTTTGTTCCTGACGTATAAAATCTCCGTCTAAGAGCCAGTCATTGGCTTAACCATTTCTGACTCAGAATTACACGCAAATGACGTTCATTTGAAAAGCTCTGGTTAGTTATTTTTTGACAAACAAAGGGGTGTAATGGGTTTGCACTCGAAGATGTCGCATAAAAATGTATTATTTTGTGTTTTAAATACATTTTCAATGCATCAGGGATAGCGTACACAGACGTTTTGGCTTTATACGGCCTTCGTCAGGATCTAGGTACAATTGTATTTTAATTTAAAACAGCATTTGTAAAGAACAGCAGATGAGCAGCAGGTGATTCTAATCAGGATTGTCACTCATCTGTCAATCGGGGATGTGGCTTTTCCGATCTACCTGTGTACAAATTAGTTACAAAGAAATACAGAATTATAGAGTATGGGAGCAGGCACGAAGGCCAATTCACAAATCAATCGTCCCAGGTGCCCGCTCACCTAAATAGATCACATCAATTCATGAGATAGCCCACCACATAGAACATCAGGCATATCCATTCATAAATATACGGGACCAAATCTTAAACGATATTAAAAATCTGATATGCACATTGTTCTTGTATAACAGTCTAAATGTTACTCATAGGAAGGAGGTGAAATCGAATTATTTCTTTAAACCGTGTGGAAATACAGAATTCTATTTATATCCACATGGCTGCTCTTTGGAGTAAATTATGGTAAATTGTCATAGTCATATATCCACTATTGGAAGTCAAGATATCACCTCACCAAATTGCGAGACCCTTTATAGAACAAAATAATTATATTCAAGAATTTTGATTTTATTTATTGTTTATTTATTTCACCTTTATTTAACCAGGTAGGCCAGTTGAGAACACCTTTATTTAACCAGGTAGGCCAGTTGAGAACACCTTTATTTAACCAGGTAGGCTAGTTGAGAACAAGTTCTCATTTACAATTGCGACCTGGCCAAGATAAAGCAAAGCAGTTCGACACATACAACAACACAGTTACACACGGAATAAACAAAACATACAGTCAATAATACAGTAGAAACAAGTCTATATACGATGTGAGAAAATGAGGTGAGATAAGGGAGGTAAAGGCAAAAAAAGAGACTTAAATACTTTAATTTAAAGACCCGAAGGGATTTGGTCTCAACGTAGACTTTGATCTGAAGCCATTCTTGTGATTATTGTGACTTTGCCATTGTAATTGTTTTGTAAGCTTGTGTTGTCAAATGAATCTATGATCGTATGCTATCGACGTTAACACAGATCAGACACGGACAGAGTAGGATTAGCTCTGTTTCAAGGGTGTTTTATTTAAATAATAAATCAAAAAAAGAAAAGGATAGGTCTCCCCCATGAGACCCTCTCCGGGACACCGTCTTCTGGGCTCCGGGTCTTGCTGTATCCTGTCGGGCACACAAAAAAATTAACTCACACCTCCGCAAGCGTCCCCAACTATACTGGAGTCCTTTCCTCCCCCAGTCTCTCCCCTGTGTGCTGCCCTTCTGGCAGCTTTATGGGCCTCGCACGCTGGTGAGCAATCAGCCCTTGATTACTCACGAACTCCCAAT
Source organism: Oncorhynchus masou masou (assembly GCF_036934945.1). Lineage (NCBI taxonomy): Eukaryota > Metazoa > Chordata > Actinopteri > Salmoniformes > Salmonidae > Oncorhynchus > Oncorhynchus masou. The sequence continues at coordinate 6,425,448 of NC_088236.1, read as the reverse complement.
CAGCCCCAATTAGTTCTGGCCGGAGAGCCCGTCGAGACCTGGCACGTCCAGCAGATGGCGCCATCGCCTCGTGATGTATCCTCCGTGTGTCACCAGGCCTCGACGAGTCTCCCCCTGGTGGCTGAGTAGTATACATCTGAAATGCCTTACCTGACGAAGTGTCTCAGAATAATATCATTTCTATTTGTTCCCGGACGTAAGAATGTATTAATGAGTTAGGGATTTATTTAGTGATATAAAAATGTTTATCAGTGTTTTAAATGGCCTAATACACATTTGCCAATAAATCACAGTTTTAACATCCTAGTTTTGATTTACATTTGGTTGAGTTGTCAACTAACTAAATGTTATTGGATTTGGGTTAAAAGGTGATTGATTTAAAATCTTAATATTAAAAATTATATACCTTACGTAGATAACTTTCTGTAAATCTAATCAGTTTCCCGTGTTGATTTAATCAGAGAATTTTGTTGGTTAAAATGACGTGGGAACTAAATGGATTGAATCTGTTTTTGAACCGTGGGTAATGATATTAAAATGTGTTTCTTTGCTTAAAATGAGGTTCGTGAACAACGACAACAACGCAGGCGTTATCCAGTTTGTGCTCAATCTGAGTGTCGCAGCAGCAGACCACGATGCAAGGACAGGATGGAATTGTTCGAAGTTCCTATCCCTGGTATGGAGCTACAGCTCCTTCCCATTCAATGAAGATGTTCATCCTTCAGATCAATGTCACTTCCTTCTGGATCTTTACTCGTGTGCAATGGCATCTGGGATTAAAAAGGCCAGGAGTCTCATTCCATTACTTCGGCCAGTTTACCAGTCAGCTCCAGCAGTCTGGTACGTGAATCTGGCTGGAAGAAAGGCCTCCGTCTTCCTCAAAGTTCTGAAACTCCAACCAGTGAAAAGGCCAATGCAGGTGAAATGTTGGTCAGATAAAGAAAGTGAAGTGAGGCGTTTCTTTCAGTGTTTGCCCTACGTCTCACAGCTGAGGTGAGTTATCTACCTCAAACAAACACTGGTATCTACAAATAAACATCCATAATAAAACTACACACACAATCAGTGAAATTACCATAAAACGATACACTGTTTAATGAAAGTAGTGCCCAGGGAATATCTGTAGCAATACACATCATCAAGACAGACGAGAGTGATCATTTGAATTCGCCTGAAGTACAAAAATGTATATTGTGTGCAACAAAACTTAACATCTTTGCTTCCTGCTTTCAACATGTTTTAACATTATGTATTTTATTTTGTGTTTTTCAGTTTTAACGACAACAATCTTGTATACTTCCTACGGAAAAATGGAGAGCAGGCCGAGCATTTTGCCGCTCTCTTCCAAGCTCATGGCTTCACCCTGTCATTGGGAGGAGAGTTATCCAGGCAAACCTGCACTTCTGTGGGGAGAATCTTGGCCCTCTGTGCCTCAGGAGTGAAACTCGGTCTCACACCCAGCAAGATTTCTCTCGGAGGAGCTTCGATTCTCTTCAGACATCCGTTGATGCTACACAACCTCATGTATGCAAATGTATCAAAACTTCAAGAAACACAAATCTATACATTTCATTGATTTTCCCTCTCAAGTTTTCATTGCTAATCACAGTTTTTTGTTATTATTACAATTTTCAGACTAAATGAGATCATGACAGTGAAACTGACCAGACTGCTTGCGACTGGTAGAGTCAGTGCTCCAATGGGGGTTGAGGAGATTTCGCTGGTTATTGAGAACTCACAACTATCGGAGGATGTGCTTTCTAGGGTCCTGAGTAGTGTGGCGTCCCTGCTGAGAGTCTGGACTGTGCAGCGTCTGGACCTGACGAAGTGTACTATCCACGGTCACTCTCTCATCCTGTTGCTGGGTTACCGGGGACCTCTGAAACTCAAGTGAGTCTGCAGAAGACCGTTATTGCTGTAGTCTGGTGAAAGGTTTATGTTTTAGGATTTATATGTGTGCATGCTCTTATGTATGTTGGGAGGCAGGTAGCCTAGTGGTTTAGAGCGTTGGGCCTGTAACCGAAAGGTTGCTCGATCGAATCCCCGAGCTGACAAGGTAAAAGTCTGTCGTTCTGCCCCTGAACAAGGCAGTTTAACCCACTGTTCCTAGGCCGTCATTGTAAATAAGAATTAGTTCTGAACTGACTTGCCTAGTAAAATAAAAAAAATACATAAAATGTATGTTCTCACCTGACAGACTGTGTCCGGACACTCTGCAGCAGCTGGCTGGAGTTGTGCATGAAGCTCGGGACAAGGACCTGACTCATTCATTCTTAAAGAAAGTTGGTGGAGACCTGACCTCCTGCAGGCTGGACTGGGAAGTGCTTATTTCTCTGCTGCAGTATTCAAACCACAAAATCACTGTGAATCTCAGAGAGAACAGGCTTTCAGTGAGAAACATCACAGGTCTTCGTCCCTTTCTAGGCAGGATTACTTTAAAGAGGTATGGGTTTTTCCTACTTGCCACTTTTTTAAATCCTAGTTTATCTTAAGAAACTAAATACATTGGTTTTCGTGTTAAAGAACCGTCATTTTAAAAGAGCAGTGACTTGTTTCCCATGATGCAGTGTTGAGAGGAAACTGCTGCTGCTGTTCCTCCACTGCTACTCTGCCTCAAAGATCCAGCCAGGGGCAACAGCCCTGCTTGGGGCTCTGCAGCATAGACTGGACTTCTCCTCCTCTGTGGACTTGTCAACAAAGGACCAGGGGAAGCCTCTGTGTCTGAGCTCTGCTGACTGCAAGGTCATCGCCAGAGTCCTGAAGCAGAGCCGTTACGTCACAGAGCTGATCCTAAGCGATTGTGAGATTTCAGACAGAGCACTCAGGAAGCTGCTGATGAAAATCCCATGCAGAGTTAATCTCAGGTTAGAGACATGCAATGACTGACAACACAGCTCTTAGCTCCCTCTGTAGATGTCTACTGGAGAACTTATTTGTATTGCTTTTAATCTTTTTAATGAATTTATCTTATTAACACTGTTCCAGCTAGCTATTTGTGTAGGTAGCTATCAAGTAAACCCAATGATAATAGTTCAATAGATCAGTCCAGGCTAACTTGTTGTTTTTAGAATCCCAGACTTTGGCTTTACAGGCTTGGTTATGAATGACATTTTTCATTTTCAAAAACGTTGCATCTCTCCATCTTAACTGGCTGACCTTGTCTCTCTCTTTTCTCTCTGACTCAGCCCCAGTAAAGCCATATTGGTTCAACTTGTACAAACTTGTAACAAGAATAATGCAGTGCGTCATGCAGGATCCCTGGTCAGAGCCCTGCGCGGGGAGATGGACCTCAGTGAGACCATGCTGGATCAGAAGGCCTGTCATTCTCTGGCCCTGGTTCTGGAGTATTCAAAGGGGCTATCAGAACTGGACCTCAGCCGCTGCCAACTCACAGACCACCACCTACAGCCTCTGCTCGCACACCTGCACAAAGTCCAAGTCCTGGAGTGAGTGTTTTTGAAGATCATAATGAAAATCAAACTCAAGAAAATACATATTACTAGTTAAAAACATTTTTTTAAAGCATATATTTTGGGAACGTCAATAGATTGTGATGTTGGGTATATAAAGATTACAATGTGAATGTGGTTTTAACATTTTATAAAAACACAACGTTTCACTCACTGCTTGTGCATCTTTTAAGAAAATGTTATTTGCTCCAATCATCAGCATAATGTGACGAATCCAAAAAAGACTCTGTTGCTAATTCACTATGCACATGCTGCTAGGGCTCGGTAGTTTTCCTTCCCTAATGAAGACATGTTCTGTTGCTAATTCACTATGCACATGCTGCTAGGGCTCGGTAGTTTTCCTTCCCTAATGAAGACATGTTCTGTTGCTAATTCACTATGCACATGCTGCTAGGGCTCGGTAGTTTTCCTTCCCTAATGAAGACATGTTCTGTTGCTAATTCACTATGCACATGCTGCTAGGGCTCGGTAGTTTTCCTTCCCTAATGAAGACATGTTCTGTTGCTAATTCACTATGCACATGCTGCTAGGGCTCGGTAGTTTTCCTTCCCTAATGAAGACATGTTCTGTTGCTAATTCACTATGCACATGCTGCTAGGGCTCGGTAGTTTTCCTTCCCTAATGAAGACATGTTCTGTTGCTAATTCACTATGCACATGCTGCTAGGGCTCGGTAGTTTTCCTTCCCTAATGAAGACATGTTCTGTTGCTAATTCACTATGCACATGCTGCTAGGGCTCGGTAGTTTTCCTTCCCTAATGAAGACATGTTCTGTTGCTAATTCACTATGCACATGCTGCTAGGGCTCGGTAGTTTTCCTTCCCTAATGAAGACATGTTCTGTTGCTAATTCACTATGCACATGCTGCTAGGGCTCGGTAGTTTTCCTTCCCTAATGAAGACATGTTCTGTTGCTAATTCACTATGCACATGCTGCTAGGGCTCGGTAGTTTTCCTTCCCTAATGAAGACATGTTCTGTTGCTAATTCACTATGCACATGCTGCTAGGGCTCGGTAGTTTTCCTTCCCTAATGAAGACATGTTCTGTTGCTAATTCACTATGCACATGCTGCTAGGGCTCGGTAGTTTTCCTTCCCTAATGAAGACATGTTCTGTTGCTAATTCACTATGCACATGCTGCTAGGGCTCGGTAGTTTTCCTTCCCTAATGAAGACATGTTCTGTTGCTAATTCACTATGCACATGCTGCTAGGGCTCGGTAGTTTTCCTTCCCTAATGAAGACATGTTCTGTTGCTAATTCACTATGCACATGCTGCTAGGGCTCGGTAGTTTTCCTTCCCTAATGAAGACATGTTCTGTTGCTAATTCACTATGCACATGCTGCTAGGGCTCGGTAGTTTTCCTTCCCTAATGAAGACATGTTCTGTTGCTAATTCACTATGCACATGCTGCTAGGGCTCGGTAGTTTTCCTTCCCTAATGAAGACATGTTCTGTTGCTAATTCACTATGCACATGCTGCTAGGGCTCGGTAGTTTTCCTTCCCTAATGAAGACATGTTCTGTTGCTAATTCACTATGCACATGCTGCTAGGGCTCGGTAGTTTTCCTTCCCTAATGAAGACATGTTCTGTTGCTAATTCACTATGCACATGCTGCTAGGGCTCGGTAGTTTTCCTTCCCTAATGAAGACATGTTCTGTTGCTAATTCACTATGCACATGCTGCTAGGGCTCGGTAGTTTTCCTTCCCTAATGAAGACATGTTCTGTTGCTAATTCACTATGCACATGCTGCTAGGGCTCGGTAGTTTTCCTTCCCTAATGAAGACATGTTCTGTTGCTAATTCACTATGCACATGCTGCTAGGGCTCGGTAATTTTCCTTCCCTAATGAAGACATGTTCTGTTGCTAATTCACTATGCACATGCTGCTAGGGCTCGGTAGTTTTCCTTCCCTAATGAAGACATGTTCTGTTGCTAATTCACTATGCACATGCTGCTAGGGCTCGGTAGTTTTCCTTCCCTAATGAAGACGTGTTCTGTTGTATACTAGTACTAGGCTACTGTATGTAAAGAAATTATTATGCAATATATTCCCTGTACTTAATGACATTATTCCCCCCCTCCCTTTCTCTGTCCTCTCTCTCTCTCCTTCCTTTCTCCTTCTCTCTCTCTCTCTCTCCTTCTCTCTCTCTCTCTCTCTCTTTGTTTTAGTCTAAGTCATAATGCAATTTCCAACGGTTTGAGTAAGAAAATACTGAAAGCTGTCTCCACCAGTAAAGGCCACATAGTTTGGTGAGTTGTGATTGGTTTGCTCACTGTCTGTCCTCTGTGTAAATCTTTCTCCATTAGAATTTAATTTTTATTTATTAATTCATGATTGGGAAGTGAGAACAATGTGTTTTTAAGGTGATTTAACGTTAAAACAGCGTGGTAGGCTACTCTGTTTTTGTAATATGCAGTTTTTCATATTTTTACAGGCTCACAAACAACAGAGTGAAAGCCAAACCACTGTCCCAGTCGACGTACGTCGTTAACATGACAGAATCTTTCTCCATGTAATCTTGCACACACACGTTTGTGGGGAAAATTGTCATTCATACCAATATTCATAAAATGTTGGAGGGCAGTTTTATTATTGAGAACTATGTAAAGAGACTTTCCCGGAGGATTGTCCTACTTTTTAGTGAGTTGTTCTGAAAGTAGTGCCCAGGAGACAAAATGGATCCCCAAAAATGTATACTATGTCATATACAATGTTAGAAAACCTCGTCATTCAAGGTTTTATTTATTTTTTGTACTATTTCCTACATTGTAGAATAATAGTGAAGACATCAAAACTATGAAATGGCACATATGGAATCATGTAGTAACCAACAAAGTGTTAAACAAATCAAAATATATTTGATATATTTTATATATGATTCTTCAAATAGTCACCATTTGCCTTGATGACAGCTTCGCACACTCTTGGCATTCTTTCAACCAGCTTCACCTGGAATGCTTTTCCAACAATCTTGAAGTAGTTCCCACATTCTGTATGCTGAGCACTTGTTGGATGCTTTCCCTTCACTGAGGTCTGACTCATCCCAAACCATCTCAATTTGGTGGAGGCCAGGTCATCTGATGCAGCACTCCATCAACCTCCTTCTTGGTAAAATAGCCCTTACACAGCCTGGAGGTGTATTGGGTCATTGTCCTGTTGAAAAACAAATGATAGTCCCACTAAGCCCAAACCAGATGGGATGGCGTATCGCTGCAGAATGATGTGGGAGCCATGCTGGTAAAGAGTGCCTTCAATGCTAAATAAATCACAGACAGTGTCACCAGCAAAACACCTCTGCACCAACACGCCTCCTCCTCCTTGCTTCATGGTGGGAACCACACATGCGGAGATCATCCGTTCACCCACACTGCGTCTCACAAAGACACGGCGGTTGGAATCAAAAGTCTCACATTTGAACTTCAGACCAAAGGACAGAGTTCCACCAGTCTAATGTCCATTGCTCGTGTTTCTTGGCCCAAGCAAGTCTCTTCTTATTATTAGTGTTCTTTAGTATTGGTTTCTTTATAGCAATTAGACCATGAAGGCCTGATTCACACAGTCTCCTCTGAACAGTTGTGGTTGAGATGTGTCTGTTACTTGAACTCTGTGAATCATTTATTTGGGATGCAATTTCAGAGGCTAGTAACACTACTGAACCTATCCTCTGCAGCAGAGGTAACTCTGGGTCTTCCTTTCCTGTGGCGGGTCCTCATGAGAGACAGATTCATCATAGCGCTTGGTGGTTTTTGTGACTGCACTTGAAGAAACTTTAAAAGTTCTTGACATTTTCCGTATTGACTGACCTTCATGTCTTAAAGTAATGATGGACTGTCGTTTGTCTTTGCTTACTTGAGCTGTTCTTGCCATAATATGTATTTGGTCTTTTACCAAATAGGCCTATCTTCTGTATACCTGTAATGGCTGTTGGTGGAAGAAGGTGAGGACTCAGGTGCAGCGTGGTACGTGTTCATATTTCCTTTAATTAACTGAACACTAAATACAAAAGAACAAGAGAATAAATGAAAACCGAAACAGTCCCATATGGTGCAAACACTGAAATGGAAAACAACTACCCACAACCCATAGTGGGAAAACAGGCTGCCTAAGTATGATTCTCAATCAGAGACAACGATTGACAGCTGCCTCTGATTGGGAACCATACCAGGCGAAACACATAGAAATATAACAGAACAAAACAGAATGCCCACCCCAACTCACGCCCTGACCAAACTAAAACAGAGACATAAAAAAGGAACTAAGGTCAGGACGTGACAATACCACCCCTACCTTGTCACAAGACAACTGATTGGCTCAAACGCACTAAGAAGGAAAGAAATTCAACAAATTAACTTTTTAGAAGGCTCACCTGTTAATTGAAATGCATTCCAGGTGACAACCTCATGAAGCTGGTTGAGAGAATGACAAGAGTGTGCAAAGCTGTCATCAAGGCAAAGGGTGGCTATTTGAAGAATCTCAAATATAAAATATATTTTGATTTGTTTATTAACACTTTTTTTTTTTTGGTTGCTACATGATTCCATATTTGTTATTTCATAGTTTTGATGTCTTCACTATTATTAGCTGTTAGATATTGCTGCACTGCCGGAACTAGAAGCACAAGCATTTCGCTTCACTCGCAATAACATCTGCTAATATAATTTTATTTTATAAAAAAAAACACATTTTTATCAAGAAATACAAACTACCGATCAAAAGTTTTAGAATACCTACTCATTCAAGGGTTTTTCTTTATTTTGACTAGAAAATAGTCAAAATAAAGAAAAACCCTTGAATGAGTAGGTATTCTAAAACGTTGTGTAGGTATGCTAATACAACTGCACACAAATCTAAGTAAAGGAACAGAATAAGAATATATACATATAAATAAATGGATGAGCAATGACTGAACAGCATACGCAAGACTCAATAGATGGTATAAAATACAGTATATGCATATGAGATGAGAAATGCAAGATATGTAAACATTATTAAAGTGACTAGTAATCCATTTATTCAAGTGGCCAATGATTTCAAGTCTGTAAGTAGGTAGTAGCCTCTGTGTTAGTGGTGGCTGTTTTAACAGTCTGATGGCCTTGAGATTCTTTGAAACTCTGCCTAGAAAGCCAGCATCCCGGAGTCGCCTCTTCACTGTTGATGTTGAGACTGGTGTTTTTTGTGGGTACTATTTAATGAAGCTGCCAGTTGAGGACTTTTGAGGCGTCTGTTTCTCAAACTAGATAAGCTAATGTACTTGTCCTCTTGCTCTGTTGTTCACCGGGGCCTCCCACCCCTCTTTCTATTCTAGTTAGAGAGAGTTTGCGCTGTTCTGTGAAGGGAGTAGTACACAGCGTTGTACCAGATCTTCAGTTTCTTGGCAACTTCTCGCATGGAATAGCTTTCATTTCTCAGAACAAGAATAGACTGACGAGTTTCAGAAGAAAGTTCTTTGATTCTGGCCATTTTGAGCCTGTAATTGAACCCACAAATGCTGATGCTCCAGATACTCAACTAGACTAAAGAAGGTTAGTTTTATTGCTTCTTTAATCTGAACAACAGTTTTCAGCTGTGCTAACATAATTTCAAAAAGGTTTTCTAATGATCAATTAGCCTTTTAAAATGATAAACTTGGATTATCTAACACAACGTGCCATTGAAACACAGGAGTGATGGTTGCTGATAATGGGTCTCTGTACACCTATGTAGATATTCCATAAAAAATCTGTTTCCATCTACACTTGTAATTTACAACAATGTCTACACTCACATTTCTGATCAATTTGTTATTTTAATGGACAAAAAAATGTGTTTTTCTTTCAAAAACATGGACATTTCTAAGTGACCCCAAACTTTTGAACGGTAGTGTATATGTATATATTTTCTTAATCGATTCCTTACTTAGATTTACGTGTATTTTGGGTATATGTTGTGAAACTGTTAGATATTACTGCACTGTCGGAGCTAGAAACACAAGCATTTTGCTGCACTCGCAGTAACATCTGCTAAAAACGTGTATGTGACTAATAAAATGTGATTTTTAGAGCGTTGGTAACTGTACTGCTAACAACAAATACATTGTGTTTTTTTTGTTGACCTTTACCGACACCGGTCATGGTCAACGGCTGTTTGTGCGTTTGTAAATTCTTCAGTTATTCTGCACTCTGGGTGGACACTCAGGTGGTAGCCTAGTGGTTAAAGCATTGGAATTGTAACTGAAAGGTTTCAAGATCGAATCCATGAGCTGACAAGATAATATGTTGTTCTGCTCCTGAACAAGGCAGTTAACCCACTGTTTCTAGGCAGTTATTGAAAATAAGAATTTGTTCTTAATAACTAACTTGCCTAGTTAAATAAATGTAAAAAAAAAAACACTCAGGCGAAATACTCTGAAATTGCAGTAGTCAGAGTGAATTAATGAATGCACCCAAGGTGTATCCTGCTTCTATATGGGAAAAACAGGCTACAATATTAAGCAGATTTTTACAGACAATATATATATATATAAATATATAAATAATAGAAATATATATATATATATATATTTATTATTATATATATATATTTTTTTTTACTTATTCTGGACGCTATATAAGTTTACAAGTTTTTGATTTCAGTGTAACATCAGTGTGACGTCAAGTCGGTACAATTCAATCTAAATCTGTTTTGTCTTTGCCCCGCCCCCCAAAAATACCCACCATTTTAGAACTAACTGTACTTAGAATACTGCCATATTTGGAACTTATCAGTTGCAAAAATCTTAAGTGTTCCTACTTCACATATTTGGTAGGACATTGGCATTGTGTATCATAGTCACACATATACCATATGGCCTATTTTATGTGTTTTATTCAATTGATATAAACAATACATTTGGAAGCAACATCAAATTTTTATATACACATTCACATACTACAATAAATGATCAGGAAATGGCACTATCAACCCAGCCTCTCTCAGGTATTACCCACTTCCCTTATAGTTAGTTCCCTGTTTACAAGTCAATCAGAGCATCCTCTGCGGACTGAGTATTCAAGATCATTTCAAAAGCATGAGAATATTACCTGATATTTCAGACCCCCCCCCCCCCCCCTCCCACACACACACACACAAAATACAACTACGGTAGAGTAGCCAGACTGTTTCCACAACGAAAGCCAATTTACTAAATAATCAATTGCTATTTCATTGCAGTTCACCCAACATTATTAGGCTCTGCTCGAGTCTCCTCTGTTCCTTAAAAACACCCTGGAATAGGTGTTTTATAATCAACTGAATACAATTATCTCAAAACAGCAGATATAACTAATGTATACATCTAAACCATTCCAGTGTCAAAGAGGAACCAGACAAGTGTGTCCATTTTCACCGTTGGTATTTACAGGCATCAAGTATACATGATGCTATCATAACATTATTCTCAATGCTGATGCCCCTTCGACCAATTAGAAAAGGACGGGATACAACATTTATTTCCATTCGTTGCTGTCGAAAAAGAAAACCCTGCGACTCTAATTTTTGCCCAACATGTTTACATGAATTATAAGTAGTCCCTTTTACAGTATGTACTCAAATAGCTTCTAGAGTTTTGTTGCTTGTATGATCATTAATGGTACGGCTGTTTACGTTTTGTAGATACAAGGTTTACTTACTGTACATCAGCAATGTTTTTGATATGATTAAAACTGACAAATCAGTCTTAACATCTTTCATTTGTCAATTTTGAGATTAAATATTTTGCGGATATGTGATGATAGTATAACAGGCCAGAGCTCTTGAGAGTATAGCTGTGTTCTGTGACAATGGGCATGTCATTTTCAGTGCTCTGAATCCCAAATTTGACACCACTAAAATGTCTATCTTTAAAAATATTCTGTATGTTGATTAATTGCAGGTAAAATTATTGTGGAACAGTTATTCAGCCCTTGTTGGTTACATCACAATGTCAACCACTCTGATCCCAGAGGCTACTGATCCTGTCATTGGCCAGTCCAAGACGCTTGACTTTTTCCCTCAAGGCTTCACGTTTCCGGCCAATCTCTGATTCCTCCTTCAGCATCTCGTCCAAGTCTTCTCTGTTCAGCAGGCCCAGCATCTCACTGGACAGGATCCTGGCTGACTCCTTCAGGATGAAGTAACGGATCAGCATGGGCACCTGGTCCGCCAGTCGCTGCACCACGATCTGAGAGAGAGGTAGGCGGGAGGGGAGAGGTAAGGCGCGAGGGAGAGGACTAACGATTTAGATGTAAACATTGGTTTTGTCAAAGCTAGCGTGTGAACATCAGAACTAGTAAGTGATCAAGTTGTTATGGGTTAATTAGTGGGGGTTAATTAGTGACTTAAGAGTCAGCTATTTGAGCCACTATGGTTAGTAGAATTAAAGGGGTTGGCTTAGATTAACAACACGCTGGGAGTCGTACTGCTGCCGTCCTAACCGCTTCATCTTTTCATTCAAAATACAACTTGTCATCAGTGGCGCTAGAGACTCTGCTTCCTGGCACAACTCCTCCTGTGCTCTTTAATCTACGTCTACTGACATTTGGATCTCCATGTTGGAACTAGTGTTGCGTTGTACCTCAAAGTATGAATTGAGGAGTTCGGGGTACTTGCTCCTGGTGTCATAACCTGAGCAGTCGGTTTCCCCTGGGGATTCATTCTGTGCTGGCGTCAGTGTTCGGGCAAATATTTCATCCTGTGTGTACATCTGCATCTCCATCTCAAACTGCTCTTCGATCCTGTCCATCACAGTGGTTAACTGCTGTTTCTGGATGTCATCAATGTTGGTCTAGGAGATCACACAAAGAGTAAGGATGTAGTGTGTATTTAAAAACAACTCATGTCACGTAATAGGTGTAGAAACGGCTATTCACAAAATAAAATTGTTAAAAACAACAAAAAACATAATTTAGATGGATGAACAGTGTGTATTGTGACAGATCATAGCACAGTTGTTAATGTACTGTTACGTTACCATTGAAAAACGCTGAAGGCAAGGATAATTCTCAAAGCTGTTTTTGGACACAACAAAAAAGTGCTTCTGCACCAGATCTGGAAAAACGCATACAAATGCATACGTTAGACTTATGATGTTTTCCCTTACCTCCACCACTAAGGTACTATTCAATTCCCTTACCTCCACCACTAAGTTACTATTCAATTCCCTTACCTCCACCACTAAGGTACTATTCAATTCCCTTACCTCCACCACTAAGGTACTATTCAATTCCCTTACCTCCACCACTAAGGTACTATTCAATTCCCTTACCTCCACCACTATGGTACTATTCAATTCCCTTACCTCCACCACCAAGGTACTATTCAATTCCCTTACCTCCACCACTATGGTACTATTCAATTCCCTTACCTCCACCACTAAGGTACTATTCAATTCCCTTACCTCCACCACTAAGGTACTATTCAATTCCCTTACCTCCACCACTATGGTACTATTCAATTCCCTTACCTCCACCACCAAGGTACTATTCAATTCCCTTACCTCCACCACTATGGTACTATTCAATTCCCTTACCTCCACCACTAAGGTACTATTCAATTCCCTTACCTCCACCACCAAGGTACTATTCAATTCCCTTACCTCCACCACCAAGGTACTATTCAATTCCCTTACCTCCACCACCAAGGTACTATTCAATTCCCTTACCTCCACCACCAAGGCACTATTCAATTCCCTTACCTCCACCACCAAGGCACTATTCAATTCCCTTACCTCCACCACCAAGGCACTATTCAATTCCCTTACCTCCACCACCAAGGCACTATTCAATTCCCTTACCTCCACCACCAAGGTACTATTCAATTCCCTTACCTCACCACCACCAAGGTACTATTCAATTCCTTTACCTCCACCACCAAGGTACTATTCAATTCCCTTACCTCCACCACCATGGTACTATTCAATTCCTTTACCTCCACCACCAAGGTACTATTCAATTCCCTTACCTCCACCACCAAGGTACTATTCAATTCCCTTACCTCCACCACTATGGTACTATTCAATTCCCTTACCTCCACCACCAAGGTACTATTCAATTCCCTTACCTCCACCACTATGGTACTATTCAATTCCCTTACCTCCACCACTAAGGTACTATTCAATTCCCTTACCTCCACCACTAAGGTACTATTCAATTCCCTTACCTCCACCACTATGGTACTATTCAATTCCCTTACCTCCACCACCAAGGTACTATTCAATTCCCTTACCTCCACCACTATGGTACTATTCAATTCCCTTACCTCCACCACTAAGGTACTATTCAATTCCCTTACCTCCACCACCAAGGTACTATTCAATTCCCTTACCTCCACCACCAAGGTACTATTCAATTCCCTTACCTCCACCACCAAGGTACTATTCAATTCCCTTACCTCCACCACCAAGGCACTATTCAATTCCCTTACCTCCACCACCAAGGCACTATTCAATTCCCTTACCTCCACCACCAAGGCACTATTCAATTCCCTTACCTCCACCACCAAGGCACTATTCAATTCCCTTACCTCCACCACCAAGGTACTATTCAATTCCCTTACCTCCACCACCAAGGTACTATTCAATTCCTTTACCTCCACCACCAAGGTACTATTCAATTCCCTTACCTCCACCACCATGGTACTATTCAATTCCTTTACCTCCACCACCAAGGTACTATTCAATTCCCTTACCTCCACCACCAAGGTACTATTCAATTCCCTTACCTCCACCACTAAGGCACTATTCAATTCCCTTACCTCCACCACCAAGGCACTATTCAATTCCCTTACCTCCACCACCAAGGCACTATTCAATTCCCTTACCTCCACCACTAAGGCACTATTCAATTCCCTTACCTCCACCACCAAGGCACTATTCAATTCCCTTACCTCCACCACCAAGGCACTATTCAATTCCCTTACCTCCACCACTAAGGCACTATTCAATTCCCTTACCTCCACCACCAAGGCACTATTCAATTCCCTTACCTCCACCACCAAGGCACTATTCAATTCCCTTACCTCCACCACCAAGGCACTATTCAATTCCCTTACCTCCACCACCAAGGCACTATTCAATTCCCTTACCTCCACCACCAAGGCACTATTCAATTCCCTTACCTCCACCACCAAGGTACTATTCAATTCCTTTACCTCCACCACCAAGGTACTATTCAATTCCCTTACCTCCACCACCAAGGCACTATTCAATTCCCTTACCTCCACCACCAAGGCACTATTCAATTCCCTTACCTCCACCACCAAGGCACTATTCAATTCCCTTACCTCCACCACCAAGGTACTATTCAATTCCCTTACCTCCACCACCAAGGTACTATTCAATTCCTTTACCTCCACCACCAAGGTACTATTCAATTCCCTTACCTCCACCACCATGGTACTATTCAATTCCTTTACCTCCACCACCAAGGTACTATTCAATTCCCTTACCTCCACCACCAAGGTACTATTCAATTCCCTTACCTCCACCACTAAGGCACTATTCAATTCCCTTACCTCCACCACCAAGGCACTATTCAATTCCCTTACCTCCACCACCAAGGCACTATTCAATTCCCTTACCTCCACCACTAAGGCACTATTCAATTCCCTTACCTCCACCACCAAGGCACTATTCAATTCCCTTACCTCCACCACCAAGGCACTATTCAATTCCCTTACCTCCACCACCAAGGCACTATTCAATTCCCTTACCTCCACCACCAAGGCACTATTCAATTCCCTTACCTCCACCACCAAGGCACTATTCAATTCCCTTACCTCCACCACCAAGGCACTATTCAATTCCCTTACCTCCACCACCAAGGCACTATTCAATTCCCTTACCTCCACCACCAAGGCACTATTCAATTCCCTTACCTCCACCACCAAGGTACTATTCAATTCCTTTACCTCCACCACCAAGGTACTATTCAATTCCCTTACCTCCACCACCATGGTACTATTCAATTCCTTTACCTCCACCACCAAGGTACTATTCAATTCCCTTACCTCCACCACCATGGTACTATTCAATTCCTTTACCTCCACCACCAAGGTACTATTCAATTCCCTTACCTCCACCACTAAGGTACTATTCAATTCCCTTACCTCCACCACTAAGGTACTATTCAATTCCCTTACCTCCACCACTAAGGTACTATTCAATTCCCTTACCTCCACCACTATGGTACTATTCAATTCCCTTACCTCCACCACCAAGGCACTATTCAATTCCCTTACCTCCACCACCAAGGTACTATTCAATTCCTTTACCTCCACCACTAAGGCACTATTCAATTCCCTTACCTCCACCACCAAGGCACTATTCAATTCCCTTACCTCCACCACCAAGGCACTATTCAATTCCCTTACCTCCACCACTATGGTACTATTCAATTCCCTTACCTCCACCACTAAGGTACTATTCAATGTTGCTTTATTGGCATGACATTCAGGCATTATGTATTACCAAAGCATCCAAAACATTTACAATTACAAGACATACAAATGGAACGAAAAAGAAAAACATGAATGGGAGTGTTTGTTGTCTTCGACTAGCAGGGGGTCTCTGGACGGCTGTGTCATTCACCTCCTACACCCGAACCCCCCACCACGGAGTGAGGATCAATATCACGTGGAGGTAATGAAGTGTTTTGTGTGTTTAAAAAAATAAATATATCAAAAGTAAATAATGTAATGATGTACATCCGAAGAATAGCATGTGTGTGTGTTCTATCTAATGGTCAAACACTGTCCCTGACTGTCACTCACTGTCCCTTACTGTCACTCACTGTCCCTCAAGCTATGACATGATGAAACATTGGTATCTAATGGTCACTCACTGTCCCTCAAGCTATGACATGATGAAACATTGGTATCTAATGGTCACTCACTGTCCCTCAAGATATGACATGATGAAATATTTTTTGCCAAATATTAGTGTATTAAAAACAATCAGTATAGTAAAAAATGAAGTGAAAGTACCTTTGATTTTCTGTAGTGTGTCCATAGCTGGATTTTTCAGTTCCCCCACCAGTTTCTGAACTACACTTTCAAATAAAGTGTAGTTATTGAAACCTGGAAGTTCTCGTCCTCTGTGCTTCTGGTCAAATTCATTGACCACATCTTGGGTCATTTTGTGGTCTAAATTGAGGGAAATGGAAGTTAATCATTTTTGGGGGGTAAAATAAATTAAATAATGAGAAATAAATACTATTGTGTTCCATTACTTATTGCGAATAAGAATTGATTTATGAAGGGGCGCATGCTTACACATTTACCAGCATTACATCTGTTTATAGTACAAACATGAATATTTGTGAAATATAGTGAAAATAGTTATTCCTGTGCAATCCCGACAATAACCTGTTTATCGATTTAAAATAGTGTACTTACAACCTGCCCTGGAGTGTCCAAGCTTTTCAAACCATTTTGCAAATATGTTTTGCATGTTAATGAATAGATTTTCATCGTTCTTCAGCTCCCCTCTGCACAGCTGATCAATCTTGTAATTGAACTGTTTTATCACCTGCGGGGGTAAACAGACCACAGTAAATAGCCGGTGATGTGTTGTTGTTTTACTGATACAACTTTATAGTAATGATGACAGCTGATAGGTTGAGTGATTACTCACCTCAATAAGGTACTTCCTCTTCCCTACAGGATCCACCGGAGGACCACCCTCATACTTAGTCAATTCTGTCTGATAAACCCACAGCTGCTGTTTTATCTGATCAGACATCTGTGGCATGGATTTCTGAAAGACAAAAAAAAAAAAAACACGGTTTCATCTGATATATAACATTATTGTCATTCAAGAAGCCTTAAAACCTGTTGTCACTAGGAGGCAGTATTTTCATTTTTGGAAAAATAACGTTCCCAAATTAAACGGGATATTTTGTCAGGACAAGATGCTAGAATATGCATATAATTGACAGCGTAGGATAGAAAACACTCTAAAGTTTCCAAAACTGTAAAAATATTGTCTGTGAGTATAAAGCCTGAGAAAAATCCAATCCGGAAGTGACTCATCTTTTGAAAGCTCTGCGTTCCGATGCATCCCTATTGAGCTGTGAATGCCCTATCAACCAGATTACGCTTTCTACGTATTCCCCAAGGTGTCTACAGCATTGTGACGTAGTTTTACGCATTTATGTTGAAGAATACCCGTAGGCGGCTTCATTGCGCAAGTGGTCACCTGATGCTCCCAGAGAAATTCTCTGGTAAAATACAGAGGTAGCCATTATTCCAAACGCTTCTACTGAGAAACCAATTGTCCCGGTTGATATATTATTGTATAGATATTTGAGAAACACCTTGAGGATTGATTATAAACAACGTTTGCCATGTTTCTGTCGATATTATGGAGCTAATTTGGAATATTTTTGGTGTTGTCGTGACCGCAATTTCCAGTCGATTTCTCAGCCGTGAAGAACAAACGGAGCTATTTCACCTACAAAAATAATATTTTGGGAAAAAATGAACTTTGGGAGTCTCGTGAGTGAAAACATCCGAAGTTCATCAAAGGTAAACGATTTAATTGGATTGCTTTTCTGATTTTCGTGACAAGGTTGCCTGCTGCTAGCAAGGCATAATGCTATGCTAGGCTATCGATAAACTTACACAAATGCTTGTCCAGCTTTGGCTGTAAAGCATATTTTGAAAATCTGAGATGACAGGGTGATTAACAAAAGGCTAAGCTGTGTTCCAATATATTTCACTTGTGATTTTCATCAATAGGAATATTTTCTAGGAAGATTTATGTCCGTTGCGTTATGCTAATTAGTGTCATGATGACAACGGTCCCGTTCACGGGATGGTGTGTCACTAGAGGTTAAGCACCTATTCTGGTTGCTACTGCCCCCTAGGGATGGGATGTGGAAGTGTTCTATCTAACTGTGCTCCTAAGCAAATAACTACCTCCATTCTAAACTAGAATGCATAAGGGACAGATGATTAGAAGTTGGCCTAACTTGGATGTGGTTGACCAGGGTTTGGGTGAGTCTAGCGGCTAGGCACTTGGTGGTTACCCTTTCTTCATCCAGGAGGGAGCTATACATTGAAAAAGAGAGACAAGATATAGTGGAAGGACATCATTGTAACTTGAGTGTCAAGAGGTCGAGAAACAGGTAAACGGTTCACCTGAATTCGTCATGATTTTCGAAGAAGTCCCTCTCCTCCTCAATGGCGTCATTTATGGTGACGCCATCGTTAATTTGCTTCTGACCACGACATTTCACAATAACGTAGCCCATATTGAGAGGGATGATTTTATTGCGAACAATGTCCAACACGTCCTTCTCTGTTCCCCTGTCAATCAGGTCTGGCTTCGTCAGAATGGCTGTAAGACAAAAAAAGACACAAATAAAGAAAACATTACTCTTTGAGCAACAACACATTGAAGACATTTCAGTGCAAATAAACCTTCCCTGTAGTATGTTGTTATTATTTAGTCTACTTTCTATGATTTATTTACCCAGAGTTCTTGTGCCTTCAGGATCCACTTCTTTGGCCATTTTCAGAGCTTCTGTTGTTGCTATGTCAACATTGCATGGCACCACCACCAAGTTAATGGTTTTTTGTTTTGATAATATTTTCAGAATGAGATGTTTAATCTAGAGAGAAAAGCCAGAAGACATGACTGGTGTGGTTTTGTTTTATCAATCTTGGTAATGTCACTTTTTATGGATGTTTTAATGTGACAGATGTTTTATGTATTGATATGTCGAGATCACGCTACTTGAATCGAAAAAAAGATTGGCTAAAATCCGAAAGTTAACAAAATCAAGTCTCACTTGAGCTCCAATGTCTTCTGGTTGTCCTTGTACTGGTACCCTGGCGATCCCAGGTAAGTCTATCAGAGTCAGGTCACACACTGAAGAGGACATGATCTTCAAACTGATCAGTTCATCACATATCCCCACTCCTTCTCCTGCTAACTCGTTCTGGGCTGTTAAATGCAATTGAAGAAATATGTACAGTGGGGCATAAAAGTATTTAGTCAGCCACCATAATTTGCAAATTAATTAATTAAAAATCCTACATGGTGATTTTCTGGATTTTTCTTCCCTCATTTTGTCTGTCATAGTTGAAGCAGTGGTGGGCTGTCAGGGCCAGCAAGGCCTTCTCTGCTGGCCTAAACATCATCAGAATATATATATTTTTTTAAATATAATTTCCCACAAATATGTATTAAATTATTCCCCAGAGTAAGAGTTACACTCTTCATTTCATAGCGTTCCTCTTGGTTGCACTGCTTCCAGCCCCAGGTTGAGATTTGGAGGGCTGGTCTTTATGTTAGATATTTTATCCAATCATATTCAGCCATCATGTGTTGCCAGGGGTCTAAAATCTGCCCTCAGGCCTTCAGAATCAACAGTGCTGGCGCTTGTAGCTTAAAGTGAATGGAAATTTAGTGTCAACCAATCAGCTTTATTTGGCTATTGTACGTCTGCTGGCTGGCTCCAGTGTTACACAGGAGCCAGCTAGCAGGCGTAGTGCCTGCACGTCTTTTGATTGGATTACCAATATTGAGAGGCAGGTCCTATATGGGTAGGTCTCAGAACTAGGAAACTGAAATTGATCAACAAATTAATTTGCGTACTACTAAACTGTTTTTTCAACCCACAATGGCGGAAGGAGAAGATATCGATTTGGTCGAGGATATAATTATAACGGCATTCTCAAGACAAACTTTTCAAGAAAAGTTAGACATTGTCAGGAGAGGTAGACGCCGACGCTACAAAGCCGACGCTACAAAGACAGGCTCCGAGAAGCACTGCAAACTGTACTGCTGGGAATGTCTATTTGCAAGTGATCGATTTGGTGTTTGGAGCCACACTGGCTTTGCAAACCTGAGTTGTCAAACCAAGGCAGCAACGAGACACCAAAGTACGGCTGGGCACTTACACGCAAAGGTACTTTTTGAAAACTTTTGGGGACACCCGAGTGGATCTACAGCTCAACGAAAAAGCGCGCAGGGCAACGAAGCTGCACAATGAAAAGGTATTGTACTCTTCCCCTGCAATTCTCTGAATAAAAATGTGAATTTCAAGGTGACGCAACGCCTTGTTATACTGCGTTTCTGTCTAAATGTATAGTGTCTAGAGCCATGGCATCATAATGATGGTAATAAGAGGTGGATTAATTCGGGTGGGACTGTGTAGGACTTCACTGAAGGCCCAGGCCCCAGAACCACGGCACGCTACTAAGTTGAAGTGTACCTATGATGAAAATTACAGGCCTCTCTCATCTTTTTAAGTGGGAGAACTTGCACAATTGGTGGCTGACTAAATACTTTTTTGCCCCACTGTATGTATGTACACTAGAACCTCAACGGTACAGTCAGTTATGGATTGACCAGACAAACGAGCACTATCGAACTGGGACTATTTTTTTTTATTTTTTTTAAACCCCCTCAACAAAAGCATAATTACTGTCGTCTACAGACCAATGTAAATGTTGTTTACATGTACTAAACACATTGTATATGTTCAAGATCCGGCTAAATGATCAGAAAATGCATGTAAATATACAATACATCGTTTCCACAAGATTTGATGTTATTTTTAAATAGATTACACAAATAGTAACATTTAATCCAACCTTCTTTAACGTGTCCCGCGACTTCTGAGGGGTCACCAATATGAATACGTTTGTCTCTGTATGAGATGACAGCCTTCCACGACACTCCACTGACATAACAGAGTCTGAGTTCCAGTGGACACCTGGTGACAATACCTGGACATTTAACATGAAATTACAATACAACCAATGCTATATAAAAATTAAAAAAAGTTTTCTGGTGAGCATTGTTTCAGCCTGCCCCTGTACAGAACAGTCATTCAAGCTGGGAATTTGACTCCATCCCAAGCCACCCTGTTCACGCAAACCACCAGAACACTAATTTTGTAGGCCAACCCTATTTGTTGATGTAACGGATAACAAACTGGTTATAAATTTGGCCACTATGTTCATCTGGGAAGAAAGTTATCCACATGACAAAATACAAACATTTGGGACTTACCAACAAGTAGCCTATCTGAACACTGAGTTTTCAAGGTAATGTATGGCTATGGGTGCACCCTCATAAACTCTCTAGGAATACACCAATCATAGCACATACAAATGTACAAGGCTCGACACACAAAACAAATCCTTGGACTGAGGACGGGCAAAATAATGAAATGGATTTTCAGTTCTCTGTCTCTGTCTCTCTCTCTGTCTCTCTGTCTCTCTGTCTCTCTGTCTCTCTGTCTGATTCTCTCTCTCTCTCCACATCTAGTTGCTCTGCAGAATGAGATTAACATTGTATTACTTGTGCAGTCATAGATTGTATGTCCCTCCAAGATTACAGTCCTACTGATGATCTCATAATAAAGCACATATTAATCTGAAATCATAGCCTCCATGTTTAGGTTTGTGCTCTGAAGGTTCCTATTCTGAGTCTGCACTGACCATCACCTCCAGTTCTGCAGGAACCTGAAGCTCTAGTGTTGCTGCTTCCTTCCTTCCTCCACCTTTACAAAGAAAATACTCTATTATCATACTCACTATCATTCGTGTATCAGTAGGCTATATTAAGAGTGGTCTCTTAATTTGGAGTGGTCTCTTAACTCGGAGTGGTCTCTTTAATTTGGAGTGGTCTCTTTTTTAATTTGGAGTGGTCTCTTTTTTAATTTGGAGTGGTCTCTTTTTTAATTTGGAGTGGTCTCTTAATTTCTCCCAGAGCTGTATATGATTGTCGTAACTTGTAATGCTGGTACTAATGGCGCTAATGATCTTTGTCATTTCCTGTGCTGTGTCACACAAGCTACTGTGTTACGTTCATGATGTTTTATGGTTAGGTTACTGTAGCCTGTTTCTCTGTACAGTGGATGTGCACTTTCCCTAGTTTGTGGCATGAGTCATGAACTAATGCCGGCAAGTCCATTGACTAGGTTGACTCTTTTTTACTAGTTGAAACATATTGACTTCAATGTCATATTATGATCGCTATGTTGCACTCATTGCTATGATATAATTCCTCCACGAAGACGTAAAACGTGCAAACTGTTTAGTCTACCGGCCGTTGTATCACTATTATTAGCTAGGCTACTTAGTTAGACATGCTGGGTGTCAGTGTGTGCGTGTGTGTGTGTGTGTGTGTGTGTCAGTGGTTTAGCTCGTGTTTTTGACTGACCTGGTCCCTTACTGGCGAACATGTCACTTATTTTGCAGCGTCTGTGGCAAGGGCCTTTCTCTTTTTTTATATTCTCTCCCTCTGCTCCACCTTTCCTCTTCTGACAGTCCATTTCGCCGTGCGACTTGTCTAAAATGTTATCCGTAGAGAGGCAGGTAGACCGTAGACTATGTAGGTTGCGGAGAGACCTGATGTCATTTTTGGTGCGGGGACACTGCTGCGAGATCCGCGCCTGAGGCGTGGATTCTCCGTCAACTCATTTTTTATGTTACCTTTATTTAACTAGGCAAGTCAGTTAAAGAACAAATTCTTATTTTCAATGACGGCCTAGGAACAGACAAGGGGCAGCTGGCAGGGGCAGCTCCTTCTCTATTCCAATGGATCTCAGGTAGTCTATTCCTGCTTGCTATATTTTTGCTGGTTAAGTTGACTATTCACCGCAGCCAAAACGACCCTCAGGCCACCGGGAAATGTCCCGGTGCTCCCGACGGCCAGTCCGCCATTGGATCCGTGTCAGGTCTTGTGGAAACTCTGTTAGGTACATGCGTGGAATTGCTATTTGAAGTGGGGACAACAGTATACCACTGTCAGGGCAGCCAGGAGGGATAAATGCACAGCAGAAGTAAATCAATGCACCAGTATTAAAAACTAGTTTCAAAAGTTTGTTGTTTTATTTAAATTAAGTCTGTCAAATGTCATAGTATATCCTTGTTGGTAACAATGTCACAAGGATAATCTAGTTTAATTTATAACAAAGCTTTTTTTGTCAAAATAGTCCCACAACAAAACGAAGAAATATCGCCCCCCAAAAAATAACATTCACTCAAGTAATGGAACAGTTTCGATAACTGGATCGCAATATAGCCTATAGTTCCATAATAACATTAGACGCCACAGAACAGAGTATCTCACCATTCCCTCTGGGCAGTGCCACCCCAGATAGGGCCTCAAGCACAGAGCTCTTTCCTGAACTCTGGTCTCCCACCACAGCAATGGATGGCAGAGGCAGCTCCTTCTCTATCCCAATGGATCTCAGGTAGTCTATTAAGTCAATGTAGGGCCTGACCCGCTCAACCATCTGGTCCTGGAATTGTCCACTTGTTGGTTCACTGGGGGAAAAAAGCATTTTAAAGCAATGAAATGTGCTTCTACATCTGCATTGCTTGCTTGTTTGGGGGGGGGGGTTTAAGCTGGGTTTCTGTATAAGCACTTTGTGACATCGGTTGATGTCAAAATGGCTTTATAAATACATTTGATTGATTGGTTGATTTGAAATGATGAATGATTATTTGAAATTACCAATGTATGGCTAAATAGATTTTCCTCTAATTGAAACGTGCAGAAAGGAACTATAACATGTTCTATTAATTACACTTAAATTTAAACACTTTCACACTGTTTTACTTAATATATGCATGAATAATTATCATGGACTAATGGTTGAATCCTTTTGCCAAATGCAGGTATTCAAAAAATTCAGCCGACGTATTATTGCGTGAAAAAAATGTAGTTCCACATGCAGATTTATTTTTTATTTTTATATTTTTATAAATGAGAGTTTTCAGAATATCTTCAACTGTTGTGAGAAATACAGTGTTTCTGTACATTGTTACGGTGCCCAAAGAAGTTAGAAATTAAGCCAGTATGTCATTATCACAACCTGCAATAACGTTACACCTGATCCATTCTCACGATTTGTTTATTTATCATTACCTTGTTTATTATCCTTTCCCTCTCAACACAATGTATCATCAAATCACATTTTACATTTAGATTATGACTGTTTACTGTTGTAATTTATGTACATGCCCAGTTCCTAAACTTAGAATTTGTATTAACAAAATCATATAAAATATCAAAATATTGTACACAAGAACTATTCAACAATTGGTTTGGATTAGTTTTAAAATAATCTCACCTCATTTTTAAAAAATTGAATTGCCAAGGAAACAAAACAAAAAAACGTTAATAAGAGTATCTTCTCTTGGATGAAATCACTTCTATGAAAACGACATGCTCAATCACATGTATTTTGTCCTGAATACCCATAAACCTCAGCGTAGTTGGGATATTGTTCCAAAGTGCTTGCACACCACCCTTTCTTTTTCCTGATGGTGATATCCTCGGAGTTGTAAAATAATCTTGGTGGCATTCTAGGACATTCCACTTACACCAACGGTCAAACTTGCAAATTGAAGTAGTTTGGGTGTCAGGTAAATATTTAGAAGTTTGTCCCCCCCTAAAAAAAGTGTGCTGTCTGTTTTCTACTTCCAAAGTGATTCTCTAACAAGTTTACAAGATACTTTAAAAAAAAACGGAATTTAAAGGGGCATTAAGCAAAAATAAACAAATAAATCTGATAAAAGAAATGGTCTATCTGGCGAGTGGTGGAAGTCATAAACATCTGTTTTGAGTCCCAGAATTGACTAAAAACTGTAAATTGGATAACTTTGGTCATGAAGTCAGCATTTGTTTTTTTACGAGAATATCTGAGATTTAAGGAATCGATGACGTCTCCACTTTCCTTGGGATATTTGATGGTTGGGTTTTGATTTCAATCACGCCCACTAACACAGGATGGTAATGCCTAGGCTACAAAGCTACTTGTATTCGTAAAATTGTCAGTTTATAGACTTGGATTGGATTATACTCAAAATCAGAAAAAACACAGAAGTGTTTTAAAATTCCCCAAAATTCTCTTCTCGGTCAAATTTCTTAATGAGGAGGAAGAAAAATCAAGGCGAAACCTGTCAGTTCAACATTTCAGATCCCTGGCGGAGAAAGGAAACAGTGAGTGGACATAACTTTATCTCTATAGGAAGAGCCAATCAGATCATCAGTCTCTCTGATCAACTCAGCAACAATAAAGGCTTTACATAACAGTTTCAGTTGGCAACATTTGAAGAATGCAATCGATATAAACAGTAATAATTTTATAACCATCCAACGTTTATTGATACCTATAAACTGTATGGCTGCTTCACTGACATTCTCACCTACATTCACCTTCGTCAGTTAAAAATTGTCTCACAAAAATGTGTTTCTTAATGTATTTTTTTGTGTGTTTTTGCCATCTTTAGCAACAACAAAAAAAAACATTCTTAAAAATCTCAGGTTCCCGGGTTCAAGTCTTGGTCAGGGTCACCCCTGATTTCGCCAAGGCCTACATTGGTGTCAGAAATGGGATTGTACTGAGTGAGGCCAATTAAACTGGTTTCTGTAGACGTGCTTTTCCCACACCGAAGAAAGGGTGTAGTGTAGTGACTGTACAATACCTAGCGACTTTTCAAAGAGGTTTTGACCTTTTTGGCATATTGGTTTAAAGGGTCGTTCCATGAAATTAGTGCCTTTTGCGTCACTTCGATATTTTAAGTATAAATTGTGCATAAATATTGAATTTTAAAAGCATGTGATATTGAATGAAGTGCCCTTTAATATAGACCACATGAACAATTCAATAAATCAGATTGTGTTATATGAATAAAGACTTGCTAATTCATAATTTTGACATATCTTCTAGGATGATTTTAATCCACCTAGCCCCAAAATTTCTCCAATAACGCAACCATGTCCCTCATTTTAAAGTCTACCCTGTTACGTGAACTGAACTCTTGTTTTAATATGGTGAATAGTTTTTTTTTTCCCAAAAGAAACATTGAATATCTAATAATCAAATCATGGTGTAAAAGCAGGTGAGCTGGTTCTACTCTGTCTGGTGTTTTGTGGTGGAAAACTGAGCAAGTTGAGCATAACACATCAACTCTGTTAACCATAGATAGACAGGATAGAAACGTTTTTAACTATTTGAATTTTTTTTGTGAAGCTTGTATTCAATTGCCCCTCTCTGTTGCACACAACAAGCTTGCATTCCCCCTGTAACAAAGGGGATTTATGGCTGATTTAATATTATTTCAATCCCTATTACTTTAAGTCACTTACTCATATATATATATATATGAGTAAGTGTAAGTATATATATATATATGCACACTTTTTAACATCTTAAGATGTCATTTTTATTAAGTTGAACATGTGCTCTTTATGACAATGTTAAAATTAGGTGAAATAATATGTGCTCTTTATGACAGAATGTTAAAATTAGGTGAAAAAACATGTGCTCTTTATGACAGAATGTTAAAATTAGGTGAAATAACATGTTTGTTTTTTTACCAAGTTACACTCCAAAAAGGCACCTAATTGGTCAAACGACCCTAAAGGTGTTAGACTGACAGTCGCAGGGACCTGTGTTCAAGACCGGGTCGGGGCTACCCCTCAAATCCGCCACAATAAATTGTATTAAATCCTACAAACATTTAATTTAAAAGTGCATTGTAATGTACAGAACAGCACACTCAAGTACAGTTTCATCGAGTACTGGCTTAAATGAATGAACACCAGAGATAGAATGCATTATTTATTATTGTTTAATTTTATTAAATAGTTTGGGCTATGGTCTCATCTCCGAAGGAATGCTCCTTGGAGCCAAATGCTGATGACAGTTAGCCCGAACCCCCCCCCCCCAACATAAATAACTTACTAAGGGGAAGGGACACGTGGAGCAACAGTTGGACCTGAAGATTAAAGACAATGATAATTAGATGTAAAACAGATGGATGTGAAGAATAGAACAAAGGTGTTTTACGCTGTAATGAAAAGTATTATAGGAAATGTTTATTAATGAAAGCGCACTGAGTGCAGAAATCAAAACATTGTTTAATCTGATTGGTTGAAATCAGACATCTGCATTTTCATGACTGTCCTGTAAGGATCAGAATGGTCAGATCAGACTGGTGGGAGGTGACAGTAACCAGGCCTCCATCTCTCCCACAGAGGGGAGAGGGGGAGCTGCTGGATGGTCAACCGTTCACAACCTGTTGTAAATTACAGGAGAAGGAGGCATTCTCTCCCCTCCAAGTATTTAAACTAAGGAATGTTCTTTGTTAACAGACTTTTCCTGCTGAAACTCTAACATGGATAATGGAACAATATTTCTAACATAAGAATTTGAGGAATGGTCAGTGGGGTAGCTGTAGAAAACTAATGTCATATTGTTTTTCATTTTGTGATGTCATTAAAAACTGTATGGACCAAATACTGTAACTTGGAAAGTATATCCCCATTATCTGTCAAGTGTTCATCCAATATGTTGTGCATATGATATGGAAAATTGTGATTTTTGTATTTTTGTTTAAATAGGAATGTGATAACTTCCAATCATATACCTTTGCACAGTAAGTAGCCACGTCCCGAGTGAGGTCAGAAGAGCGTGCCAGTCTGATGGAACCATCCTTTTTGACCAGAGTGCTTAAAAGGATTGACTAAGAATTAACATACTAGACCAGAACATTGCCAGGTTGCTGTTGTGCGTGTAAAGTGGTCTGAATCCTGAACCCTGAATAATCAACACGAGGTGTAGGCGAGAAGCTCCCCTCTCGCAGACAATCACGGCTGATTAGCTGTCCTAAGTCAGATATCGAGGAAAGCTAATCTAAGAGGGACCATCCTACTACGCTTCAAAACATCCCATCCTACTACAAGTCTCAAATCACTGTATTCTCCGACTATCATCACCAATGGGAATCGTCGACACGGCTGACTGTCTTCCAGAGTGAACAACAGTAGAAGAGACGGGTCCGTACCCTTACAAGCCTGCCTCTGAAAGGCCAACCCACCTCCCTCCTAAGAAGGCCTGATTCCAACAGAGGTGGAGGGCAAATGAGCACTCACAAGTAAATACATTCATGATTTCTTATTCTAAACAGGCGGTGGTTTGTGTGCACAGTATATGATTAATGGGAGAATAGTTAATATCTACAATAGATAATATCTCTCCCCCCCCTCTCCATTTCTGAGTAAAACGCTGTCATATTGTCAGTCCGCTAGGGACTTTCTTCTCCTGTATTATGTTATCCTGTGTTCTCATTTTACTTAGCTAAAAAATTAATAATTAATTAATAATTAAACCAATTGGTGATAAACTTCTCCTTAATGCAACCGCTGTGTCAGATGTCAAAAAACCTTACGGAAAAAGCATACCATGCAATAATCTGAGTACAGCGCTCAGAGCCCAAACCAGCCAAAGAAATATCTGCCATGTTGTGGAGTCAACATTAGTCAGAAATAGCATTATAAATATTCACTTACCTTTGATGATCTTCTTCAGAATGCACTCCCAGGAATCCCAGTTCCACAATAAATGTTTGATTTGTTTGATAAAGTTCATAATGTATGTCCATATACCTCCTTTTGTTAGGGCATTTGGTAAACAAATCCAAACGCGCGTGCAAGTCCAGCGGAAAGGTCCAAAGTCCAAAAAGTTATATTATTGGTCGTAGAAACATATAAAACGAAGTACAGAACAACATCCTAAAGATTGATTAATGTAAATCTTCAATAATGTCCCAACCGGAGAATTCCTTTGTCTGTAGAAAAGCAATGGAACGAGAGGTAACTTTCACATGACCGCGCGTCACGAGCCGTTCTCTCTGCCAGACACCTGACCCAAACAGCTCTCATTCAGCCCCCCTTCACAGTAGAAGCCTGAAACAACGTTCTAAAGACTGTTGACATCTAGTGGAAGCCTTGGGAAGTGCAAGATTAACAATATCCCACTGTATCTTCAATCGGGGCTGAGTTGAAAAACTACAAACCTGATTTCCCACTTCCTGATTGGATTTTTTTCTCAGGTTTTTGCCTGATGTCTGTTATACTCACAGACATTCAAACAATTTTAGAAACTTCAGAGGGTTTTCTATCCAATACTACTAATAATATGCATATATTAGCATCTGGGACTGAGTAGCAGGCCGTTTACTCTGGGCACGCTTTTCATCCAAAAGTGAAAATGCTGCCTCCTATCCCAATGAAGTTAAATAACCTCTTCCATTGTGCCACAAATTCCTAATGAGTTAATTGTTACATGATTCATTTAAATCGGGTAACAATTAAACATAGTAAGTGGACTAAATAAGTAACAGTCATCAGATTAACGAAAGTAAAGTCACGACAGGCTACACAACCACGTAATGTGATATGTATGATTAACATGAAACACTAGCTGTTGAACCCAATAGTGCTGAAAATGTGGGAAAAGTCCCAGTCTTAAAAGTCTCCGTCCAGTTCAGACCTGCTGAGTGCTTTGCAAATACAATAATGAAGGGCCCCTGCAGCTATATGCATGAGTAATTGGACACTTGCCAACTAATGTAGCCAATGGCTAGCTATGGTAAAAGAACCATTGAGCTTAGAGGATAGCCAATAGATTGGGCTTGGGCCAGACATATGAGGTGTAGCAGAACATAACCAGTAACCTAGTTTCTGGAGAGCGAGGGTGGAATTTAAGTAAGATACTTACGAGGGAGATGTGATAAGGTGCGTCTCGGTGAGAGGCGCAGGAGAGGGGACACCACTAAACAACAATTGGATCTAAAGATTGAAATCAATTATTAATTTGAGGTAAAAAAAGAGATGCATGCGAGGAAAATAACAACAGTGAGATTGTACTGTAATGGAAAGTATTATATTGCATTTTTTTTAATAAAGTATGGCGCGCTGAGTGCCTGAACAAAACATTTGCTGATGTGTTTAGCCATAGAACAACACCACGTATGCTGTAATGTGATTTGAACCCTATCAAACAATAGGGACACATGACAAAGTGTCTGACTCTATGCCGGCCTGTGAATGCTTCAAATTGTTACATTATTTAACTAGGCAAGTCAGTTAAGAACACATTCTTATTTTCAATGACGGCCTAGGAACAGTGGGGTTAACTGGTCTAGGAAGAGTGGATTAACTGGCCTAGGAACAGTGGGGTTAACTGGCCTAGGAAGAGTGGGGTTAACTGGTCTAGGAACAGTGGGTTAACTGGTCTAGTAACAGTGGGTTAACTGGTCTAGGAACAGTGGGAAGAGTGGATTAACTGGCCTAGGAAGAGTGGGGTTAACTGGTCTAGGAACAGTGGGTTAACTGGTCTAGGAACAGTGGGTTAACTGGTCTAGGAACAGTGGGTTAACTGGTCTAGAAACAGTGGGTTAACTGGTCTAGAAACAGTGGGTTAACTGGTCTAGAAACAGTGGATTAACTGCCTGTTCAGAGGCAGACAGAACTGCCTGAGGGCTGCGAGCCCTATACGCTATAGAATAGAAAGTAGCTTAGTATCAGTCATGCTGATTGAATATGAATGGGCAAAAGTGGCACGAGACAAAGCAACCGGACCTAATAGTTGCCTGAAATATTGTGATTCACCTAGTGTGCTTTGGCTAGGCCTGTGAGTTGAGGCCCACTATAGACTTACCATTTTCCCCGTAACGTAAGCTCAATGAACTGCAGACTACTGAGCCTGAAAACCCCCTAAAAGTACACGGATGGGAATCACCCTGATAATCCATAGAAACTGTAAGACCAACCGTGAAAAGGCACTTGAGTAAAAGTGTTATAAAGTTCTGAGTGCTAAAACAGGACAAGCAGGTTCCAAATGAACCTTGCCCCGCCAGCAGTAAGGGAAACACCGAGGTGGAATCCATTGCTGGGTAGCTTTCATTTGCAAACAGAGGTTGGTGATGTCACACCCTGACCATAGTTTGCTTTGTATGTTTCTATGTTTTGTTTGGTCGGGGTGTGACCTGAGTGGCCATTCTATGTTGTGTGTCTAGTTTGTCTGTTTCTGTGTTTGGCCTGATATGGTTCTCAATCAGAGGCAGGTGTTTGTCATTGTCTCTGATTGGGAACCATATTTAGGTATCCTGTTTGGTGTTGGGATTTCTGGGTGATTGTCCTTATGTCCTTTTTCTGTCGTGTGTTACTTAGCAACAGTGTTAGGCTGTTTCGGTTTTCGTATTACGTTACAGGTGACTGTGGGACCAACCGTTGTTAGATGGGTATGAGGTTTGAAGCTTGCATAGAGATGCATTTCCCCGAATCATCAGTTTGGGCAAGATGTAACTCGGTTCTTAGAAACTTCGCCTGTAACAATGAAATAAATTATTAGAATGATAATTAACAGGAATAGGCTACAGGCAACATAACTGAAGCTGAAAGTCACAGTTAGTTGATTATTGGGACGGTGACAATAGTTTTGTTGTTTTGGCTCTGTACTCTGAAACGATACAATGCCTGTGAGGTTAAAGTGCCTGACTGTCAGCTTTAATTTGAAGGTATTTTCATCCATATCGGGTGAACCGTTTATAGCACTTTTTTGTACATAGTCACCCCAATTTAGGGGACCAAAAGTATTGGGACAAATTCATGTATGTGTGTATTAAAATAGTCAAAAGTTTAATATTTGGTCCCATATTCCTACCACGCAATGATTACCTCAAACTTGTGACTCTTCAAACCTTTTTGGGGTGCATTTTCTGTTTGTTTTTTCGTTGTGTTTCAGGTGTTATATGGCATTCCAATATAATGTATAGAGAGGAGGAGAGTGGAGGCGAGGGGAGAGGAAACAGAACGACACGTTAAGGGGAAAGAGTCGGCCAGTGGGTTACACACCTGGAAGAAACATGACATGATTCAAATAGACTTGATGAGAGAATGAGATTGCTGCCAGTAAGCATTTAATTGACCGGTGAAGCCTTACACACGTCTATCCTGTGTATATTCACGGTGCATTTGGAAAGTATTCAGACCCCTTTGATTTTTTTTTTCTCCACATTTTTCTTAGATTACAGCCTTCGTCTAAAATGTATTAAATCGACCCTTTCGGCGTCTGAAATGACTTAAACAACACGGAAAGCAGAGACCGTTATTTGAAAACTGTTGCTGAACAACATTCCGCACATTGGAAAGAGGAGAAGAAACAAGACGCTACGTTGTATTCATTCCCACTATGATTGCCACGCCCTGACCTTAGAGAGACGTTTTATTTCTCTGTTTTGGTTTGGCCAGGGTGTGACTAGGGTGGGCATTCTAGTTTCTTAATTTCTATGTTTTTCTGTTTCTATGTTTTGGCCGGGGTATGGTTCTCAATCAGGGACAGGCTGTCTATCATTGTCTCTGATTGGGAATCATACTTAGGTAGCCTTTTTCTCTTTTGTTATTGTGGGTAGTTATCTTTGTTAATGGCACTACAGCCCTTGTAAGCTTCATGGTCGTTTCTTTGTTTCTTGTTTTGTTGGTGACATTTTTATAAATAAAGAGAAAATGTACGCTCACCACGCTGCGCTTTGGTCCAGTCATTTCCACGATGACAACCGTGACAATAATGATGATATGTTTTGTATTCATTCCCACTACGCCTGTAGAAAAGGAAACAAAGGAAATCATATTATGCTGAATGACGATGAGCCCACCGGATTGAACTTTCGTAAAACTACATAAACAAAATCATTCTGACATGTGATATGTGATCATATGAGCATAATGACACATTGAAAGAATTCCGTAATAATAACTTTGAAAAGACACAAGTCAGCATTCCAGCAACGACAGATAGCAGCATAGTAAATCCATAAAAACGTTATACCTTCAACTGTAAGTTTATAAAAATGTACAGTATGAATGACTCAAGTAATAAAACAGAAATGATATACCACTCAAATTTTTATTTGTCTCCTCCCTTTCTTCACATTCTTTGTCTTTATGTTTGACTTCACTATAATAATAAAATAAAATGCAATATTATTTGTCACATGCACCGAATTACAACAGGTGTTTCACCTCACAGTGAAATACTTAGTCCTTAACCAACAATGTTTAAGAAAAATAAGAGTTAAGAAATAAAAATATTCACTGAATAAATTTTTTTTTTAAAGAGGAAAAAGAGAAAACAAAATTCAGGAGTCTTATGTCTCGGGGGTGGAAGCTATTTAAAAAGCCTCTTGGTCATAGACTTGGCGCTCCTGTACCGCTTGCCGTGTGGTAGCAGAGAGAACAGTCTATGACCTGGGTGGCTTCAAATCAAATCAAATTTTATTTGCCACATACACATGGTTAGCAGATGTTAATGCGAATGTAGCGAAATGCTTGTGCTTCTAGTTCCAACCGTGCAGTAATATATAATAAGTAATCTAA
The DNA here is from genome assembly GCF_036934945.1 of Oncorhynchus masou masou. NCBI lineage: Eukaryota > Metazoa > Chordata > Actinopteri > Salmoniformes > Salmonidae > Oncorhynchus > Oncorhynchus masou. Next base: position 6,391,793 of record NC_088236.1, on the reverse strand, counting down.
CAATTTCACAACAACTACCTTATTATACACACAAGTGTAAAGGAATGAATAAGAATATGTACATATAAATATATGGATGAGTGATGGCCGAACGGCATAGGCAAGATACAGTAGATGGTATAGAGTACAGTATATACATATGAGATGAGTAATGTAGGGTATGTAAACATTATATAAAGTCGCATTGTTTAAAGTGACTAGTGATACATTTATTACATCCAATTTTTTATTATTAAAGTGGCTAGAGATTTGAGTCAGTATGTTGGCAGCAGTCTCTCAATGTTAGTGATGGCTGTTTAACAGTCAGATGGCCTTGAGATAGAAGCTGTTTTTCAGTCTCTCGGTCCCAGCTTTGATGCACCTGTACTGACCTCGCCTTCTGGATGATAGCGGGGTGAACAGGCAGTGGCTCGGGTGGTTGTTGTCCTTGATGATCTTTATGGCCTTCCTGTAACATCGGGTGGTGCAGGTGTCCTGGAGGGCAGGTAGTTTTCCCCCGGTGATGTGTTGTGCAGACCTCACTACCCTCTGGAGAGCCTTGCGGTTGTGGGCGGAGCAGTTGCCGTACCATCAAAGAGAAAGGAAATCATAAATGTCCACCTATTTATACACAATGCATTCGGAAAGTATTCAGACCCCTTGACTTTTTCCAGATTTTGTTACGTTACAGCCTTATTCTAAAAGGAATTAAATTGTTTGTCTTTCTCATCAATCTACACACAATACCACATGAAGGCAAAGGAAAAACAGATTTGTTTTCCATTTTAGAAAAAATTGCAATCACACTGCACACTGCCTTTTCCCATCTAGACAAGAGGAATACATATTTAACAATGCTGTTCATTGACAATAGCTCAGCATTCAACACCATAGCTCATCATTAAGCTTGAGGCTGTGGATCTGAACCCCACCCTGTGAAATTGGGTCTTGGACTTCCTGACGGGCCGTCCCCCAGGTGGTGAAGATAGGAAACGACATCTCCACTTCGCTGATCCTCAACATTGTGGCCTCACAAGAGTGCGTGCTCAGCCCCTTCCTGTACTAACCTGTTCACCCATGACTGCGTGGCCATGCATGCCTCCAACTCAGGTGAAGGAATGATGCTTTGTCTAGATGGAGGTATGCTAACTTGTGTCACTGGCATAGAGGGCTTTGGTGGAGTGGCCTGTCCCCCGTGCTCCATGTTGGCTGTTGACCTCGGGAGCCTCCGGGGACTGTGTGCCATGCCGTACCAGAGGGGCAGATTGGGAAAGAAAGGCAGACAGGTCAGGTCCATGTGGAGGGGTGGTCAGGTCAACTCCCTGTTCGCTCCTCTCCAGGAAGGATGAGACCATCCGTGCCTCCTCCAATTCCATTCTTGTTTAACAGTGCCACAGCTGCTGTGCCAGGTCTTTGGCAATGAATTCCCATTCCCGTCACACAGCTTGGGCTAGCCACTCAGCTGTTGTTGACAGAAGAATTGATGTGGGTGGTCTTCCAACATGGCCGCCAGTAAGCGTCATACATCACCCTGGCAACCCTCTAAAGTGTCTTTTGAAAGACGCAAGTCAGCATTCCAGCAACGACAGATAGCAGCATAGTAAATCCATAAAAACTTTATACCTTCAACTGTAAGTTTATAAAAATGTACAGTATGAATGACTGGAGTAATAAACCACAACTGGTATATGGCATTACTGCTTGCCGGCCCAACCCGACTCTGTTTTTTATTTGTCTCCTCCCTTTATCTTCAAATGATTTGTCTTCATGTTGTCACCTTTATTCCCATCATCTTCTCTTGTTCACCAACTGTCTTCTTTCTGTCCATCTGTCTGCGTCTTTGACTTCTGTAACTACTTATACACCTACGTGAGAATGCTGTTCATCGACTACAGCTCAGCGTTCAACACCATAGCACCCTCAAAGCTCATCACTAAGCTAAGGACCCTGGGACTAAACACCACCCTCTGCAACTGGATCCTGGTCTTCCTGACCCCCCCCCGCATGTGACTAATACATTTTGATTTGATTTGATTCTTCCGTTTTCACAAATGACAATAACAACCCTCAAAGGAAATCATAAAATTTGGGCCAATATACTGTATATAAAGATTCATAGGATTATAGCTTTACTACAGTACCTAACATCCATAATATGGAGCTTCTTCCATCAACTCAAAAGTTAATACAAGGTCAAGCTGCCATGATGTATGTGTCAATTACTCTGGTCCCCAAAACGTTATACTCCATGATCAAAACACATAAGCTAATAGGGGAAGCCCCTGCCTTGTTCCTAGATAATTCTACGACCAATAGTCCAACTCTGCATATGTAAATCAATCAATATTTTATTTTATTTTACATTTATGTTACCAGGTAAGTTGACTGAGAATACATTTTCATTTACTGCCAAGACCTGGGGAATAGTTACAGGGGAGAAGAGAGGGGATGAATGAGCCAATTGTAAGCTGAGGATGTCTAAGCCTAAACGCACCTATCTTTCATCACTGCAGGACAAATCAAATGAATATGTATTCTCCATTTAGACTGTATTTTACACATTTTACTGTATTTTAACTGAGTTGGACCTTAGAAATCAATGGAAAGTCACATTGACCTGAGGAATTTGAACCTAGTTTTAATATGCTTCATATCATTACTCTTTGAACTGCCTGGATTATAAAATGCAATTGAACAAGTCATTTTCACTGTATCCCCAAGAGAAACCACAAGATAACGTCTTGACTGAGGTCAGTTTAGAGTCTTAAGTGATTCGATTTAAAACGAGGTAAGATTTTTATTTTTCTAGGCAAGTCAGTTAAGAACAAATTCTTAACTGAGGGGGCAGAACGACAGATTTGTACCTTGTCAACTCGGGGATTTGAACTTGCAACCTTTCGGTTACTAGTCCAACGCTCTAACCACTAGGCTACCCTGCCGCCCAGAGCTGACAAGGTGCAAACAAATTCAAGTCGGTGTTATTCATGGAAATGTTGTAGGTTACATTTTATACTTCAGAACTGGGCATAGGTAGTGTCATAAATCATTTCTTTCAATCTATCTACCCAAGCGGGGAAAAAAAGTATATTTTAATATATTACAAATACTACAAATTAATGTAATATACTTTAAATAGGATATGCACTTTTTTAGTATATCTTAAGTATACTATACATATACTATCATTAGACTTCAACACACTTCTCTGTCTTTAAGTATACTGTATGTTCACTAGCATTACACTTAAAGATGCACTATGCAGAAATCGCTGCACCATTTTCTGGTTGCTAAAATTCAAATAGCTGGCATTATTTTAGTTTATGTGACAAAACAAGCAAGTATAGTTGTAGAGAATCAGTGTACACTCTAAACTGCTTTGAAATATATTTTCGATAAACCAAAAAATATTGTATTTTCAGCTGATGTACAAAACCGAAAGTAAAAGAAGCAAAAATGTAGATAATTTATGTATTTATAATACTTAAATGTTAACAAAACACTAAGTTAGCATAAAATGCATTAAATCTATTTAAAATTGTTCCAATTTAAATCATTTTAAATATACTCGAGTATATTTATCACAGACATACTTCTGTATACTTAAATACATTGATGAAATATGACATATGCTTGGGTATCTATCTATCTGTCTATCTGTCTGTCTGTCTGTCTATCTATCTATCTAGAGAAAACATTTAGGGAAATTTCAGTTGTTTCATTTAATCTAAAATGGTATTTCATTGGGCCCTCTCTTGGATTTCAGACAGGAAAAGAAATGTCAGATGATGAAGATGGACCAAGGTGGGACAACATTCTTTCAGTTTTTGGATTTTAATGACAAAGGCATACTGGCCTCTATTTACAATCTGTTATTGCACTCTCGCAGCGCAATAATAAAAAAATATCTGTAACACAATAGTTTTACATCGGCTGCATTTTCAATCAATTTAGCCATACATTAGTCTAATCAACAAATTAACCATTTAACATGTCGTTGTTTTGTACCCGACATAACCCCAAGCATGTTTCAAGACCAGTTGGCGAAGAAGGTCCGGCCCTTCATTGAATTAATAGACTACCTGAGATCCATTGGGATAGAGAAGGAGCTGCCTCTGCCATCCATTGCTGTGGTGGGAGACCAGAGTTCAGGAAAGAGCTCTGTGCTTGAGGCCCTATCTGGGGTGGCACTGCCCAGAGGGAATGGTGAGTAATTATGTTGACACAATGTCATTATCAAACGGTGAAGCATTTCTTTTTTGTGTGTGTAAGCTATAGCATAACCTGTTGACTGTTCTCTTAGAATTGCCGCTGAGAGACTATTTAACATACACTACCAATAATGTTAGGTGTCAGATAGGGGTCTTGTCAGGGCATTAAAACCTCTTTGGGCTAGACGTGACAGTGTTATATTACCTTATACTGATCTGTCATTAGTACGGTCTTGTTCCCCATCCAGGTATTGTCACCAGGTGTCCCCTGGAACTCAGACTCTGTTATGTCAGCGGAGTGGCGTGGAAGGCTGTCATCTCATACAAAAACAAAACTTTTGAATTTGATGACCGAGAAGAAGTTGCGAGGCACGTCGAGCAAGGTATGATGGGTAAAAACGAGGACGGATTTAGACCAGAAACTACCTCTTTGAGGAGTACACTCAGTCGCTCTCCGGGAGAATGGTTGACCAACCCTGGTTTACACAGTGTACGATTGTGATATCAGGGATTTTCCTTTGTCCTTTGTGGGGTTTTTTAACAGTTTTTCTGTGCATGAGGCAGTTGTATTCCCATCACAATTTTCACATTGATTTAACAGCTCAGAACGAGTTAGCTGGAAGGGGAGTGGGGATATGTGAAGATCTGATCACTCTCAAAATCAAGTCTTCCATGGTATGTGATCTCAGTCTGATTGACTTACCTGGGATCGCCAGGGTACCAGTACCAGGACAACCAGAAGACATTGAAGCCCAAGTGAGTCTCGAGTTGATCACTTTTTGGAGTTTGTCCAGTAGACTTTCTTGGTTCTCTCGTACTGTAGTTCATCATAACAGTCCACCATTTTGATTACAGAGGTTTACCTTCATGCGGATGTGAATTAACCTTAAAATGAGTCATGTTTCTGTTGTTTCCTGGTAATGTAGAGTAGAAGGTGAAGGAAAGGAAAGCAGTGTTACTTCTGATTATGTACCATGTAATGATAATGTAACACGAAACGATAATGTACCACGTGGCTCCCTGCTCTTCTACTTTTTCCGCAGATCAAAAGTCTAATCATGAAATACATTTCGAAAAAGAAAACCATTAACTTAGTGGTAATACCATGTTATAATGACATAGCAACAACAGAAGCCCTGAAAATGGTGCAAAAAGTGGATCCTGAAGGAACGAGAACTCTGGGTAAAAAAATGATAAAGATTAGTTCTTTCCTTTTTTTTTTTTTTTTAATACAGTTGATGAAAATGGTTAGTCACTATTAAGCACTTAGATATCTACGTATCGTAACGCATTTCATTTCTTTCATTTGTTCTTCCAGCCATTCTGACAAAGCCAGACCTGATAGACAAGGGGACGGAGAAGGACGTGTTGGAAATTGTCCGCAATAAAACCCTTCCACTCAATATGGGCTACGTCATGGTGAAATGTCGTGGTCAGAAGCAGATCGATGATAAAATGTCCATAGCTCAGGCACTTGAAGAGGAGTTTGACTTCTTTCAAGATCACGAGCACTTCAAGTAAAATTTCGAATGAAATCAACAGCAACAAAAAACAAATGGCACATGCCACGAATATACAACTGGTGTAGACTTTTTTCTCTGAAATACTTGCTTACGAGCCCTTCCCAAAGATGCAGAGTGTAAAAAATAATAATAAGTATAATAATACAAAATAAAATAGTAAGACGAGGAATATAATAAAATCACAAGAATGTTGCTATATAGAGGAAGTACCAGATCGATGTGGAGCTATATACAGGAAGTACCAGATCAATGTGGAGCTATATACAGTGAGTACCAGTACCAGATCAATGTGGAGCTATATACAGGACGTACCAGTACCAGATCAATGTGGAGCTATATACAGGAAGTACCAGTACCAAATCAATGTGGAGCTATATACAGGAAGTACCAGTACCAGATCACTGCTCAGATGTACAAGGCATTTGATAGTACCTACGGTAGCCTTTAGCATTTTGTAAAGTACATTTGAATTGATGTTGTTTTTCAAATGCATTATGCTATGATTAACCATTAAAACCTTTTTAATAGCAAGCAATGACTTTCAACGTATTGTCTTGCTGGAAGCTCCACTTGCGGCAAGTCTCAATGGTACTTAAACCCACGTTAAGGTCAACGGCATCATGAACTTTACCAAGTACCAGGACATTTTGGCCAGACACCTGGTTGCCTCTGCCAGGAGGCTGAATCGTGTCCCCAAGTGGATATTCCAGCAAGACAATAACCCCAAGGCCACATCAAAATCCACAAAGAAATCATTAATTGACCCAAAAATCAACATTTTGCAATATCCACCTCATTGAAAACCTGTGGTTTGAATTGAAGAGGGCAGATGAAGGATATCAAGGATCTGGAAAGATTCTGTATGGAGGACTGGTCTAAGACCCCTCCTAATCTGTTCTCCATTCTCAAAACACATTTGAGAAAAAGGCTCAGTGCCATTATTCTGGCAAGGTGAGGTATTGAAAACAGGGGTGCCAGTAATTTTGAAAAACATGTTTTTACTTATTAGACAAAATATATTTTTTGGAGCAATTGGGTTAGAGTCTAAAATATAATTTTCATTATTTTTAGCATACAATATAGCTTCGTATTTGTATTATATACTTTATACGGCCTATTTTGCTCAAATTTATCAAGGGTGCCAATAATTGTGGACCTAACTGTACATGTTGCCATATTATTGTGATTACATTTCATTTTTGTAACACTTTAAAATGTGTTAATTAAATTCCTCTCCTTTTCAATGTATAGATCCCTCCTGCTTGAGGAAAGGGCAACCACCAAGCACCTAGCCACAAAGCTAACCTATACCCTGGTCAGCCACATCAAAGTTAGTCCAACCACGTGCTATTATCATTCGAGCATCTGTCCTTTACCGTATGCCTCATGTACACCCCAGGTCTGGTGTCTGACAGTCTGTTTAAGTTGTGTATTTGGTTTGTTTTTGGTCAGAAATCCCTACCAGATATGTCTAATCAGATTAAAAAGCAGCTGTGGAACGTGAGGTAGGCGTTGTTAGAGTGTGAGGGTGGGCCCCCGTCAGACCTTGCAGAAAGGAAGGAGTTCCTCATTGGCGTAAGTAACCGTTCACCTTTCTCTGTCTTTCACCTGAATCAACTTGGGAAGATTCTTCTCTGTGCAATATTCTCCACCTATACTATGAAATCTTAAATATGCATATTTTTTTCCGTCTCCACCTATACTATGACATCTTAATAAATATACATATTTTTTCCCGTCTCCACCTATACTATGACGTCTTAAATATACATATTGTTTTTTCCCGTCTCCACCTATTCTACGACATCTTAATAAATATACATATTTTTTCCCGTCTCCACCTATACTATGACGTCTTAAATATACATATTGTTTTTTCCGTCTCCCAAATGTTAAGTCTATGTTTTAACTAACATAAAGCACATCTGGTATATTTCCTACTGTTCAATGGTCAGTTCAATTTCAACCAATCCAATGGTGCCCATTGATTCTTCAGGAGTAAACAGTAATATAACAGATAACAAAGATATAAAACCCTTATGAGCAGTGTAGGGGTCCAGTAAAAATGACTTGTTCAATAAAATAAACACCTTATTATTACAATATTATTTTCTATGGAAAGTTGTGTCTTACTTATGTTAATTTTGCGTTACTCTCACAAGGACGCTTAGCAAAAGAAACACGTTGGTTTACATTTACATTTACATTTAAGTCATTTAGCAGACGCTCTTATCCAGAGCGACTTACAAATTGGTGAATTCACCTTCTGACATCCAGTGGAACAGCCACTTTACAATAGTGCATCTAAATCATTAAGGGGGGGGTGGTGAGAAGGATTACTTATCCTATCCTAGGTATTCCTTGAAGAGGTGGGGTTTCAGGTGTCTCCGGAAGGTGGTGATTGACTCCGCTGTCCTGGCGTCGTGAGGGAGTTTGTTCCACCATTGGGGGGCCAGAGCAGCGAACAGTTTTGACTGGGCTGAGCGGGAACTGTACTTCCTCAATGGTAGGGAGGCGAGCAGGCCAGAGGTGGATGAACGCAGTGCCCTTGCTTGGGTGTAGGGCCTGATCAGAGCCTGGAGGTACTGCGGTGCCGTTCCCCTCACAGCTCCGTAGGCAAGCACCATGGTCTTGTAGCGGATGCGAGCTTCAACTGGAAGCCAGTGGAGAGAGCGGAGGAGCGGGGTGACGTGAGAGAACTTGGGAAGGTTGAACACCAGACGGGCTGCGGCGTTCTGGATGAGTTGTAGGGGTTTAATGGCACAGGCAGGGAGCCCAGCCAGCAGCGAGTTGCAGTAATCCAGACGGGAGATGACAAGTGCCTGGATTAGGACCTGCGCCGCTTCCTGTGTGAGGCAGGGTCGTACTCTGCGGATGTTGTAGAGCATGAACCTACAGGAACGGGCCACCGCCATGATGTTGGTTGAGAACGACAGGGTGTTGTCCAGGATCACGCCAAGGTTCTTAGCGCTCTGGGAGGAGGACACAATGGAGTTGTCAACCGTGATGGCGAGATCATGGAACGGGCAGTCCTTCCCCGGGAGGAAGAGCAGCTCCGTCTTGCCGAGGTTCAGCTTGAGGTGGTGATCCGTCATCCACACTGATATGTCTGCCAGACATGCAGAGATGCGATTCGCCACCTGGTCATCAGAAGGGGGAAAGGAGAAGATTAATTGTGTGTCGTCTGCATAGCAATGATAGGAGAGACCATGTGAGGTTATGACAGAGCCAAGTGACTTGGTGTATAGCGAGAATAGGAGAGGGCCTAGAACAGAGCCCTGGGGGACACCAGTGGTGAGAGCGCGTGGCGAGGAGACAGATTCTCGCCACGCCACCTGGTAGGAGCGACCTGTCAGGTAGGACGCAATCCAAGTGTGGGCCGCGCCGGAGATGCCCAACTCGGAGAGGGTGGAGAGCAGGATCTGATGGTTCACAGTGTCGAAGGCAGCCGATAGGTCTAGAAGGATGAGAGCAGAGGAGAGAGAGTTAGCTTTAGCAGTGCGGAGCGCCTCCGTGATGCAGAGAAGAGCAGTCTCAGTTGAATGGCTAGTCTTGAAACCTGACTGATTTGGATCAAGAAGGTCATTCTGAGAGAGATAGCGGGAGAGCTGGCCAAGGACGGCACGTTCAAGAGTTTTGGAGAGAAAAGAAAGAAGGGATACTGGTCTGTAGTTGTTGACATCGGAGGGATCGAGTGTAGGTTTCTTCAGAAGGGGTGCAACTCTCGCTCTCTTGAAGACGGAAGGGACTGCAACTCCCCTCCAAGTCTCCGACCACTACCTTGTATCCTTTTCCCTCTCGCTCTCATCCAACACTTCCCACACTGCCCCTACTCGGATGGTATCGCGCCGTCCCAACCTTCGCTCTCTCTCCCCCGCTACTCTTTCCTCTTCCATCCTTTCATCTCTTCCCTCTGCTCATACCTTCTCCAACCTTTCTCCTGACTCTGCCTCCTCAACCCTCCTCTCTTCCCTTTCTGCATCCTTTGACTCTCTATGTCCCCTATCCTCCAGGCCGGCTCGGTCCTCCCCTCCCGCTCCGTGGCTCGATGACTCATTGCGAGCTCACAGAACACATCAATTGCTGATGCGTTCGGATGCTATCGGAAACTCTGAGATACGAGTTAGAAATAGCTACTAGAATGATCCTCCGAGTTCGAAATGGAAAACTCGGACCAGAATGATTATACCGAGTTTGCGCGTTGTATATGTTTCATCACTCACCTTTCCGATCAAAAGACGGTAAAACATATTGTAATGAAACAGCAGGGAGCAGGTCTCGAACCCTCGACCTTCGAGCTATCGACTTTGCCGCAGAGTCGATTTCCGGCTTATAAACCCCGGTTCGTTTCAAAGAGCGCGTCCTCGCGCTAGCTTGAGAGTCTACGTCTTACAGGAACGCGCCGGTCAAACACACGCACTGTCGTAACGGATGTGAAACGGCTTGCTTAGTTAGCGGTGCGCGCTAAATAGCGTAACGATGCTTCGTGGGTGTCAGTTGTTGATGTGTGCAGAGGGTCCCTGGTTCGCGCCCGGTTATGGGCGAGGGGCCGGTCTAAAGTTATACTGTTACACGAGGTCCGATCACTTCTGACACCAATGTAATGAAACAGCAGGGAGCAGGTCTCGAGCCCGAGGTCCGGTGCGCCTTCGACTGTGCCGCAAAAGCATGCTCCTTCTGCAAGGTCGATTTCCGCCCTATAAACCCAGAGTCGTTACAATATTGAAAATCCCAATAATGTGGACAATGTATCTAGTTTGACCCAATGTCAACATAAGCAAGCTAATATTATTAGCAATTTTACCTAGCTTAGGCATCTTGCTCAATTCTAGTTAAAATCTCTTTGGATTCATTGTTTTTCCGACTTCAAAAGCACTCCAATGCATTCACCAACTACGAGTTCCCCCGAAAAGGATCCAAACACACCTTTAGTAGGAGTAAAGTATATTTTTTCCTCCATACAAATAACAACGTTGTCAATATTATTGCTCATATTTAAAACATTAAATTTTACCATGTTTTGTTGTTACCATGTTGTTGTGATGTTGTTTCGCTACCATGCTGTGTTGTCATGTGTTGCTGCCTTGCTATGTGGTTGTCTGAGGTCTCTCTTTATGTAATGTTGTGTTGTCTCTCTTGTCATGATGTGTGTTTTGTCCTATATTTTTACATATATATATATATATATTTTTAATCCCAGCCCCCATCCCCGCAGGAGGTCTTTTGACTTTTGGTAGGATGTCATTGTAAATAAGAATTTGTTCTTTAACTAATTTGCCTAGTTAAATCAAGTTTAAATAAAAAAAATCAATAAACATTGTTACTAAAAGTAATACTAACTTTAGTTCTTTAAAAGAGGATTAAATGTGAACTACAGAGGAGTCAGAAGGTGTTTGTTATTTTTCTCCCTTCAGATCATAACAGAGTTCAATGAGAAGATTACTCATCTGTCCACAGGGGATAATATTGTCGAGGAAAATCTATTTGTCCTCATGCGAAGTGAATTTGCAGATTGGATGAAATGTCTTCAAAACGCCAAGCCAAATTGTAGGTACACTTTTGAATAGACAGGCTATTGCTCAACATGTCTATATCCATAACTTGTACTGATACTACAGTACACGCACACAGATATGTACACTAGTATTGTTAACTGTGTAAGACACACAACCAGTAAGATGCACAACAATAAATTGGTGAGTAAACATTGATCGCTGTTCGTGGTGAAGAAAAAAAATGTCCCTTGTATTTTCAAAGCATTTTTCTGCGATAGGTCAGTAAACGCCACCTACAGGCATTTACCCTCTACTACAACACTGTGTACAACATAATTATTCAATCACAATATTATTGTTATTATACTAATAGTAACGTCATACAAAAAGTAATTATAATCGATTATATTTTCCAAAATTATTAACATTTAACAATTTCTCTAAATCTCTGTTTTTTTTTCTCAATTTAGACCACGAAGTAGTGCAGCAAGTGGTGGATGATTATGATCTGAAGCACAGGGGAAGTGAGCTGCCAGGATTCACTAACTACATGGTATTTAAACGCTTTGTTCGAATACTAGTGGCTGAACTTAGGGAACCAGCTATGATGACGCTCCAGAAAATCAGAGGTAACTGACCAGAAGCCCAAGATTCCATGTGATGTCCCATACTGCATTGCAATTTCTGAAAGTCCCTTCATTGCACCTGTGAAATGTATTGTTGTGATGCACCGTGTATGGGGGGGGGCGGCTCTGATGCATCGTGTATGGGGGGGCTCTGATGCATCGTGTATGGGGGGGCTCTGATGCATCGTGTATGGGGGGGGCTCTGATGCATCGTGTATGGGGGGGCTCTGATGCATCGTGTATGGGGGCTCTGATGCATCGTGTATGGGGGGCTCTGATGCATCGTGTATGGGGGGTTCTGATGCATCGTGTATGGGGGGGCTCTGATGCATCGTGTATGGGGGGGCTCTGATGCATCGTGTATGGGGGGGGCTCTGATGCATCGTGTATGGGGGGCTCTGATGCATCGTGTATGGGGGGGGCTCTGATGCATCGTGTATGGGGGGGGCTCTGAGGCATCGTGTATGGGGGGGGCTCTGATGCATCGTGTATGGGGGGCTCTGATGCATCGTGTATGGGGGGGCTCTGATGCATCGTGTATGGGGGGCTCTGATGCATCGTGTATGGGGGGCTCTGATGCATCGTGTATGGGGGGCTCTGATGCATCGTGTATGGGGGGCTCTGATGCATCGTGTATGGGGGGGCTCTGATGCATCGTGTATGGGGGGCTCTGATGCATCGTGTATGGGGGGCTCTGATGCATCGTGTATGGGGGGGCTCTGATGCATCGTGTATGGGGGGCTCTGATGCATCGTGTATGGGGGGCTCTGAGGCATCGTGTATGGGGGGGCTCTGATGCATCGTGTATGGGGGGGGCTCTGATGCATCGTGTATGGGGGGGGGCTCTGATGCATCGTGTATGGGTGGGCTCTGATGCATCGTGTATGGGGGGCTCTGATGCATCGTGTATGGGGGGGCTCTGATGCATCGTGTATGGGGGGGCTCTGATGCATCGTGTATGGGGGGCTCTGATGCATCGTGTATGGGGGGGGCTCTGATGCATCGTGTATGGGGGGGGCTCTGATGCATCGTGTATGGGGGGCTCTGATGCATCGTGTATGGGGGGGCTCTGATGCATCGTGTATGGGGGGGGGCTCTGATGCATCGTGTATGGGGGGCTCTGAGGCATCGTGTATGGGGGGGGGGCTCTGATGCATCATGTATGGGGGGGGCTCTGATGCATCATGTATGGGGGGCTCTGAGGCATCATGTATGGGGGGCTCTGAGGCATCATGTATGGGGGGGCTCTGATGCATCGTGTAGGGGGGGGCTCTGAGGCATCATGTATGGGGGGGGGCTCTGATGCAACATGTATGTGGGGGCTCTGATGCATTGTGTATGGGGGGGGCTCTGATGCATCATGTATGGGGGGGGCTCTGAGGCATCATGTATGGGGGGCTCTGATGCATCATGTATGGGGGGGCTCTGATGCATCATGTATGGGGGGGGGGCTCTGAGGCATCATGTATGGGGGGGCTCTGAGGCATCATGTATGGGGGGCTCTGAGGCATCATGTATGGGGGGCTCTGAGGCATCATGTATGGGGGGGGGCTCTGATGCATCGTGTATGGGGGGCTCTGATGCATCGTGTATGGGGGGCTCTGATGCATCGTGTATGGGGGGGGCTCTGATGCATCATGTATGGGGGGCTCTGATGCATCGTGTATGGGGGGGCTCTGATGCATCGTGTATGGGGGGGCTCTGATGCATCGTGTATGGGGGGGCTCTGATGCATCGTGTATGGGGGGCTCTGATGCATCATGTATGGGGGGCTCTGATGCATCATGTATGGGGGGGCTCTGATGCATCGTGTATGGGGGGGCTCTGATGCATCGTGTATGGGGGGGGCTCTGATGCATCGTGTATGGGGGGGCTCTGAGGCATCATGTATGGGCGGGGGGCTCTGATGCATCGTGTATGGGGGGGCTCTGAGGAACTTCTGACAAGACAAACATGCTTATTAAGCACTCAGTAAAGGACGTTTTGGTGAATCAGCAACAACTAAAAGGTCAATAGAAAATAATGTTACATTTAGTCTATATCCCTTTAACAAATGCATTCCTTTGTGTTTTTCAGAAATGGTGCATACACAATTTGTTAATTTGTCCAAAGTCAGCTTCGAGAATTTTCCTTATCTTCAGCACGTTTCAATGGTAATGGCCATAATCATTTGTTAATAATTTTAAGTATCATACCCAGTTGTTCTAAATGTTTGTCTGTTTTACATTAAATACATTTATATATATATATATATATATATATATATATATATATATATACTTTTGATGAAGAATTACGAGTACATGTGGGTTATTTTGTAGCGTAAAATGTTCAAAATAAACCCACCACAAGATACTTGGATCTGAATCTGTCTCTGAAACAATAACAGTATTACAATACCTTCCTGCATCCAAAGTTAGTTGTTTTTGTTCTCATTGTAATTTAGGACTTGATTTAACCAGTATCGCTGAAGTTCAGCGCTATTGGTCAATTGAAATTTAAAGGCATTGTTCAGGCGTTGGCGGAGGCTGCATTCATGGTCAACGCTGAATACGTCAGGTCAATCGGAAAATTGCATTTAAATGGCAATTACGGATTGAATAGAGCTGAACATCCACAATAAAGACTGAATAGAGCACTTACTTTTTGTTTGAACTCATAGAAAAACATTGAAAACATCCAGGAATTGCAGTCAAACATAGTGATGAAGAGGATCGAGGAGCAGTTTAAAATGGAGATGCAGGTCTACACACAGGATGATATCTTCTTTGAAACATTGAATCCAGAGGAGGAAACCCCAGACTGCTCCGGTTACGACACCAGGAGCAAATATCCCGAGCTGCTCAAGGCATACTATGAGGTAGAATGGACTACCAACTGGGCACAGACGTCAATTCAAACGTCTATTCCACATTGGTTCGACGTCATTTCCTCGAAATGAGGTGGAATCAACGTTGATTCGACCAGTGTGTGAGTTTCAACTTGGAGATATAAAGTACAGTAGCTACATGCAGAAGGATATATACCAGGATGAAAACCATGCAGCATCTAACAGGTATTGCGCCAACTCCAGTTAATCTGACTGGATAAATAAATAAACGGCTTAATGTCCAGAATTTCACAGTATCCCTTTAACCTTCGTGGTTAAAATACCCATAGTCACAAATTAACCCCTAACATCCCTAACAATTGATTGCTCGCTCTGAAGTTAACACGCTAGTTCTGACAATCTTGGTTAACCCAGAACTAAAAGTCTCACGTAATTGGTCAACTGCTCAATGACGTTTTGAGTCCATCCAAACGCGTTAAAAGAAGCGATGCAGTGATCGAGATGCTCCATCATCTCTCTCTTTACAAATTACGGGACGTTTACGGGCCGAATATCCCCTACCCCTTCCCGAAATGCAAAAACAAATGCTAACATCTGTGAAATTGTGATTTGTCTAAATAACCAGTTATGAAAAAAAAACAAGCAGTGGAACTATTGCTGCTCGTTGTCCAATAGTATAAAGACAGACCTATGGTACCATTCATGTTTACGTAGTCTGGCCACGAGATTAGCCCCGACAAAACAGAGAATTGTCAGTCGTCACTCTCGGTCTCACTTAAACTTTCTTTTCCTCTCCCGCCTACCTCTCTCTCAGATCGTGGTGCAGCGACTGGCGGACCAGGTGCCCATGCTGATCCGTTACTTCATCCTGAAGGAGTCAGCCAGGATCCTTTGCAGTAAGATGTTGGGCCTGCTGAACAGCGATGACTTGGACGAGATGCTGACGGAGGAATCAGAGATTGGCCGAAGAAGATCAGCTTTACTGTCCCGTGTGGAGCGTCTTGGACTGGCCAATGACAAGATCAGTAGCCTATGAGAACAGAGTGGGTTTTGACAATGCCAAAAATCTGAGATTTTGTCACAAAATATTAGTTTAAGTATAATCTGATTCAATTTTACACAAAAATGTTTTGATGTCATTCCTATTTTACAAATGGTCTACAGACAGGCAAAATACACTGTTTTATTTGAAGTGGCAGTAATTTCCAAATGCAATGTCTTTAAATAATGATGATGATGATGATGATGATGATGATGATGATGATGATGATGATGACGACGACGACGAAGCTATAGCTTGTCTATTCCTATTCAGCAGAAATGTGAGTAATATGATTCCCTAGTCTCAAAATGTTTCCGGATCAAATGCTCATGAATTGTGAATAATAACCTCAATAAAAAAAGGTAGGGGCAGCTTCAGTATATTCTCTACCAGTAGTCCATTGTCAGTGATTATAGGGTTAATATAGCACCTAACCACCATAACAGATGGAGATTCCTCTGTCAACTCAGTTTGATACAAGGTCAAGCCATGAAATATGTCAATTCACATGGAAATTGAATTAGTCTGATTAGTCTGATTTGACTGTATTTACACAGTCAAACCACATTATCATGTAGAGAGGAGAAACTGCAAAAGACAAGGCAAAGCTATACGTCAGTCAATGGCCGCGTTCCAGAACGACGACATTGCAGACGCCTGGACAGATATCAGCTTTGCCACGCCTACAATGTAGTGGGCCTGGAACGTGACCAACATGTTTAACTTCAAAGTGTTTACTCGAATTCTAAAAATGAAGTGTTCTCATACAAACCTGAACAAAAAATAATCAGTTTAGGGCAAAATCTAATAACAATGAAATGTACCTCGTACAAAATGATATAACAAATACAATAAAATATTTGTATATATCCATAATATTAAAAAAATGACGACTACAGAGAGGATCATAAATAAAACAAACATGATGAAAACAATAATATGAAGAAAGTACAACCTATTAGGAAGAACGTTTGATCCAGTATTAACTGAGGAAAAAAAATGTCCAACTCCTCAGCTCACAACACAATCTCCACCATTACATAAATCAACTCATTCACGACTCAACTCTGCTCCGCCACAGCACTTACTTAACTCAACCACAAGGGGGCGATACAACCGCATTGCATTTCTATACTACCATACTCATGGGAGGGGCATAGTGGTTAGGTACGCCACTATCACAGCATGGATCATCTTGAGTGTTCAGCACAGGACAGTCCTCCAAAGCTATATTTATTCCATCAAAGTGGCTGGTTAGTGGCAGAACACCATAACACTGATCATCAGGATCACACTGGTTAGTGGCAGAACACCATAACACTGATCAGCAGGATCATACTGGTTAGTGGCAGAACACCATAACACTGGTCATCAGGATCACACTGGTTAGTGGCAGAACACCATAACACTGATCATCAGGAGCTGCGTCCCAAATAGCACACTATTCTCTATATCAGTGTTTCCCAAACTCGGTCCCGGGGACTTCATGGGGTGGACGTTAATACCATCTTGACATCCCCACCCACCCCTCTGTTTCTGCCCATGGCTGAGTGTCCCATTGATAAAGGATGAGAGGAGAAGGAAGGTGTCGCTTCCTGTTGTAGAGTATCACAAAGCTTTTATACAAACAAAAGAATGGACATCATGTTTCCAATCCATATGCACTCAGTGCATTGTAAACATACTGAGCAGTAAAGTTCTCAGTGCTTGGCCGACCACACCGACTGGAGCAAGAGAGTCACGTATAACGGTACATGTGACACACATACACACACAAACATTAGCTTCATATTTTCTATACCAACCCTGCTGTAGCTTAGCTTTGACACCATTATACAGTATCCTGATTCCCAGTAAACACAATGCTGGCTTTTTAAAAGAAAGAAAGAAAGAAAGAAAGAAAGAAAGAAAGAGAGAGAGAAAGAAAGAGAGAGACAAAGAGAGAGAGACAAAGAGAGACAAAGAGAGAGAGAGAAAGAGAGACAAAGAGAGAGAGAGAAAGCAGCCTGTTCGTTGTACACGTTAGGACTGAATCAGTTGGCCATCCAGCAGCCAACTCTCAACTCCTGTAGAAAGTCAAATACATCTTCAAAATGTCCGGAGAACAGTGTCACCTGGTGTAAATACACGGTGTGTTTTGTTACGTTTTCAACAGACGTAGCCAAAAGGACAACAACAAAAAGTTTCCCTGGACTTTCCTCTCCTCCTCACGATGGTCGTAACTTATTATTTATTTGTTTCCAAAATAATTTAAAGTATAGAAATTCATTCAAAAGAGATGAAAAAAGTTTCCCTGGAAACATACAACATGAAGAAGACCAAACTCTCCATGACCGGAGAACAGAAAAGTTCCTGATCTGCTCAACAGAACAGGTCAGATTGTCGTTTCCCATCCAAACAGGACTTCTGTTATTTGGGCATCCCCACAGGGCACGGCTTGGTTGTCAGACTGGGTTGACTTGGTTCCTCCTTCAGAAACTCTAGACTCTACTTAGCAGAGTAGATCTGTGGAACGAGAGAGAAGAGAACATCTATTAGCAAGACATGTAACAGACATCTGATTCAGTGATAATGTCTGAGAAGCTACTGATTGGAGGATTGATATATTGGCGTGGATGTTAGGGTAGGACAAAGCCGAGGGCTGGCAAACCCTGCCATTATATCCTCCCAACACCAGCTTCGAGGGCATTATCAGTTTTATACAACAGGGTTACCAACATATTCAAACAATGATTGACACAGTACCAGTCAAAAGATTGGATACAGCTACCCATGCAAGGGTTTCTCTTTATTTTTACTATTTTATACATTGTAGAATAATAGTGAAGACATCAAAACTATGAAATAACACATATGGAATCACGTAGTAACCAAAAAGGTAACAAATCAAAATGTATTTTATATTTGAGATTCTTCAAAGGAGCCACCCTTTGCCTGGATGACAGCTTTGCACACCCTTGGCATTCTCTCAACCAGCTTCATGAGGTAGTCACCTGGAATGCATTTCAATTAACAGGTGCGCCTTGTTAAAAGTTCATTTGTGAAATTTCTTTCCTTCTTAATGTGTTTGTGTCAATCAGTTGTGTTGTGACAAGGTAGGGGTGGTATACAGAAGATGGCCCTATTTGGTAAAATAATAAGTCCATATTATGGCAAGAACACCTCAAATAAGCAAAGAAAAATTACAGTCCATCATTACTTTAAGACATGAAGGTCAGACAATACAGAACATTTCAAGAACTTTGAAAGATTCTTCAAGTGCAGTCGCTAAAACCACCAAGCGCTATGATGAATCTGGCTCTCATGAGGACCGCCACAGGAAAGGAAGACCCAGAGTTACCTCTGCTGCAGAGGATAAGTTCATTAGAGTTACCAGCCTCAGAAATTGCAGCCCAAATAAATGCTTCACAGGGTTCAAGAAACAGACACATCTTAACATCAACTGTTCAGAGGAGACTGCGTGAATCAGGCCTTCATGGTCGAATTGCTGCAAAGAAACCACTGCTAAAGGACACCAATAAGAAGAGACTTGCTTGGGCCACAAAACACACGCAATGGACATTAGATTAGGTGAACGGATTATCTCCGCATGTGTGGTTTTCACTGTGAAGCATAGAGGAGGAGGTAGTGTGATGGTGCTTTACTGGTGACACTGTCTGTGATTTATTTAGAATTCAAGGTACACTTAACCAGCATGGCTACCACAGCATTCTGCAGCGTTAAGCCCTCCCATCTGGTTTGCGCTTAGTGGGACTATTATTTGTTTTTCTAGAGGACAATGACCCAACACACCTCCAGGCTGTGTAAGGGCTATTTGACCAAGGAGAATGATGGAGTGCTGCATCAGATGACCTGGCCTCCACAATCACTCGACCTCATCCCAATTGAGATAGTTTGAGATGAGTTGGACCGCAGAGTAAAGGTAAAGCAGCCAACAAGTGCTCAGCATATGTGGGAACTTCTTCAAGACTGTTGGAAAAGCATTCCTCATGAAACTGGTTGAGAGAATGCCAAGAGTGTGCAAAGTTGTCATCAAGGCAAAGGGTGACTAATTTGAACAATCTAAAATATAGTTTGATTTGTTTAACACTTTTTTTGGTTACTACATGATTCCATATGTGTTATTTCATTGTAGAAAACTATGTAGAAAATAGTAAAAATAAAGAAAACCCCTTGAATGAGTAGCTGTGTCCAAACTTTTGACTGGTACTGTATATTCATTAAAAAAGTTATTTTGATGAATTTATTCATCCTATTTCATTCTTCCACAAGATAAAGTATCGACACAAATCTAGGGTTGCTACCCAAGCCGGCTGGTCGTTCGTTCAATTGGTTCGGTTGCCAGAGACGCAACCCAGTCGTTCATTATAAATGTACCGTTGCCCTTGCTTACTAGCTAGCCAACTTTGGCTAACACGTCAAACAGTGCAGCCAGAATAACAGCAAAGTAGCTGCATTTCTGTTTGTTTAACTTGTTTTCTAGTTATTTTGGGGGGGATACATCCATAACAATGAGCTAATGACGTGCGATTTCGCCTGTCATAGAACATTTGCTTTCTTGCCAGGTCACTGTTCAGAAGAGATAGCCAACTACATAGCTCACACAATCACTTCAACCTGAAGCTGGAATGACAGCAAACTAGCTGCATTTAATGTTTTCCTATTGACATTTATTAATATATATAAATAACAAATAATACAGGGTCATGATTGGCTGGCTGGGAAAAGCTGCCTGTCTGTCTCGTCCCGACCCCTACATGTTATCATGTTGTGTTGCTACCATGTTGTTGTCATGTTGTGTTGCTACCATGCTGTGTTGTCATGTGTTGCTGCCTTGCTATGTTGTTGTTTTCTTCTCTCTTGAACACAATTTGTTAATTTGTCCAAAGACAGCTTCGAGAATTTTCCTTATCTTCAGCACGTTTCAATGGTAATGGCCATAATCATTTGTTAATCATTTTAAGTGTCGTACCCAGTTGTTTTAAATGTTTGTCTGTTTTACATTAAATACATTTATACTGTATTCTGTGTTTTGATATGAGGTTGATGTTCTAGCAGGCAGGAATACATGAGATAAAGCAACAAAAAAAAAACTTTTAATGAAGAATTACAGCTTTCATGTGGGTTATTTTGTAGCCTGAATCTGTCTCTGAAACAATAACAATATTACAATACCTCCCAGAATCCAAAGTTAGTTGTTTTTGTGGTAATTTAGGGCTTGATTTAACCCGTATCACATACATTCAGCGCTATAGGTCAATTGAATGTGTGAGTTGTTCCTCACGTCCTAGACTGGTGTCTCTCAGCTTTGGAATCCTGTATGTTCCACAAGTCCCTCTCTACATCTCTCTGCGTCTGTCTCACTGTGTCGAATGACTTCTATGTATAGTGTTGTTTTTGAGGTGCTCTTTCCCGGGACACTGTGGACCGACCCAATTTTAAATGCAACAACTGCCTACTTGGGGAGGACGATAGGACGACTAGCCAAAGCTACCAAGCTGGGGTGGAACTACGGCAGCGTTCCTTCTCTACACCTACGTCTGGATGTCGTTCCGATATGGTAAAGAGTATTATCGCCCTGTCACATTTACATTACATTTAAGTCATTTAGCAGACGCTCTTATCCAGAGCGACTTACAAATTGGACCTCTCTTTGACTGGCTGGCCAGTGCTTCGCAAGGGACTTCTCACCGGGGAAGTCTCACTCGCCTGTGGAAAATGGAAAAGGGTTCACGGTAAACGCTGCAGAATTCGGCTCAATCGGTAAATTACCTTTAAAACGGTACATTGTGAACAGGCAACCCAAGGATTGAATCCTTATCCCGAAATGAGGAGATCCTGCAGTTCATTTCTGCAGATATCAGACTGTCACCACCAGAGGGCGATGCTGACTATGATTACTGAGACCCGGAGGATCATACTGTTACCGTAGCAACAGTCATGTCACTCACGGATTTGAAGATACACATGGAACTGTCAGTAGCACAGATGCATGGTGGTGCTCAGTCCTGTCCCAAGCCTCAGACAGACAGGGTACGAATGCTCCTGTCAACTTACTAAGCTATAAATTAATACCCTTTTCACACTGCTGAATCCCAGGTGTATGGTTTGGGCTGTGTTAGGGAGGAGAGCCCTGGGGCTCGTCTGGATGCTGGCCCGACCAGTTGAGTCAGTCAGTCAGAGCTCTAGGTGTGAAGTAGGGGCTGTAGTATGGCAGTGGGGAACCATCAGGGCCTTCAGAGAAGACCTAAGGAGTTATAAAAATATATTTCATCAAATTAATTTCTATTTCATCTTTACAAAAATTGTCATACTTTTCTGAGTTCATCTCTTCAGTTTGTTTTGGAAAGAGAAGGGTTAATACTGAACAGAAAAACTTATCCAATCACGATTTACTTAGGAAGTCTCTGGTTAGAAATATCGAGCTAGCTCAGCCAGCCATTGGCTAGGTCTTCAGATGGACAGAAGGACTCTGCCGAGCAGAACTCTGGAGTGACAGTGGAATGATCCAATCACATTTAGACTTGAATTGGCTGGACCTTTTTTTTTTTTTTACTGACATGTTTAGGCCAAGACATGTCACTACTGAGCACAAGAGGTAATTCATTCATAATACATAATATCATGCTAATATTCAGCGGGTGGTAGCAATACACTGGTTTTAGTCTGCCCTAAAATCCGCCCCAAAAAAGAAGCACGAGCAAGTGTCACGTTCGTTACAATGAGTGGACCAAGATGCAGCGTGGTATGGTTCCATCCTCTTTATTGAAGTGAAACTCAAAGAAAACAATAAATGCAAAACAAAACATGAAGCTGCTTTAGTGCTCACAGGCAACTATACATAGTCAAGATCCCACAAAGCACAAAGGGGAAATGGCTGCCTAGATATGATCCCCAATCAGAGACAATGATAAACAGCTGCCTCTGATTGGGAACCATACCAGGCCAACATAGAAACATAATCACCTAGATGACCCACCCTAGTCACCCCCCGACCAAACCAACATAGAGAATAAAACGCTCTCTGTGGCCAGGGCGTGACAGCAAGACAATATAATAAGTGTTGCAAGCCGTAGTTTTACCATGCTAATGCTAGTAAAGTTAGCTAGCTTGAGTTGTTGTGGTGTGACGGTGGTGACAGCGGCTTCAGCAGCTGCTACCAAGTTCAAGGTGGATGTTGTTGCTAATTTGCTAGCATCACCC
Source organism: Oncorhynchus masou masou (assembly GCF_036934945.1). NCBI lineage: Eukaryota > Metazoa > Chordata > Actinopteri > Salmoniformes > Salmonidae > Oncorhynchus > Oncorhynchus masou. The sequence continues at coordinate 6,368,887 of NC_088236.1, read as the reverse complement.
TTTTCAAGTTTAACTTTCAAACTTTGTTTACAAATTATCATCATCTGGTGAGTGGCACTGTTTTTGTTGTTGCTGCTTGCTTGCTATTAGCTATAACTGCTTGCTATTAGCTATTACTGCTTGCTTGCTATTAGCTATTACTGCTTGCTATTACCTATTACTGCTTGATTGCTATTAGCTATTACTGCTTGCTTGCTATTAGCTATTACTGCTTGCTTGCTATTAGCTATTGTTGCTTCCTTGCTATTAGCTATTACTGCTTGCTTGCTATTAGCTATTGTTGCTTGCTTGCTATTAGCTATTGTTGCTTGCTTGCTATTAGCTATTGTTGCTTGCTTGCTATTAGCTATAGCTGCTTGCTTGCTATTAGCTATTACTGCTTGCTATTAGCTATAGCTGCTTGCTCGCTATTAGTTATTACTGCTTGCTATCAGCTATAGCTGCTTGCTTGCTATTAGCTATAGCTGCTTGCTCGCTATTAGTTATTACTGCTTCCTATCAGCTATAGCTGCTTGCTATTAGCTATTACTGCTTGCTTGCTGTTTGTTTTTTTGAAACATTGTTGCATTTAAATTGTAGATCACAGGTTAGTGTGATGAACTTGATAAAGTATATCTGCAATGGGAAGTAATAGCTGATTTTTTTTTTCATTTTTGGACATTAAATGGTTGTACCTTTGTATTGGTATGACTATATACTGGGTTGCATATTCGTTATATTACTTATCCCCTTCGGCGTGACACCGTTATTGTCGCTATTGGTGATAGTGGTGTTGGCCACCATAAATTGTGTACAAAGTGCAAAGTATTTTATGCTATGTGTCACATAGTGTGTGTGTGTGTGTGTGTGTGTGTGTGTGTGTGTGTGTGTGTGTGTGTGTGTGTTTCAATAAAAAGTAATGGTTTTCCTTCAATAGAACTGTAGTGGTCCGTCTACCGAAGATATGTCAGGAACATTAAGTTATGCTATGTTTTCTGTTATTTTCTATATATATTTTTAGAATTCTGATACAGTCTATTGGAATATTGTTGGTCCTTCTGAAGGCCTAGGTCCTTTAGTCATCGTTCGCCACTGCTGTATGGGGGCTGTGCAGCCCCAGGTTGGGGTCTGTATGGTGGGGCTTTGGTAGGAGGAGAGCCCTGGGGCTAGTCTGGGCACCAGTCAGGCCAGTTCAGAGGCAGTCAGTCAGGCCTGAGGCTACACCATTTAAATGTTGGGAGTCGAGGGGATACTTCCAGACTACTGACACTCATTAATACCCAACCCATAATCTCTGGTGCTGCTTTGGGATTTGGGTCACCGTTAGATCATTGGTCTGGTCTAGACGGGATGTGCTAATGCTACTTATTCCTACAGTAGCCTAAGGCCGGGATTCGATACAAGGCGCATTGTATAGTCGGCTATGGGCCTTTTTTTAAAGGCATTGTTTCCAACGTTTGCGGTGATCGCATTCACAAAAACAATAAACGTAACGTGAATAACCGAAAACAGTACCGTGTGGTGTAAAACACGGAAACAATCACCCACAAACACACAGTGAAACCCAGGCTACCTAAAGTATGATTCTCAATCAGAGACAACTAACGACACCTGCCTCTGATTGAGAACCATACTTGGCCGAACACAGAAAACCAACCTAGAAACACAAAACATAGAATGTCCACCCAACTCACTTCCTGACCAATTCAAACAAACACATAACACAAATACTAGGGTCAGAACGTGACAGTCCCTAAGAACACAGTGGCATCCATCATTATTAAATGGAAGAAGTTTTGAACCACCAAGACTCATCCTAGAGCTGGCCGCCTGGCCAAACTGAGCAATTGGGGGAGAAGGGCTTTGGTCAGGGAGGTGACCAAGAACCCGATGGTTACTCTGATAGAGCTCCTGAGTTCTTCTGTGGAAATGGGAGAACCTTCCAGAAGGACAACCATCTCTGCAGCACTCCACCAATCAGGCCTTTATGGTAGAGTGGCCAGATGAAAGCCACGCCTCAGTAAAAGACACATGACAGCCCGCTTGGTGTTTGCCAAAAGGCACATATAGGACTCTCAGACCATGAGAAGCAAGATTCTCTGGTCTGATGAAATCAAGATTAAACTCTTTTGCCTGAATGCCAAGCATCACGTCTGGAAGAAACCTGGCACCATCCCTACGGTGAAGCATGGTGGTGGCATCAGCATGCTGTGGGGATGTTTTTCAGCGGCAGGGACTGGGAGACTAGTCTGGATCGAGGGAAAGATGAACGGAGCAAAGTACAGAGAGATCCTTGATGAAAACCTGCTCCAGAGCGGATCAGGACCTCAGACTGGGGGGAAGGTTCACCTTCCATCAGGACAACGACCCTAAACACACAGCCAAGACAACGCAGGAGTGGCTTCAGGAGAAGTCTCTGAATGTCCTTGAGTGGAGCTGCCAGAGTCCGGACTTGAACCCAATCGAACATCTTTGGAGAGACCTGAAAATAGCTGTTCAGTGACACTCCCCACCCAACCTGACAGAGCTTGAGAGGATCTGCAGAGAAGAATGGGTGAAACTCCCCAAATACAGGTGTGCCAAGCTTGTAGCATCATACCCAAGAAGACTTGATGCTGTAATTGTTACCAAAGGTGCTTCAACAAAGTACTGAGTAAAGGGCCTGAATACATATGTAAATGTTATATTTGGTTTGTCATTATGGGGTATTGTGATGTCATTATGGGGTATTGTGATGTCATTATGGGGTATTGTGTGTAGATTAATGAGGAACAAAAACAATTTAATCCATTTTAGAATAAGGCTGTAAATGTAACAAAATGTGGGAAAAGTCAAAGGGTCTGAATACTTTCTGAATGAACTGTACTTTTGTAGTTTGAATCCCGGCCTAAGTAAGGTGAGTGGAAGATGGACAGGCCTTGAGCCTCTAGCTATAGTCCACCTGCTTTCTGAAGTGTTATCATGACTCAGTGTTTGACACAGATGCAGACATAGGAGGCAGATGGTTCAGTTCTCAGATCATTTATTATAACACGGGGAGCAGGCAAAGGGCAGGCAGAGGTTCTTAACCAGGTCAGAATCAGGCAGGTACAGAACGGCAGTCAGGGTCAGGGCAGGCAGAAAGGTCAGAACCAGAAAGGCTAGAAACAAAAAAAATAGGAAACACGCTGGGACGACCTGACAATACAAGATGAACTGGCAACAGACAAACAGAAAATGCAGGTATAAATACACAGGGGATAATGGGGGGAAATGGGAGACACCTTCTCCCCCAGAATTGTTGGTAATTATGACATAACATTGAAGGTTGTGCAATGTAACAGGAATATTTAGACTAATGAATGCCACCAGTTAGATAAAATATGGAACGGTTCCGTATTTCACTGAAAGAATAAACGTTTTGTTTTCGAGATGATAGTTTCGACCATATTAATCATATCGACCATATTAATGACCTAAAGCTCGTTTTTCTGTGTGTTATTATGTTATAATTAAGTCTATGATTTGATAGAGCAGTCTGACTGAGCGATGGTAGGTACCAGCAGGCTCGTAAGCATTCATTCAAACAGCACTTTCTTGTGTTTGCCAGCAGCTGTTTATGACTTCAAGCCTATCAACTCCCGAGATTAGGCTGGTGTTACCCATGTGAAATGGCTAGCTAGTTAATGGGGTGTGCGCTAATAGCGTTTCAAACGTCACTCGCTCTGAGACTTGGAGTAGTTGTTCCCCTTGCTCTGCATGGGTGGCTGTTGTCGATGTGTTCCTGGTTCGAGCCCAGCGCGTGATCTGATTGAATCCAGGCCTTAAAGCTCTTCCTACTTCACACTGTACATGTATATAGCGTAGGAGTGTGCGTGCGTGCGTGTGTCTGTGATATATATTGTCATCATGAGATTGGTGACTGTCGGGCAGCTCTCTGCCCCACCTGAGGTCTCATTGAGCCTGACTCCCACCTGAGGTCTCATTGAGCCTGACTCCCACCTGAGGTCTCAGTGAGCCTGACTCCCACCTGAGGTCTCAGTGAGCCTGACTCCCACCTGAGGTCTCAGTGAGCCTGACTCCCACCTGAGGTCTCAGTGAGCCTGACTCCCACCTGAGGTCTCAGTGAGCCTGACTCCCTCCTGAGGTCTCAGTGAGCCTGACTCCCACCTGAGGTCTCAGTGAGCCTGACTCCCACCTGAGGTCTCAGTGAGCCTGACTCCCACCTGAGGTCTCAGTGAGCCTGACTCCCACCTGAGGTCTCAGTGAGCCTGACTCCCACCTGAGGTCTCAGTGAGCCTGACTCCCACCTGAGGTCTCAATGAGCCCGACGCCCTCAATCAGTTCTGACCGGAGCGGTGAGTGCATCGAAAGTGGCACCCTATGCCCTATTTAGTGCACTACTTTTGACCAGAGCCCTAAGGGGTGGCGTTCAGAATGCAAACAGAGTCCTGCTGTAGATCCCATCACCTGGTTTAATAACCCAACATTTCCCCATCAAGGAAGAGGAAAAGACTGTGTGTATGTGTGTGTGTGTGTGTGTGTGTGTGTGTGTGTGTGTGTGTGTGTGTGTGTGTGTGTGTGTGTGTGTGTGTGTGTGTGTGTGTGTGTGTGTGTGTGTGTGTGTTTGCTCGGCAGTAGGTATCAGCGAGGGGACTTCCCATTCCATGCTGTGTCCTCTGTAATGTTGGATGTCAGAGCAGCCGAAGCATGATGGAATTTCCTTGTCACTCATCATCTGTGGCCGAGATTGAAAAGGAAGACGGAGAGAGAGAGAAAGAGGGTGAGAGGGAGAGAGAGAGAGGAAGACGGCGAGAGGAAGACGGAGAGAGGGGGGCGAGAGAGAGGAAGACGGAGAGAGGAAGACGGAGAGAGGGAGAGAGAGAGAGAGAGAGAGAGAGGAAGACGGAGAGAGAGAGACGGAGAGAGGACGAGAGAGAGAGAGGAAGATGGAGAGAGGGAAAGAGAGAGAGGAAGACGGAGAGAGGAAGACGGAGAGAGGAAGACGGAGAGAGAGAGAGAGAGAGAGAGAGAGAAAGAGGGTGAGAGGGAGAGAGAGAGAGGAAGATGGAGAGAGAGAGACGGAGAGAGGGAGAGAGAGAGAGAGAGAGAGGAAGACAGAGAGAGGGAGAGAGAGAGAGGAAGACGGAGAGAGGAAGACGGAGAGAGGAAGACGGAGAGAGAGAGAGAGAGAGAGAGAGAGAGGGAGAGAGAGAGGAAGACAGAGAGAGGGAGAGAGAGAGAGGAAGACGGAAAGAGGAAGACGGAGAGAGGGAGAGAGAGAGAGAGGAAGACGGAGAGAGGGGGAGAGAGAGAGGAAGACGGAGAGAGGAAGACGGAGAGAGGGAGAGAGAGAGGAAGACGGAGAGAGGGAGAGAGAGAGAGGAAGACGGAGAGAGGGGGAGAGAGAGAGAGAGAGGGTGAGGGAGAGAGGGAGATAGAGAGAGAGGGTGAGGGAGATAGAGATTGAGAGAGAGAGATTGAGAGAGAGATTGAGAGATTGAGAGTGATTGAGAGAGCGAGAGACAGAGAGAGAGAGAGAGACAGCTTGTTTCTTTGTGTTGTATGCTGATTGAGCTCTGATGAATATTAGATTGGAGACAACATGGAGAGTTTGAATCGTGGCAAAGTGCATGCAAGGCTACCTCTCCTCCCTCTCTCTCTCGCTCCTCTCCTCCCTCTCTCCCTCTCCTATCTTCCTCCCTCTCCTCTCCTCTCCTCTCTCTCTCTCTCTCTCTTTTCTCCTCCTCCTCCTCTCCTCCCCTCCCTCTCTGCTCTCTATATTAAAAGGTTACCACCATAGAAGTGGGTCAGGTTCATAGTGTATTATTGATGGCAGCTCTCTGGATATTGGACACCTGTTGGCCTGAAACCAGACAAAGACCTCCCCTGGTAATGGGGACGTTTGGGAAATGTTACTAGATGGTTTGATTGGAAACTGTCATATTCTATTAGGTGTTTTTATCTCATCATCCCATCCTGTCCTCATCCTCTATATACACTAGAGTAGCATCATCCCATCCTGTCCTCATCCGCTATATACACTGCTCAAAAAAATAAAGGGAACACTAAAATAACACATCCTAGATCTGAATGAATGAAATATTCTTATTAACTACTTTTTTCTTTACATAGTTGAATGTGCTGACAACAAAATCACACAAAAATTATTAATGGAAATCAAATTGATCAACCCATGGAGGTCTGGATTTGGAGTCACACTCAAAATTAAAGTGGAAAACCACACTACAGGCTGATCCAACTTGATCCAACATGATGTAATGTCCTTAAAACAAGTCAAAATGAGGCTCAGTAGTGTGTGTGGCCTCCACGTGCCTGTATGACCTCCCTACAACGCCTGGGCATGCTCCTGATGAGGTGGCGGATGGTCTCCTGAGGGTTCTCCTCCCAGACCTGGACTAAAGCATCCGCCAACTCCTGGACAGTCTGTGGTGCAACGTGGCGTTGGTGGATGGAGCGAGACATGATGTCCCAGAGGTGCTCAATTGGATTCAGGTCTGGGGAACGGGCGGGCCAGTCCATAGCATCAATGCCTTCCTCTTGCAGGAACTGCGGACACACTCCAGCCACATGAGGTTTAGCATTGTCTTGCATTAGGAGGAACCCAGGGCCAACCGCACCAGCATATGGTCTCACAAGGGGTCTGAGGATCTCATCTCGGTACCTAATGGCAGTCAGGCTACCTCTGGCGAGCACATGGAGGGCTGTGCGGCCCCCCAAAGAAATGCCGCCCCACATGACTGACCCACCGCCAAACCAGTCATGCTGGAGGATGTTGCAGGCAGTAGAACGTTCTCCACGGAGTCTCCAGACTCTGTCACGTCTGTCACATGTGCTCAGTGTGAACCTGCTTTCACCTGTGAAGAGCACAGGGCGCCAGTGGCGAATTTGCCAATCTTGGTGTTCTCTGGCAAATGCCAAACGTCCTGCACGGTGTTGGGCTGTAAGCACAACCCCCACCTGTGGACGTCTGGCCCTCATACCACCCTCATGGAGTCTGTTTCTGACCGTTTGAGCAGACACTTGCACATTTGTGGCCTGCTGGAGGTAATTTTGCAGGGCTCTGGCAGTGCTCCTCCTGCTCCTCCTTGCACAAAGGCGGAGGTAGCGGTCCTGCTGCTGGGTTGTTGCCCTCCTACGGCCTCCTCCACGTCTCCTGATGTACTGGCCTGTCTCCTGGTAGCGCCTCCATGCTCTGGACACTACGCTGACAGACACAGCAAACCTTCTTGCCACAGCTCGCATTGATGTTTCATCCTGGATGAGCTGCACTACCTGAGCCACTTGTGTGGGTTGTAGACTCCGTCTCATGCTACCACTAGAGTGAAAGCACCGCCAGCATTCAAAAGTGACCAAAACATCAGCCAGGAAGCATAGGAACTGAGAAGTGGTCTGTGGTCCCCACCTGCAGAACCACTCCTTTATTGGGGGTGTCTTGCTAATTGTCTGTAATTTCCACCTGTCTATTCCATTTGCACAACAGCATGTGACATTTATTGTCAGTCAGTGTTGCTTCCTAAGTGGCCAGTTTGATTTCACAGAGGTGTGATTAACTTGGAGTGTTGTTCAAGTGTTCCCTTTATTTTTTTGAGCAGTGTCCCATCCTGTCCTCATCCTCTATATACACTAGAGTAGTACCATCATCCCATCCTGTCCTCATCCTCTATATACACTAGAGTAGTACCATCATCCCATCCTGCCCTCATCCTCTATATACACTAGAGTAGTACCATCATCCCATCCTGTCCTCATCCTCTATATACACTAGAGTAGTACCATCATCCCATCCTGTCCTCATCCTCTATATACACTAGAGTACCATCATCCCATCCTGTCCTCATCCTATATATACACTAGAGTAGCATCATCATCCCATCCTGTCCTCATCCTCTATATACAGTAGAGTAGTACCATCATCCCATCCTGCCCTCATCCTCTATATACACTAGAGTAGTACCATCATCCCATCATGTCTTCATCCTCTATATACACTAAAGTAGTACCATCATCCCATCCTGTCCTCATCCTATATATACACTAGAGTAGTATCATCATCCCATCCTGTCGTCATCCTCTATATACACTAGAGTACCATCATCATCCTGTCCTCATCCTCTATATACACTAGAGTAGCATCATCCAATCCTCTATATACACTAGAGTACCATCATCCCATCATGTCTTCATCCTCTATATACACTAAAGTAGTACCATCATCCCATCCTGTCCTCATCCTATATATACACTAGAGTACCATCATCATCCTGTCCTCATCCTCTATATACACTAGAGTAGCATCATCCAATCCTCTATATACACTAGAGTAGTACCATCATCCAATCCTCTATATACACTAAAGTAGTACCATCATCCCATCCTGTCCTCATCCTCTATATACACTAGAGTTGTACCATCATCCTGTCCTCTATATACACTAGAGTAGTACCATCATCCTGTCCTCTATATACACTAGAGTAGTACCATCATCCTGTCCTCATCCTCTATATACAGTAGAGTAGTACCATCATCCCATCCTGTCCTCATCCTCTATATACACTAGAGTAGTATCATCATCCCATCCTGTCCTCATCCTCTATATACACTAAAGTAGTACCATCATCCCATCCTGTCCTCATCCTCTATATACACTAGAGTAGTACCATCATCCTGTCCTCTATATACACTAGAGTAGTACCGTCGTCCTGTCCTCATCCTCTGGAGTAGTATCCTCATCCCATCTTGTCCTCATCCCGTTCTGTCCTGAATTTTAGAGGTTAAGGTTTGAGAATGGGAAATAAAACAACTTTCTATCACTGGATTTGACAATGCAACCTTCTGTACCAGAGGCCCATCCTCCATCCCCGTTCACATCGCCTTAACAAAACCCCAAAACCTACCTGAAGGGAACAGCGCTCACTGTTGCCCCTAGTGGTCGGCTTGCAGGTTATCTCCCAGACGTCCTCAGACATGGATAGATGTCTGAACCTGTCTTGTGTCACGGGTGACCTGGTTGTGGTCTATTGAGGGACGAGAGGCACTGCAGACCATATACGTCAGGATTGTAGTACAGCTGAGAAGAGCCACGGTGTCATTCAAGGTGTCTGCTTAGTAGCCTAGTGGTTAGAGCATTGGACTAACCACTAGGACCGAAAGGTTGCAAGATTGAATCCCCGAGCTGACAAGGTAAAAATCTGTTGTTCGGCCCCCTGAACTAAGCAGGTAACCCACTGTTCCTAGACCATCATTGAAAATAACAATTTGTTCTTAATTAACTGACTTGGCTAGTTAAATGAAGATTTAAAAGAACATCTCATCCGCCGTTCCTTCACTGCTGACGAGTTAAACTTGCAGAAAAAGTCTGGTCTGGTGGAATCACTGGAGAAGAGGTACAGACATTTTTCAAAGGTGTCCATTTCAAGACATTAATTGAGTGGAGTGCAGCCTATGCTCGTTACCCTCACCTGATAATACCCACCTGTCCAGTTCACATAGGTAGAGTTGTCTGACTGCTGGAGAAGCCAGTGTTGCTGGGAGAATGACTGGGCCAGGAGGGCTGCTCTGACAGGGAAGGTGACATCCACCTGTCCAGTTCACATAGGTAGAGTTGTCTGACTGCTGGAGAAGCCAGTGTTGCTGGGAGAATGACTGGGCCAGGAGGGCTGCTCTGACAGGGAAGGTGACATCCACCTGTCCAGTTCACATAGGTAGAGTTGTCTGACTGCTGGAGAAGCCAGTGTTGCTGGGAGAATGACTGGGCCAGGAGGGCTGCTCTGACAGGGAAGGTGACATCTACCTGTCCAGTTCACATAGGTAGAGTTGTCTGACTGCTGGAGAAGCCAGTGTTGCTGGGAGAATGACTGGGCCAGGAGGGCTGCTCTGACAGGGAAGGTGACATCTACCTGTCCAGTTCACATAGGTATAGTTGTCTGACTGCTGGAGAAGCCAGTGTTGCTGGGAGAATGACTGGGCCAGGAGGGCTGCTCTGACAGGGAAGGTGACATCTACCTGTCCAGTTCACATAGGTATAGTTGTCTGACTGCTGGAGAAGCCAGTGTTGCTGGGAGAATGACTGGGCCAGGAGGGCTGCTCTGACAGGGAAGGTGACATCCACCTGTCCAGTTCACATAGGTAGAGTTGTCTGACTGCTGGAGAAGCCAGTGTTGCTGGGAGAATGACTGGGCCAGGAGGGCTGCTCTGACAGGGAAGGTGACATCCACCTGTCCAGTTCACATAGGTAGAGTTGTCTGATGTTGGCGGGGCATTTTAACCTGTTTTAATGATTGTCCTGATTATTTTCTTACGTGTACTTTTAACAGACCTGAGATTTACTTCATGGTTCATTCATCCTATTGCTTACAGCCATACCAGCCTTCGTAAAGTTGAACATTTATTTTGAGGCCTTTAACTCTACAGCTACAGCACTCACCAGTTTTCTTGTCAGAAGTCCATAGGTCATCCCTGTAGACTGCCCAAACCTAGTGCCTTACAGCTGTAGACTTAGCATATAGTTATCAACTTAGGAAAGTACCCTAAGCAACACCCCACAAATTAGGAAAGCCCTAGATATGACATTAGACAATGCCATGATAGGGTCATTTTGCCAAGACCGTGGACATAGATAGAATACAGTCCAATTCGATGATTTAAGGGGGCATATTTTGTTTTGTTTATGCTTTCATTCATTTTGTTTCATTTTCTTCGGCACGTAGAAAGTGATAGAGCCATAAACAACTTTCCCATACAACCATCAGTTAGTGCCACAACGCCGCTCATTTGGAAATGTAATGATATATTTCATGAGTGTGTGTGCGTTGTTAACATCTGCCTAAGTTACTGCCCAGATCTTCCAGTCTGGACGACAAGGCGACGGGTCCAGAACGGCGATCCCAATCCGGACATCCGCTGCCGAGCCATGGAGCGGACTTCTTCATTTGCAGACACCCTACCCGGGTCAACCACAACCAGGACAACCCACAGTCATTTTTATGTTGGCTTGCAACATGCAGGTTAATCGCAAGATTGAACCCAACATGGGGGGACTGTCATGACGTTGGCCTGGGGGTAGGTTTATGACAGTCATAAATACCACCCTGCCACCCCAACATATGCAGTGGTATTTAATGAATATGATGTCAGTTCGGTTGTCATCTGAGACATTCTCATCAATGATAAGAGGACATAAACTCTACAGTGGAAAGTCTACACATCAGAGTTATCGGATTCACATGGAATTGTTGTTCAATTTAAATGTTTGAATATGAAATTATTCGTGATGGGATGAAATGTGATTTTATTTTCTAAAATGTAAGATTTGGGTTTTCATAAGGTAGGGCTCTGCTCAATCAGTGGCCCACCCCTGTGAAGGGACATGGGCTATAAAACTTTTCAAACACGCCCTCCTCTCCCTTCCCATGTATGCCCTTGACGACAATATAACCTCCTGTTCCGAGGACGTGAGGACGACGGTCCGATGTCAGAATGGTTCAGATAATAACTACAGAACGAAGCCAACATCAGCGTGAGCTTTGGTTGCGAATGGTATGAACTTTGAACTCTTATTCACTACAGAAGTGATACCTCCTAGCCGTTGAGTTAGCAACAGCCGCTGCAAACTAGGGTTAGGAAGGAACAGACCGAGTATCCCGTCTACCACACAACAACATTACTACAACTTATTCAATTTACGAGCAGAGGCATTCTTTAAAAGAACAAAGGACTCGGTTGGGCAACACTGCCTTCCATCTACCACCAACCTACCGAAGCGCAGCTCAGAGTAAATATTTATTGCATTTTCCTTTTCCAAATGGGCGGTAATTTAGAATGCATAATATATTGTGTTTACGATAGCACAGCTTCGCTCTTTGTTCCTCAGTCTTCCCGCTCTTTCACTCAAACCCAGCTCCTTTTCTTTTGTGTAACAAGCTGTCATATCTGTTCCGCCCGCTAGGGACGTTTTCCTTTATGACGTAATTTGTAATCAAGTTATGATTTAATTATGTGTATGTGTAATTCTGTGTGATTAGTTAGGTATTTAGTAAATAAATAATTAATCCCAATTTTGTATTGCTGGTTCAACTTGTTAGCCAGGGCTCGTAAAGATTTTACCACTTCCAAGAATTTACCACTTTCAGATGAGACTGAATTAAGGTGACGATTAATATTGACTGCTATTGATGTAAAATATTACTAGGTCTTTAAGAGTTTATTCAGGAGATAACAGCTCTATAAATATTATTTCATGGTGCCCCGGTTCTCTAGTTAATTCCATTTACATGATTAGCTCAATCAGGTAATATTAGTCTATATACGATGTGAGCAAATGAGGTGAGATAAGGGAGGTAAAGGCAAAAAAAGGCCATGGTGGCGAAGTAAATACAATATAGCAAGTAAAACACTGGAATGGTAGATTTGCAGTGGAAGAAATGTGCAAAGTAGAAATAAAAATAATGGGGTGCAAAGGAGCTAAATAAATAAATAAATAAAATACAACAAATACAGTAGGGAAAGAGGTAGTTGTTTGGGCTAAATTATAGGTGGGCTATTGAACTAAGCAATTATTGGAAAGACATTATTCAGATCTTATCACAGGTTCACTAATATGACGGTTACCTCTAGATCCTTCCCTTGTTCTTCTTGGAGATGACTCTGTTCTACCAGTTAATATTAGTAGCAAAACCAGATTGGCAGTCATTGCAGCCAAAAATAAACACACAGCTATTATATGGAAGAAGTAACACTCTGCCAAGCGAGCAGAACTAAAAGAACTAAAAGAACTAAAAGAACTAAAAGAACTAACTTCCTATGTTCCATCTGAAAAAAAAGAAGTATAATTTACATAATAAACCCTTTGAATTTACTAATGTCTGGCGGGGCTTTCAGCAGTTTCCTGAGTCGTCGCCTTAGTTTGCTGCCTCATTATTACTTTCTTCATTCATGTATTATTAATTGTTTTTGCGTTTTTAATCATTTATTTTCTAGCATTGGATGTGAAGGTCGTTCTGTTTATTTATGTTGTTAATCATTGAAGCTAATACTGGTAGAGGTGAGGGGGGGGGGGTGTTCCTGTGTTGGGGAGGGAAGGGTTTTGTACGATGTGTTCACATTTAGTCTGCTGTTTTGTGTAGGTGGAAGGAATAACAGGGCATTAGCTGTGTCATATTTTGATGATTTGTAAAAAATGCCAATAAATATATTATAAAAAGAAGAAAAAAAGTGTGTCAAAAATGTTGAAAACACTGTTAACAGCACTGTGTGAGTTTCCTTAACCTTTCCAACAGACTAAAAGAGCTGTGAATGGATCAGTGGTTCACCAATCAGGGCTTTGATGGGCTGGGCATCACTAACAAGGTGTGATGTAGATCAGTTGTTCACCAATCAGGGCTTTGATGGGCTGGGCATCACTAACAAGGCGTGATGTAGATCAGTTGTTCACCAATCAGGGCTTTTATGGGCTGGGCATCACTAACAAGGTGTGATGTAGATCAGTTGTTCACCAATCAGGGCTTTGATGGGCTGGGCATCACTAACAAGCTGTGATGTAGATCAGTTGTTCACCAATCAGGGCTTTGATGGGCTGGGCATCACTAACAAGCTGTGATGTAGATCAGTTGTTCACCAATCAGGGCTTTGATGGGCTGGGCATCACTAACAAGGCGTGATGTAGATCAGTTGTTCACCAATCAGGGCTTTGATGGGCTGGGCATCACTAACAAGCTGTGATGTAGATCAGTTGTTCACCAATCAGGGCTTTGATGGGCTGGGCATCACTAACAAGGCGTGATGTAGATCAGTTGCTCACCAATCAGGGCTTTGATGGGCTGGGCAGGAGTAACAAGGCGTGATGTAGATCATTTGTTCACCAATCAGGGCTTTGATGGGCTGGGCATCAGTAACAAGGCGTGAGGTGTAATGAAACATTATATTTTGGAGAATGTTTTTTGGGACCATCAAGCAACGTCCTGAGCAATTCATCTAGAACAGTGGTTCCCAAACTTTTTATAGTCTCGTACCCCTTCAAACATTCGACCTCCAGCTGTACCCCCTCTAGCACCCAAGGGTAGAGGTTTAGTGCAGGTTGTTTACATGTTGTTTACAGGTTGTTGTCACGACTTCCACCAAAGTTGGTCCCTCTCCTTGTTCGGGCGGTGTTCGGCGGTCGATGTCACCAACCTTCTAGCCATCACTGATCCATTTCTCATTTTCCATTGGTTTTGTCTTGTCTTCCTTCACACCTGCTATCAATCCCATCAATTACATGTTGTGTATTTAACCCTCTGTTTCCCCTCATGTCCTTGACAGAGATGGTTTTACTTGTATGTGTTGGGTTTTGTACCCACGTCGTTATTTTTATATATTTTGGTTTTTGGAGTTTGGTCAGCACTTATTAATTAAACAACTCTGTTTATACCAAGTTCGTTCTCCTGCGCCTGACTTCCCTGCCACCAACACGTACCCCCTCTAGCACCAGGGTCAGTGCACTCTCAAATGTATTTTTTTTGCCATCGTTGTAAGCCTGCCACACACACACACACTATACAATACATTTATTAAACATAAGAATGAGAGTGAGTTTTTGATTCAACCCGGCTCGTGACAAAAAGCTCTTATAGGACCTGGGGCACTGTGACGACATGGCCCTTTGGGGGTGTATATCGTGGCTCTAACTCTCCCCATCACAAGTTTTAACTCCCGTACGGATTCGGGAGAGGCAAAGGTCAAGAGCCAATGCGTCCTCTGAAAACACAACCCCGCCAAGCTACAATCACCAAGGTGTTATTAAAGATCGCAGCAGCAAAACATTGAGCAGACTTCCCCTTTTTATCTAGTAGGCTATTAAATTATTTTATCCATTACTACATTATTATTTTGGATGTGTAAAATAAAATCTCCATCTAGGCTAAGATATATATATATATATATTACATTTATTTAACCTTAATTTAACTAGTTAAGTCAATTAAGAACAAATTATTATTTACAATGACTGCCTACAGAGAGGGGAGGCAGGTAGCCTAGTGATTAGAGAGGGTAGGCAGGTAGGTAGCCTAGTGATTAGAGAGGGGTGGCAGGTAGCCTAGTTATTAGAGAGGGGAGGCAGGTAGCCTAGTGATTAGAGAGGGGTAGCAGGTAGCCTAGTGATTAGAGAGGGGAGGCAGGTAGCCTAGTGATTAGAGAGGGGAGGCAGGTAGCCTAGTTATTAGAGAGGGGAGGCAGGTAGATAGCCTAGTGATTAGAGAGGGGTAGCAGGTAGCCTAGTGATTAGAGAGGGGAGGCAGGTAGCCTAGTGATTAGAGAGGGGAGGAAGGGAGCCTAGTGATTAGAGAGGGGAGGCAGGTAGATAGCCTAGTGATTAGAGCGTTGGGCCAGTGACCGAAAGGTTGCTGGATCAAATCCCCAAGCTGACAAGGTAAAAAAAAAATGTTCTGTCCCTTAGCAAGGCAGTTAACCCCACTGTTCTCCCAGGCACCAAAGATGTGGATGTCGATTAAAGCTGCCCCCCTGATTCAGAGGGGTTAGGTTAAATGTGGAAGAAACATTTCAGTTGAATACATTCAGTTGGACAACTGACTAGGTATCATCCCCCCTTATACCGGACAATGCTGGGACAACTTTCCATCGCCCTATGGGAGTCCCAATCACAGCCAGTTGTGATACAGCCTGGATTTGAACCAGGGTCTGTAGTGACACCCCAAGCACTGAGATGTAGTGCCTAAGACCACTGCGCCACTCACTCTATGTCCATCATGGAACGAGACATGAGATAATCTGCTGACACTTTGTATTTAGAAACGTCTAAGTTGTTTTTAAAGTTTTGTTTCATTACAAAACAGAAGCCCTCATAGGCTAGCCTTACCCTACTATAACTGGTTCGACAGCAATGTGTCTGGTAGGTATGGAAACTGCACCGGCCTGGAGGGGGATGTGGACAGCCCAGCGCATCGCTGGTTGCTGGTTCAACAGAAATGTGTCTGCTGTCTGTCTTTTCCTGGACATGAATTAGCCAAGTAGCTTATCCATAAAAACGTTTCTAAATGCTCGTGAGGCTTTTGCCGACATGTTGGTTGTTTTTTGTTACATTATTTACAAATCCCCAAGGCCTCCCTGCAGTGTGTTACTCCATTCAGCTTGTCTCCATCCCCATTTCCAGAAGATTGCTTCATCCGATTACCCAAGACGCCCTCCTCCCAAAACATATTGAAATGTTTTCAGTCCTACAGCAACATATCAATGGTAGGTTATATCTGTCTTATTGAGAATGTGCCTCACACATACAATACAATACAATACAATACAATTTACTGGAGCCTAGTATTATTGAAGAGAGGTGATATACATAAAGGCCTTTACAAATCAAATAAAATAAAATAAAATTTTATTTGTCACATACACATGGTTAGCAGATGTTAATGCGAGTGTAGCGAAATGCTCGTTTAAGCCAGTTATAACAATGTTGACTGTCCGCACTCCAAACATATTGAGCAAACAATGGATGATTTTTTATTTTATTTTACTGTTGCTATCACTGATTTCTGTAGCCAATGCTAATCTAATAAACTGTACCTACTGGGCACAGACATCAATTCAATGTAGGTTTGTTCAATAGATCCCTTAGATGTGCCATTGTGTTAGGTTTGTTAAAATAGCTCCCTTAGATGTGCCATTGTGTTAGGTTTGTTAAAATAGATCCCTTAGATGTGCCATTGTGTTAGGTTTGTTAAAATAGATCCCTTAGATGTGCCATTGTGTTAGGTTTGTTAAAATAGATCCCTTAGATGTACCATTGTGTTAGGTTTGTTTTTAATATAGATCCCTTAGATGTACCTTTGTGTTGGGTTTGTTAAATAGCTCCCTTAGATGTACCATTGTGTTAGGTTTGTTAAAATAGCTCCTTTAGATGTACCTTTGTGTTAGGTTTGTTAAAATAGCTCCCTTAGATGTACCATTGTGTTAGGTTTGTTAAAATAGATCCCTTAGATGTACCATTGTGTTAGGTTTGTTTTTAATATAGATCCCTTAGATGTACCATTGTGTTAGGTTTGTTAAAATAGCTCCCTTAGATGTGCCATTGTGTTAGGTTTGTTAAAATAGATCCCTTAGATGTACCATTGTGTTAGGTTTGTTAAAATAGCTCCCTTAGATGTGCCATTGTGTTCGGTTTGTTAAATAGATCCCTTAGATGTGCCATTGTGTTCGGTTTGTTAAAATAGCTCCCTTAGATGTACCATTGTGTTCGGTTTGTTAAATAGATCCCTTAGATGTGCCATTGTGTTAGGTTTGTTAAAATAGCTCCCTTAGATGTACCATTGTGTTAGGTTTGTTAAAATAGCTCCCTTAGATGTGCCATTGTGTTCGGTTTGTTAAATAGATCCCTTAGATGTGCCATTGTGTTAGGTTTGTTAAAATAGCTCCCTTAGATGTGCCATTGTGTTAGGTTTGTTAAAATAGATCCCTTAGATGTACCATTGTGTTATGTTTGTTAAAATAGATCCCTTAGATGTGCCATTGTGTTAGGTTTGTTTTTAATATAGATCCCTTAGATGTACCATTGTGTTAGGTTTGTTCAAATAGATCCCTTAGATGTACCATTGTGTTAGGTTTGTTAAAATAGATCCCTTAGATGTACCATTGTGTTAGGTTTGTTTTTAATATAGATCCCTTAGATGTAGCATTGTGTTAGGTTTGTTAAATAGATCCCTTAGATGTACCATTGTGTTAGGTTTGTTAAATAGATCCCTTAGATGTGCCATTGTGTTAGGTTTGTTAAAATAGCTCCCTTAGATGTACCATTGTGTTAGGTTTGTTAAAATAGATCCCTTAGATGTACCATTGTGTTAGGTTTGTTTTTAATATAGATCCCTTAGATGTACCATTGTGTTAGGTTTGTTAAATAGATCCCTTAGATGTGCCACTGTGTTAGGTTTGTTAAAATAGATCCCTTAGATGTGCCATTGTGTTAGGTTTGTTAAAATAGCTCCCTTAGATGTACCATTGTGTTAGGTTTGTTAAAATAGCTCCCTTAGATGTGCCATTGTGTTCGGTTTGTTAAATAGATCCCTTAGATGTGCCATTGTGTTAGGTTTGTTAAATAGATCCCTTAGATGTACCATTGTGTTAGGTTTGTTTTTAATATAGATCCCTTAGATGTACCATTGTGTTAGGTTTGTTAAAATAGCTCCCTTAGATGTACCATTGTGTTAGGTTTGTTTTTAATATAGATCCCTTAGATGTGCCATTGTGTTAGGTTTGTTAAAATAGCTCCCTTAGATGTACCATTGTGTTAGGTTTGTTTTTAATATAGATCCCTTAGATGTACCTTTGTGTTAGGTTTGTTAAAATAGCTCCCTTAGATGTACCATTGTGTTATGTTTGTTAAAATAGATCCCTTAGATGTACCATTGTGTTAGGTTTGTTTTTAATATAGATCCCTTAGATGTACCATTGTGTTAGGTTTGTTAAATAGATCCCTTAGATGTACCATTGTGTTAGGTTTGTCAAAATAGATCCCTTAGATGTGCCATTGTGTTGGGTTTGTTAAAATAGATCCCTTAGATGTACCACTCTTTTAGGTTTGTCAAAATAGATCCCTTAGATGTGCCATTGTGTTAGGTTTGTTAAAATAGATCCCTTAGATGTGCCATTGTGTTCGGTTTGTTAAAATAGATCCCTTAGATGTACCATTGTGTTAGGTTTGTTAAAATAGATCCCTTAGATGTGCCATTGTGTTCGGTTTGTTAAAATAGATCCCTTAGATGTACCATTGTGTTAGGTTTGTTAAAATAGATCCCTTAGATGTACCATTGTGTTAGGTTTGTTAAAATAGATGCTCTAGAGGTCCTGGGGATGAAGGCTGAATTGCTTGCTTGGTTACCCAGACTTCTTTCTCTGGCCAAACGCTATGCCAGTCATTGGCTTTGATCCTCTGATTTAGTTAGAGAAGATCCAATCGCTGATGACTTTGTTTTGTTTTGACGCCCCTCGTCACCACAAATGACTTCAACGATGGCCGTCTCAGACTAAAGTATGTAGCGAACGACAGAGCAGCGGGAGAATATAGTGTGAGTCGTCAGGCTAGTGAATTGCATCGTCTTCCCCTAAATATACTGTAGAAAAGTTAAAGAGTCATGTTATTTAGTCAATAGAATCATGTTAGTTAATCAATAGAATCATTTTAGTTCATCAATAGAGGGTCAAACAACCGTATGTCGCTTTGGATAAAAACATCTTCAAAAATGACATTTTATGTGCTGCGTTGTTAAGTGCCTACAAAGGGGGGGGGGGGGGTTGGTCGTTGAAAAGTGCCTACACCGGTTTGGCAGTGCAGTCCCCCCTGGTTGGCCCCGATCCTCTCTGCTCTGCTCTGAACTATGACAATCGACTCCCATTCATTCAGTAGTAAGAGACTGGGAGGTGGTGGCAGAGCTAACACAGGGCTCACATCTATACGGCCGCTGCTCTGAACCCAGCGACCGCCGGCGTTCCAGCTGGCACAAAATATACACACACACACACCATCATCCTCTCTCCGTCTGCTTTCCAGAGGGCTTGTACAGGAAGAGTAGGAATACAGAGATTCTGAAAGGGATGATGAGGATTTAGGAGGATATTCTCCAGCAAGAAGTTATCAGAGTGAATCACTACTGTGGATGACAGACAGCTGGACTTGCCTGGCAGTGTGTGTGTTGTTCTCCTGTGCTGGACCAGGGAGAACCACCCTCCTCTCTCGGCTCATACATGGCAAAGTTTCTGACTGAGCTGCTGGGATGTACTCTACCAGACAAGGACTCTTCACCAGGAATGTTCCAGGTAAGATGAAGAAGTAGTGCCCTTAACGGATTGCTTTCTAGCATGTCTTTGTGTAAGCAGAGAGTATTTCTACCGGTGTGCAGAAGACATACATCACCTGATTTCGCTATGGCAACAGGAGCTGATGCTTTGTTCATGATTGTGATTGACAGTTACTATGCTGTCTTTAGTTTGACAGTTGCTACGCTGTCTTTAGTTTATTTTAATTAACTTTTTTACCTTTAACTAGGCAAGTCAGTTAAGAACAGATTCTTATTTTCAATGATGGCCTAGGAACAGTGGGTTAACTGCCTGTTCAGAGGCAGAATGACAGATTTGTACCTTGTCAGCTCAGGGAATTGAACTTGCAACCTTCTGGTTACTAGTACAACACTCTAACCACTAGGCTAGCCTGCCGCCCCAGTTTGACAGTTGCTATGCTGTCTTTAGTTTGACAGTTGCTACGCTGTCTTTAGTTTGACAGGTGCTATGCTGTCTTTGCTATGCTGTCTTTAGTTTGACAGTTGCTATGCTGTCTTGTTTAGCTTTAGACCAGGGACCATAGGGCACTACTTTGGACCAGGGCCAGTTACTTACAGTTACTGCAGCTGCATAGTATATTTACTATAGTGTAGTGTCTGATGTTGAGTCTAAACAGTATATTTACTATAGTGTCTGATGTTGAGTCTAAACAGTGTATTTACTATAGTGTCTGATGTTGAGTCTAAACAGTGTATTTACTATAGTGTCTGATGTTGAGTCTAAACAGTGTATTTACTATAGTATCTGATGTTGAGTCTAAACAGTGTATTTACTATAGTGTCTGATGTTGAGTCTAAACAGTGTATTTACTATAGTGTCTGATGTTGAGTCTAAACAGTGTATTTACTATAGTGTCTGATGTTGAGTCTAAACAGTGTATTTACTATAGTGTCTGATGTTGAGTCTAAACAGTGTATTTACTATAGTGTCTGATGTTGAGTCTAAACAGTGTATTTACTATAGTGTCTGATGTTGAGTCTAAACAGTGTATTTACTATAGTGTCTGATGTTGAGTCTAAACAGTGTATTTACTGTAGTGTCTGATGTTGAGTCTAAACAGTGTATTTACTATAGTGTCTGATGTTGAGTCTAAACAGTGTATTTACTATATATAGTGTCTGATGTTGAGTCTAAACAGTATATTTACTATAGTGTCTGATGTTGAGTCTAAACAGTGTATTTACTATAGTGTCTGATGTTGAGTCTAAACAGTGTATTTACTATAGTGTCTGATGTTGAGTCTAAACAGTGTATTTACTATAGTGTCTGATGTTGAGTCTAAACAGTGTATTTACTATAGTGTCTGATGTTGAGTCTAAACAGTGTATTTACTATAGTGTCTGATGTTGAGTCTAAACAGTGTATTTACTATAGTGTCTGATGTTGAGTCTAAACAGTGTATTTACTATAGTGTCTGATGTTGAGTCTAAACAGTGTATTTACTATAGTGTCTGATGTTGAGTCTAAACAGTGTATTTACTATAGTGTAGTGTCTGATGTTGAGTCTAAACAGTGTATTTACTATAGTGTCCGATGTTGAGTCTAAACAGTGTATTTACTATAGTGTCTGATGTTGAGTCTAAACAGTGTATTTACCATAGTGTCTGGTGTTGAGTCTAAACAGTGTATTTACTATAGTGTCTGATGTTGAGTCTAAACAGTGTATTTACTATAGTGTCTGGTGTTGAGTCTAAACAGTGTATTTACTATAGTGTCTGATGTTGAGTCTAAACAGTGTATTTATTACAGTGTCTGATGTTGAGTCTAAACAGTGTATTTACTATAGTGTCTGATGTTGAGTCTAAACAGTGTATTACTATAGTGTCTGATGTTGAGTCTAAACAGTGTATTTACTATAGTGTCTGATGTTGAGTCTAAACAGTGTATTTACTATAGTGTCTGATGTTGAGTCTAAACAGTGTATTTACTATAGTGTAGTGTCTGATGTTGAGTCTAAACAGTGTATTTACTATAGTGTCTGATGTTGAGTCTAAACAGTGTATTTACTATAGTGTCTGGTGTTGAGTCTAAACAGTGTATTTACTATAGTGTCTGATGTTGAGTCTAAACAGTGTATTTACTATAGTGTCTGATGTTGAGTCTAAACAGTGTATTTACTATAGTGTAGTGTCTGATGTTGAGTCTAAACAGTGTATTTACTATAGTGTCTGATGTTGAGTCTAAACAGTGTATTTACTATAGTGTCTGATGTTGAGTCTAAACAGTGTATTTACTATAGTGTAGTGTCTGATGTTGAGTCTAAACAGTGTATTTACTATAGTGTCCGATGTTGAGTCTAAACAGTGTATTTACTATAGTGTCTGATGTTGAGTCTAAACAGTGTATTTACTATAGTGTCTGGTGTTGAGTCTAAACAGTGTATTTACTATAGTGTCTGATGTTGAGTCTAAACAGTGTATTTACTATAGTGTCTGATGTTGAGTCTAAACAGTGTATTTACTATAGTGTCTGATGTTGAGTCTAAACAGTGTATTTACTATAGTGTCTGATGTTGAGTCTAAACAGTGTATTTACTATAGTGTCTGATGTTGAGTCTAAACAGTGTATTTACTATAGTGTAGTGTCTGATGTTGAGTCTAAACAGTGTATTTACTATAGTGTCCGATGTTGAGTCTAAACAGTGTATTTACTATAGTGTCTGATGTTGAGTCTAAACAGTGTATTTACTATAGTGTCTGGTGTTGAGTCTAAACAGTGTATTTACTATAGTGTCTGATGTTGAGTCTAAACAGTGTATTTACTACAGTGTCTGATGTTGAGTCTAAACAGTGTATTTACTATAGTGTCTGATGTTGAGTCTAAACAGTGTATTACTATAGTGTCTGATGTTGAGTCTAAACAGTGTATTTACTATAGTGTCTGATGTTGAGTCTAAACAGTGTATTTACTATAGTGTCTGATGTTGAGTCTAAACAGTGTATTTACTATAGTGTAGTGTCTGATGTTGAGTCTAAACAGTGTATTTACTATAGTGTCCGATGTTGAGTCTAAACAGTGTATTTACTATAGTGTCTGATGTTGAGTCTAAACAGTGTATTTACTATAGTGTCTGGTGTTGAGTCTAAACAGTGTATTTACTATAGTGTCTGATGTTGAGTCTAAACAGTGTATTTACTATAGTGTCTGATGTTGAGTCTAAACAGTGTATTTACTATAGTGTAGTGTCTGATGTTGAGTCTAAACAGTGTATTTACTATAGTGTCTGATGTTGAGTCTAAACAGTGTATTTACTATAGTGTCTGATGTTGAGTCTAAACAGTGTATTTACTGTAGTGTCTAATGTTGAGTCTAAACAGTGTATTTACTATAGTGTAGTGTCTGATGTTGAGTCTAAACAGTGTATTTACTATAGTGTCTGATGTTGAGTCTAAACAGTGTATTTACTATAGTGTCTGATGTTGAGTCTAAACAGTGTATTTACTATAGTGTCTGATGTTGAGTCTAAACAGTGTATTTACTATAGTGTCTGATGTTGAGTCTAAACAGTGTATTTACTATAGTGTCTGATGTTGAGTCTAAACAGTGTATTTACTATAGTGTCTGATGTTGAGTCTAAACAGTGTATTTACTATAGTGTCTGATGTTGAGTCTAAACAGTGTATTTACTATAGTGTCTGATGTTGAGTCTAAACAGTGTATTTACTATAGTGTCTGATGTTGAGTCTAAACAGTGTATTTACTATAGTGTAGTGTCTGATGTTGAGTCTAAACAGTGTATTTACTATAGTGTCTGATGTTGAGTCTAAACAGTGTATTTACTATAGTGTCTGATGTTGAGTCTAAACAGTGTATTTACTATAGTGTCTGGATGTTGAGTCTAAACAGTGTATTTACTATAGTGTCTGATGTTGAGTCTAAACAGTGTATTTACTATAGTGTCTGATGTTGAGTCTAAACAGTGTATTTACTATAGTGTCTGATGTTGAGTCTAAACAGTGTATTTACTATAGTGTCTGATGTTGAGTCTAAACAGTGTATTTACTATAGTGTCTGATGTTGAGTCTAAACAGTGTATTTACTATAGTGTCTGATGTTGAGTCTAAACAGTGTATTTACTATAGTGTCTGATGTTGAGTCTAAACAGTGTATTTACTATAGTGTAGTGTCTGATGTTGAGTCTAAACAGTGTATTTACTATAGTGTCTGATGTTGAGTCTAAACAGTGTATTTACTATAGTGTCTGATGTTGAGTCTAAACAGTGTATTTACTATAGTGTCTGTCTGATGTTGAGTCTAAACAGTGTATTTACTATAGTGTCTGATGTTGAGTCTAAACAGTGTATTTACTATAGTGTCTGATGTTGAGTCTAAACAGTGTATTTACTATAGTGTCTGATGTTGAGTCTAAACAGTGTATTTACTATAGTGTCTGATGTTGAGTCTAAACAGTGTATTTACTATAGTGTCTGATGTTGAGTCTAAACAGTGTATTTACTATAGTGTCTGATGTTGAGTCTAAACAGTGTATTTACTATAGTGTAGTGTCTGATGTTGAGTCTAAACAGTGTATTTATTTACTATAGTGTATTTACTATAGTGTCTGATGTTGAGTCTAAACAGTGTATTTACTATAGTGTCTGATGTTGAGTCTAAACAGTGTATTTACTATAGTGTCTGATGTTGAGTCTAAACAGTGTATTTACTATAGTGTCTGATGTTGAGTCTAAACAGTGTATTTACTACAGTGTATTTCTGATGTTGAGTCTAAACAGTGTATTTACTATAGTGTCTGATGTTGAGTCTAAACAGTGTATTTACTATAGTGTCTGATGTTGAGTCTAAACAGTGTATTTACTATAGTGTCTGATGTTGAGTCTAAACAGTGTATTTACTATAGTGTCTGATGTTGAGTCTAAACAGTGTATTTACTATAGTGTAGTGTCTGATGTTGAGTCTAAACAGTGTATTTACTATAGTGTCCGATGTTGAGTCTAAACAGTGTATTTACTATAGTGTCTGATGTTGAGTCTAAACAGTGTATTTACTATAGTGTCTGGTGTTGAGTCTAAACAGTGTATTTACTATAGTGTCTGATGTTGAGTCTAAACAGTGTATTTACTATAGTGTCTGATGTTGAGTCTAAACAGTGTATTTACTATAGTGTCTGATGTTGAGTCTAAACAGTGTATTTACTAAGTGTCTGATGTTGAGTCTAAACAGTGTATTTACTATAGTGTATAGTGTCTGATGTTGAGTCTAAACAGTGTATTTACTATAGTGTCTGATGTTGAGTCTAAACAGTGTATTTACTATAGTGTCTGATGTTGAGTCTAAACAGTGTATTTACTATAGTGTAGTGTCTGATGTTGAGTCTAAACAGTGTATTTACTATAGTGTCTGATGTTGAGTCTAAACAGTGTATTTACTATAGTGTCTGATGTTGAGTCTAAACAGTGTATTTACTATAGTGTCTGATGTTGAGTCTAAACAGTGTATTTACTATAGTGTCTGATGTTGAGTCTAAACAGTGTATTTACTATAGTGTCTGATGTTGAGTCTAAACAGTGTATTTACTATAGTGTCTGATGTTGAGTCTAAACAGTGTATTTACTATAGTGTCTGATGTTGAGTCTAAACAGTGTATTTACTATAGTGTCTGATGTTGAGTCTAAACAGTGTATTTACTATAGTGTCTGATGTTGAGTCTAAACAGTGTATTTACTATAGTGTCTGATGTTGAGTCTAAACAGTGTATTTACTATAGTGTCTGATGTTGAGTCTAAACAGTGTATTTACTATAGTGTCTGATGTTGAGTCTAAACAGTGTATTTACTATAGTGTCTGATGTTGAGTCTAAACAGTGTATTTACTATAGTGTCTGATGTTGAGTCTAAACAGTGTATTTACTATAGTGTCTGATGTTGAGTCTAAACAGTGTATTTACTATAGTGTCTGATGTTGAGTCTAAACAGTGTATTTACTATAGTGTCTGATGTTGAGTCTAAACAGTGTATTTACTATAGTGTAGTGTCTGATGTTGAGTCTAAACAGTGTATTTACTATAGTGTCCGATGTTGAGTCTAAACAGTGTATTTACTATAGTGTCTGATGTTGAGTCTAAACAGTGTATTTACTATAGTGTCTGATGTTGAGTCTAAACAGTGTATTTACTATAGTGTAAACAGTGTATTTACTAGTGTCTAAACAGATGTTGAGTCTAATTTACTATAGTGTATTTACTATAGTACTATAGTGTCTGATGTTGAGTCTAAACAGTGTATTTACTATAGTGTCTGATGTTGAGTCTAAACAGTGTATTTACTATAGTGTCTGATGTTGAGTCTAAACAGTGTATTTACTATAGTGTCTGATGTTGAGTCTAAACAGTGTATTTACTGTAGTGTCTAATGTTGAGTCTAAACAGTGTATTTACTATAGTGTCTGATGTTGAGTCTAAACAGTGTATTTACTATAGTGTCTGATGTTGAGTCTAAACAGTGTATTTACTATAGTGTCTGATGTTGAGTCTAAACAGTGTATTTACTATAGTGTCTGATGTTGAGTCTAAACAGTGTATTTACTATAGTGTCTGATGTTGAGTCTAAACAGTGTATTTACTATAGTGTCTGATAGTGTATTTACTATAGTGTCTGATGTTGAGTCTAAACAGTGTATTTACTATAGTGTCTGATGTTGAGTCTAAACAGTGTATTTACTATAGTGTCTGATGTTGAGTCTAAACAGTGTATTTACTATAGTGTGTATTTATTTATAGTGTCTGGTGTTGAGTCTAAACAGTGTATTTACTATAGTGTCTGATGTTGAGTCTAAACAGTGTATTTACTATAGTGTCTGATGTTGAGTCTAAACAGTGTATTTACTATAGTGTCTGATGTTGAGTCTAAACAGTGTATTTACTATAGTGTCTGATGTTGAGTCTAAACAGTGTATTTACTATAGTGTCTGATGTTGAGTCTAAACAGTGTATTTACTATAGTGTCTGATGTTGAGTCTAAACAGTGTATTTACTATAGTGTAGTGTCTGATGTTGAGTCTAAACAGTGTATTTACTATAGTGTCCGATGTTGAGTCTAAACAGTGTATTTACTATAGTGTCTGATGTTGAGTCTAAACAGTGTATTTACTATAGTGTCTGGTGTTGAGTCTAAACAGTGTATTTACTATAGTGTCTGATGTTGAGTCTAAACAGTGTATTTACTACAGTGTCTGATGTTGAGTCTAAACAGTGTATTTACTATAGTGTCTGATGTTGAGTCTAAACATTTGTATTAGTGTATTTATAGTGTCTGATGTTGAGTCTAAACAGTGTATTTACTATAGTGTCTGATGTTGAGTCTAAACAGTGTATTTACTATAGTGTCTGATGTTGAGTCTAAACAGTGTATTTACTATAGTGTAGTGTCTGATGTTGAGTCTAAACAGTGTATTTACTATAGTGTCCGATGTTGAGTCTAAACAGTGTATTTACTATAGTGTCTGATGTTGAGTCTAAACAGTGTATTTACTATAGTGTCTGGTGTTGAGTCTAAACAGTGTATTTACTATAGTGTCTGATGTTGAGTCTAAACAGTGTATTTACTATAGTGTCTGATGTTGAGTCTAAACAGTGTATTTACTATAGTGTCTGATGTTGAGTCTAAACAGTGTATTTACTATAGTGTCTGATGTTGAGTCTAAACAGTGTATTTACTATAGTGTCTGATGTTGAGTCTAAACAGTGTATTTACTGTAGTGTCTAATGTTGAGTCTAAACAGTGTATTTACTATAGTGTAGTGTCTGATGTTGAGTCTAAACAGTGTATTTACTATAGTGTCTGATGTTGAGTCTAAACAGTGTATTTACTATAGTGTCTGATGTTGAGTCTAAACAGTGTATTTACTATAGTGTCTGATGTTGAGTCTAAACAGTGCATTTACTATAGTGTCTGATGTTGAGTCTAAACAGTGTATTTACTATAGTGTCTGATCATGAGTCTAAACAGTGTATTTACTATAGTGCCTGATGTTGAGTCTAAACAGTGTATTTACTATAGTGTCTATTTTGAGTCTAAACAGTGTATTTACTATAGTGTCTGATGTTGAGTCTAAACAGTGTATTTACTATAGTGTCTGATGTTGAGTCTAAACAGTGTATTTACTATAGTGTCTGATGTTGAGTCTAAACAGTGTATTTACTATAGTGTCTGATGTTGAGTCTAAACAGTGCATTTACTATAGTGTCTGATGTTGAGTCTAAACAGTGTATTTACTACAGTGTCTGATGTTGAGTCTAAACAGTGTATTTACTATAGTGTCTGATGTTGAGTCTAAACAGTGTATTACTATAGTGTCTGATGTTGAGTCTAAACAGTGTATTTACTATAGTGTCTGATGTTGAGTCTAAACAGTGTATTTACTATAGTGTCTGATGTTGAGTCTAAACAGTGTATTTACTATAGTGTAGTGTCTGATGTTGAGTCTAAACAGTGTATTTACTATAGTGTCTGATGTTGAGTCTAAACAGTGTATTTACTATAGTGTCTGATGTTGAGTCTAAACAGTGTATTTACTATAGTGTCTGATGTTGAGTCTAAACAGTGTATTTACTATAGTGTCTGATGTTGAGTCTAAACAGTGTATTTACTATAGTGTCTGATGTTGAGTCTAAACAGTGTATTTACTATAGTGTCTGATGTTGAGTCTAAACAGTGTATTTACTATAGTGTCTGATGTTGAGTCTAAACAGTGTATTTACTATAGTGTCTGATGTTGAGTCTAAACAGTGTATTTACTATAGTGTCTAATGTTGAGTCTAAACAGTGTATTTACTATAGTGTAGTGTCTGATGTTGAGTCTAAACAGTGTATTTACTATAGTGTCTGATGTTGAGTCTAAACAGTGTATTTACTATAGTGTCTGATGTTGAGTCTAAACAGTGTATTTACTATAGTGTCTGATGTTGAGTCTAAACAGTGCTATTTACTATAGTGTCTGATGTTGAGTCTAAACAGTGTATTTACTATAGTGTCTGATGTTGAGTCTAAACAGTGTATTTACTATAGTGTCTGATGTTGAGTCTAAACAGTGTATTTACTATAGTGTCTGATGTTGAGTCTAAACAGTGTATTTACTATAGTGTCTGATGTTGAGTCTAAACAGTGTATTTACTATAGTGTCTGATGTTGAGTCTAAACAGTGTATTTACTATAGTGTCTGATGTTGAGTCTAAACAGTGTATTTACTATAGTGTCTGATGTTGAGTCTAAACAGTGTATTTACTATAGTGTCTGATGTTGAGTCTAAACAGTGTATTTACACTATAGTGTCTGATGTTGAGTCTAAACAGTGTATTTACTATAGTGTCTGATGTTGAGTCTAAACAGTGTATTTACTGTAGTGTCTGATGTTGAGTCTAAACAGTGTATTTACTATAGTGTCTGATGTTGAGTCTAAACAGTGTATTTACTGTAGTGTCTGATGTTGAGTCTAAACAGTGTATTTACTATAGTGTCTGATGTTGAGTCTAAACAGTGTATTTACTATAGTGTCTGATGTTGAGTCTAAACAGTGTATTTACTATAGTGTCTGATGTTGAGTCTAAACAGTGTATTTACTATAGTGTCTGATGTTGAGTCTAAACAGTGTATTTACTATAGTGTCTGATGTTGAGTCTAAACAGTGTATTTACTATAGTGTCTGATGTTGAGTCTAAACAGTGTATTTTTAGTGTCTGATGTTATAGTGTATTTACTATAGTGTCTGATGTTGAGTCTAAACAGTGTATTTACTGTAGTGTCTGATGTTGAGTCTAAACAGTGTATTTACTATAGTGTCTGATGTTGAGTCTAAACAGTGTATTTACTATAGTGTAGTGTCTGATGTTGAGTCTAAACAGTGTATTTACTGTAGTGTCTGATGTTGAGTCTAAACAGTGTATTTACTATAGTGTCTGATGTTGAGTCTAAACAGTGTATTTACTGATGTTGAGTCTAGTGTATTGTCTGATGTTGAGTCTAAACAGTGTATTTACTATAGTGTCTGATGTTG
This sequence comes from Oncorhynchus masou masou, assembly GCF_036934945.1. Lineage (NCBI taxonomy): Eukaryota > Metazoa > Chordata > Actinopteri > Salmoniformes > Salmonidae > Oncorhynchus > Oncorhynchus masou. Next base: position 6,339,076 of record NC_088236.1, on the reverse strand, counting down.
AGTCTAAACAGTGTATTTACTATAGTGTCTGATGTTGAGTCTAAACAGTGTATTTACTATAGTGTCTGATGTTGAGTCTAAACAGTGTATTTACTATAGTGTCTGATGTTGAGTCTAAACAGTGTATTTACTATAGTGTCTGATGTTGAGTCTAAACAGTGTATTTTTAGTGTCTGTTAGTATTTACTATAGTGTCTGATGTTGAGTCTAAACAGTGTATTTACTATATATGTTGTAGTGTATTTCTATAGTGATGTTGAGTCTAAACAGTGTATTTACTATAGTGTCTGATGTTGAGTCTAAACAGTGTATTTACTATATAGTGTCTGAGTGTCTGATGTTGAGTCTAAACAGTGTATTTACTATAGTGTCTGATGTTGAGTCTAAACAGTGTATTTACTATAGTGTCTGATGTTGAGTCTAAACAGTGTATTTACTATAGTGTCTGATGTTGAGTCTAAACAGTGTATTTACTATAGTGTCTGATGTTGAGTCTAAACAGTGTATTTACTATAGTGTCTGATGTTGAGTCTAAACAGTGTATTTACTATAGTGTCTGATGTTGAGTCTAAACAGTGTATTTACTATAGTGTCTGATGTTGAGTCTAAACAGTGTATTTACTATAGTGTCTAGTGTCTGTATTTACTATAGTGTCTGATGTTGAGTCTAAACAGTGTATTTACTATAGTGTCTGATGTTGAGTCTAAACAGTGTATTTACTATAGTGTCTGATGTTGAGTCTAAACAGTGTATTTACTATAGTGTCTGATGTTGAGTCTAAACAGTGTATTTACTATAGTGTCTGATGTTGAGTCTAAACAGTGTATTTACTATAGTGTCTGATGTTGAGTCTAAACAGTGTATTTACTATAGTGTGTAGTGTCTGATGTTGAGTCTAAACAGTGTATTTTTACTGATGTTGAGTGTGTATTTACTATAGTGTCTGATGTTGAGTCTAAACAGTGTATTTACTATAGTGTCTGATGTTGAGTCTAAACAGTGTATTTACTATAGTGTCTGATGTTGAGTCTAAACAGTGTATTTACTATAGTGTCTGATGTTGAGTCTAAACAGTGTATTTACTATAGTGTCTGATGTTGAGTCTAAACAGTGTATTTACTATAGTGTCTGATGTTGAGTCTAAACAGTGTATTTACTATAGTGTCTGATGTTGAGTCTAAACAGTGTATTTACTATAGTGTCTGATGTTGAGTCTAAACAGTGTATTTACTATAGTGTAGTGTCTGATGTTGAGTCTAAACAGTGTATTTACTATAGTGTCTGATGTTGAGTCTAAACAGTGTATTTACTATAGTGTCTGATGTTGAGTCTAAACAGTGTATTTACTATAGTGTCTGATGTTGAGTCTAAACAGTGTATTTACTATAGTGTCTGATGTTGAGTCTAAACAGTGTATTTACTATAGTGTCTGATGTTGAGTCTAAACAAACAGTGTATTTACTATAGTGTCTGATGTTGAGTCTAAACAGTGTATTTACTATAGTGTCTGATGTTGAGTCTAAACAGTGTATTTACTATAGTGTCTGATGTTGAGTCTAAACAGTGTATTTACTATAGTGTCTGATGTTGAGTCTAAACAGTGTATTTACTATAGTGTTAGTGTCTGATGTTGAGTCTAAACAGTGTATTTACTATAGTGTCTGATGTTGAGTCTAAACAGTGTATTTACTATAGTGTCTGATGTTGAGTCTAAACAGTGTATTTACTATAGTGTCTGATGTTGAGTCTAAACAGTGTATTTACTATAGTGTCTGATGTTGAGTCTAAACAGTGTATTTACTAAACAGTGTCTGATGTTGAGTCTAAACAGTGTATTTACTATAGTGTCTGATGTTGAGTAAACAGTGTATTTAAAGTGTCTGATGTTGAGTCTAAACAGTGTATTTACTATAGTGTCTGATGTTGAGTCTAAACAGTGTATTTACTATAGTGTCTGATGTTGAGTCTAAACAGTGTATTTACTATAGTGTCTATAGTGTATTTCTGATGTTGAGTCTAAACAGTGTATTTACTGTAGTGTCTGATGTTGAGTCTAAACAGTGTATTTACTATAGTGTCTGATGTTGAGTCTAAACAGTGTATTTACTATAGTGTCTGATGTTGAGTCTAAACAGTGTATTTACTATAGTGTCTGATGTTGAGTCTAAACAGTGTATTTACTATAGTGTCTGATGTTGAGTCTAAACAGTGTATTTACTATAGTGTCTGATGTTGAGTCTAAACAGTGTATTTACTATAGTGTCTGATGTTGAGTCTAAACAGTGTATTTACTATAGTGTCTGATGTTGAGTCTAAACAGTGTATTTTTAGTGTCTGATGTTGAGTCTAAACAGTGTATTTACTATAGTGTCTGATGTTGAGTCTAAACAGTGTATTTACTATAGTGTAGTGTCTGATGTTGTCTGATGTTGAGTCTAAACAGTGTATTTACTATAATGTTGAGTCTAAACAGTGTATTTACTATAGTGTCTGATGTTGAGTCTAAACAGTGTATTTACTATAGTGTCTGATGTTGAGTCTAAACAGTGTATTTACTATAGTGTCTGATGTTGAGTCTAAACAGTGTATTTACTATAGTGTCTGATGTTGAGTCTAAACAGTGTATTTACTATAGTGTCTGATCAGTGAGTCTAAACAGTGTATTTACTATAGTGTCTGATGTTGAGTCTAAACAGTGTATTTTTAGTGTCTGATGTTATAGTGTATTTACTATAGTGTCTGATGTTGAGTCTAAACAGTGTATTTACTATAGTGTCTGATGTTGAGTCTAAACAGTGTATTTACTATAGTGTCTGATGTTGAGTCTAAACAGTGTATTTACTATAGTGTCTGATGTTGAGTCTAAACAGTGTATTTACTATAGTGTCTGATGTTGAGTCTAAACAGTGTATTTACTATAGTGTCTGATGTTGAGTCTAAACAGTGTATTTACTGTAGTGTCTGATGTTGAGTCTAAACAGTGTATTACTATAGTGTCTGATGTTGAGTCTAAACAGTGTATTTACTATAGTGTCTGATGTTGAGTCTAAACAGTGTATTTACTATAGTGTCTGATGTTGAGTCTAAACAGTGTATTTACTATAGTGTCTGATGTTGAGTCTAAACAGTGTATTTACTATAGTGTCTGATGTTGAGTAAACAGTGAGTGTCTGATGTTGAGTCTAAACAGTGTATTTACTATAGTGTCTGATGTTGAGTCTAAACAGTGTATTTACTATAGTGTCTGATGTTGAGTCTAAACAGTGTATTTACTATAGTGTCTGATGTTGAGTCTAAACAGTGTATTTACTATAGTGTCTGATGTTGAGTCTAAACAGTGTATTTACTATAGTGTCTGATGTTGAGTCTAAACAGTGTATTTACTATAGTGTCTGATGTTGAGTCTAAACTGATGTTGAGTGTATTTACTATAGTGTCTGATGTTGAGTAAACAGTGAGTGTCTGATGTTAAACAGTGTATTTACTATAGTGTCTGATGTTGAGTCTAAACAGTGTATTTACTATAGTGTCTGATGTTGAGTCTAAACAGTGTATTTACTATAGTGTCTGATGTTGAGTCTAAACAGTGTATTTACTGTAGTGTCTGATGTTGAGTCTAAACAGTGTATTTACTATAGTGTCTGATGTTGAGTCTAAACAGTGTATTTACTATTACTGTTGAGTAGTGTATTTACTATAGTGTCTGATGTTGAGTCTAAACAGTGTATTTACTGTAGTGTCTGATGTTGAGTCTAAACAGTGTATTTTTACTATAGTGTCTGATGTTGAGTCTAAACAGTGTATTTACTATAGTGTCTGATGTTGAGTCTAAACAGTGTATTTACTATAGTGTCTGATGTTGAGTCTAAACAGTGTATTTACTATAGTGTCTGATGTTGAGTCTAAACAGTGTATTTACTATAGTGTCTGATGTTGAGTCTAAACAGTGTATTTACTATAGTGTCTGATGTTGAGTCTAAACAGTGTATTTACTATAGTGTCTGATGTTGAGTCTAAACAGTGTATTTACTATAGTGTCTGATGTTGAGTCTAAACAGTGTATTTACTATAGTGTAGTAAACAGTGTATTTACTATAGTGTCTGATGTTGAGTCTAAACAGTGTATTTACTATAGTGTCTGATGTTGAGTCTAAACAGTGTATTTACTATAGTGTCTGATGTTGAGTCTAAACAGTGTATTTACTATAGTGTCTGATGTTGAGTCTAAACAGTGTATTTACTATAGTGTCTGATGTTGAGTCTAAACAGTGTATTTACTATAGTGTCTGATGTTGAGTCTAAACAGTGTATTTACTATAGTGTCTGATGTTGAGTCTAAACAGTGTATTTACTATAGTGTCTGATGTTGAGTCTAAACAGTGTATTTACTATAGTGTCTGATGTTGAGTCTAAACAGTGTATTTACTATAGTGTCTGATGTTGAGTCTAAACAGTGTATTTACTATAGTGTAGTGTCTGATGTTGAGTCTAAACAGTGTATTTACTATAGTGTCTGATGTTGAGTCTAAACAGTGTATTTACTATAGTGTCTGATGTTGAGTCTAAACAGTGTATTTACTATAGTGTCTGATGTTGAGTCTAAACAGTGTATTTACTATAGTGTCTGATGTTGAGTCTAAACAGTGTATTTACTATAGTGTCTGATGTTGAGTCTAAACAGTGTATTTACTATAGTGTCTGATGTTGAGTCTAAACAGTGTATTTACTATAGTGTCTGATGTTGAGTCTAAACAGTGTATTTACTATAGTGTCTGATGTTGAGTCTAAACAGTGTATTTACTATAGTGTCTGATGTTGAGTCTAAACAGTGTATTTACTATAGTGTAGTGTCTGATGTTGAGTCTAAACAGTGTATTTACTATAGTGTCTGATGTTGAGTCTAAACAGTGTATTTACTATAGTGTAGTGTCTGATGTTGAGTCTAAACAGTGTATTTACTATAGTGTCTGATGTTGAGTCTAAACAGTGTATTTACTATAGTGTCTGATGTTGAGTCTAAACAGTGTATTTACTATAGTGTCTGATGTTGAGTCTAAACAGTGTATTTACTATAGTGTCTGATGTTGAGTCTAAACAGTGTATTTACTATAGTGTCAGTGATTTACTATAGTGTCTGATGTTGAGTCTAAACAGTGTATTTACTATAGTGTCTGATGTTGAGTCTAAACAGTGTATTTACTATAGTGTAGTGTCTGATGTTGAGTCTAAACAGTGTATTTACTAAATAGTGTATTTACTATAGTGTCTGATGTTGAGTCTAAACAGTGTATTTACTATAGTGTCTGATGTTGAGTCTAAACAGTGTATTTACTATAGTGTCTGATGTTGAGTCTAAACAGTGTATTTACTATAGTGTCTGATGTTGAGTCTAAACAGTGTATTTACTATAGTGTCTGATGTTGAGTCTAAACAGTGTATTTACTATAGTGTCTGATGTTGAGTCTAAACAGTGTATTTACTATAGTGTCTGATGTTGAGTCTAAACAGTGTATTTACTATAGTGTCTGATGTTGAGTCTAAACAGTGTATTTACTATAGTGTCTGATGTTGAGTCTAAACAGTGTATTTACTATAGTGTCTGATGTTGAGTCTAAACAGTGTATTTACTATAGTGTCTGATGTTGAGTCTAAACTACTAAGTGTCTAGTGTATTTACTATAGTGTCTGATGTTGAGTCTAAACAGTGTATTTACTATAGTGTCTGATGTTGAGTCTAAACAGTGTATTTACTAGTGTAGTGTCTGATGTTGAGTCTAAACAGTGTATTTACTATAGTGTCTGATGTTGAGTCTAAACAGTGTATTTACTATAGTGTCTGATGTTGAGTCTAAACAGTGTATTTACTATATAGTGTCTGATGTTGAGTCTAAACAGTGTATTTACTATAGTGTCTGATGTTGAGTCTAAACAGTGTATTTACTATAGTGTCTGATGTTGAGTCTAAACAGTGTATTTACTATAGTGTCTGATGTTGAGTCTAAACAGTGTATTTACTATAGTGTCTGATGTTGAGTCTAAACAGTGTATTTACTATAGTGTCTGATGTTGAGTCTAAACAGTGTATTTACTATAGTGTCTGATGTTGAGTCTAAACAGTGTATTTACTATAGTGTCTGATGTTGAGTCTAAACAGTGTATTTACTATAGTGTCTGATGTTGAGTCTAAACAGTGTATTTACTATAGTGTCTGATGTTGAGTCTAAACAGTGTATTTGTAGTGTCTGATGTTGAGTCTAAACAGTGTATTTACTATAGTGTCTGATGTTGAGTCTAAACAGTGTATTTACTATAGTGTCTGATGTTGAGTCTAAACAGTGTATTTACTATAGTGTCTGATGTTGAGTCTAAACAGTGTATTTACTATAGTGTCTGATGTTGAGTCTAAACAGTGTATTTACTATAGTGTCTGATGTTGAGTCTAAACAGTGTATTTACTATAGTGTCTGATGTTGAGTCTAAACAGTGTATTTACTATAGTGTCTGATGTTGAGTCTAAACAGTGTATTTACTATAGTGTCTGATGTTGAGTCTAAACAGTGTATTTACTATAGTGTCTGATGTTGAGTCTAAACAGTGTATTTACTATAGTGTCTGATGTTGAGTCTAAACAGTGTATTTACTATAGTGTCTGATGTTGAGTCTAAACAGTGTATTTACTATAGTGTCTGATGTTGAGTCTAAAATTTACTATAGTGTCTGATTTAGTCTAAATAGTGTATTTACTATAGTGTCTGATGTTGAGTCTAAACAGTGTATTTACTATAGTGTCTGATGTTGAGTCTAAACAGTGTATTTACTATAGTGTCTGATGTTGAGTCTAAACAGTGTATTTACTATAGTGTCTGATGTTGAGTCTAAACAGTGTATTTACTATAGTGTCTGATGTTGAGTCTAAACAGTGTATTTACTATAGTGTCTGATGTTGAGTCTAAACAGTGTATTTACTATAGTGTCTGATGTTGAGTCTAAACAGTGTATTTACTATAGTGTCTGATGTTGAGTCTAAACAGTGTATTTACTATAGTGTCTGATGTTGAGTCTAAACAGTGTATTTACTATAGTGTCTGATGTTGAGTCTAAACAGTGTATTTACTATAGTGTCTGATGTTGAGTCTAAACAGTGTATTTACTATAGTGTCTGATGTTGAGTCTAAACAGTGTATTTACTATAGTGTCTGATGTTGAGTCTAAACAGTGTATTTACTATAGTGTCTGATGTTGAGTCTAAACAGTGTATTTACTATAGTGTCTGATGTTGAGTCTAAACAGTGTATTTTTACTAGTCTAGTGTATTTACTATAGTGTCTGATGTTGAGTCTAAACAGTGTATTTACTATAGTGTCTGATGTTGAGTCTAAACAGTGTATTTACTATAGTGTATTTACTATAGTGTGAGTCTGATGTCTGATGTTGAGTCTAAACAGTGTATTTACTATAGTGTCTGATGTTGAGTCTAAACAGTGTATTTACTATAGTGTCTGATGTTGAGTCTAAACAGTGTATTTACTATAGTGTCTGATGTTGAGTCTAAACAGTGTATTTACTATAGTGTCTGATGTTGAGTCTAAACAGTGTATTTACTATAGTGTCTGATGTTGAGTCTAAACAGTGTATTTACTATAGTGTCTGATGTTGAGTCTAAACAGTGTATTTACTATAGTGTCTGATGTTGAGTCTAAACAGTGTATTTACTATAGTGTCTGATGTTGAGTCTAAACAGTGTATTTACTGTAGTGTCTAATGTTGAGTCTAAACAGTGTATTTACTATAGTGTAGTGTCTGATGTTGAGTCTAAACAGTGTATTTACTATAGTGTCTGATGTTGAGTCTAAACAGTGTATTTACTATAGTGTCTGATGTTGAGTCTAAACAGTGTATTTACTATAGTGTCTGATGTTGAGTCTAAACAGTGTATTTACTATAGTGTCTGATGTTGAGTCTAAACAGTGTATTTACTATAGTGTCTGATCATGAGTCTAAACAGTGTATTTACTATAGTGTCTGATGTTGAGTCTAAACAGTGTATTTACTATAGTGTAGTGTCTGATGTTGAGTCTAAACAGTGTATTTACTATAGTGTCCGATGTTGAGTCTAAACAGTGTATTTACTATAGTGTCTGATGTTGAGTCTAAACAGTGTATTTACTATAGTGTCTGATGTTGAGTCTAAACAGTGTATTTACTATAGTGTCTGATGTTGAGTCTAAACAGTGTATTTACTATAGTGTCTGATGTTGAGTCTAAACAGTGTATTTACTGTAGTGTCTGATGTTGAGTCTAAACAGTGTATTTACTATAGTGTCTGATGTTGAGTCTAAACAGTGTATTTACTATAGTGTCTGATGTTGAGTCTAAACAGTGTATTTACTATAGTGTCTGATGTTGAGTCTAAACAGTGTATTTACTATAGTGTCTGATGTTGAGTGCAGTGTATTTAGTGTCTGATTTACTACAGTGTATTTACTATAGTGTCTGATGTTGAGTCTAAACAGTGTATTTACTATAGTGTCTGATGTTGAGTCTAAACAGTGTATTTACTATAGTGTCTGATGTTGAGTCTAAACAGTGTATTTACTATAGTGTCTGATGTTGAGTCTAAACAGTGTATTTACTATAGTGTCTGATGTTGAGTCTAAACAGTGTATTTACTGTAGTGTCTGATGTTGAGTCTAAACAGTGTATTTACTATAGTGTCTGATGTTGAGTCTAAACAGTGTATTTACTATAGTGTCTGATGTTGAGTCTAAACAGTGTATTTACTATAGTGTCTGATGTTGAGTCTAAACAGTGTATTTACTATAGTGTCTGATGTTGAGTCTAAACAGTGTATTTACTGTAGTGTATTGTCTGATGTTGAGTCTAAACAGTGTATTTACTATAGTGTCTGATGTTGAGTCTAAACAGTGTATTTACTATAGTGTCTGATGTTGAGTCTAAACAGTGTATTTACTATAGTGTCTGATGTTGAGTCTAAACAGTGTATTTACTATAGTGTCTGATGTTGAGTCTAAACAGTGTATTTACTGTAGTGTATTGTCTGATGTTGAGTCTAAACAGTATATTTACTATAGTGTCTGATGTTGAGTCTAAACAGTGTATTTACTATAGTGTCTGATGTTGAGTCTAAACAGTGTATTTACTATAGTGTCTGATGTTGAGTCTAAACAGTGTATTTACTATAGTGTCTGATGTTGAGTCTAAACAGTGTATTTACTATAGTGTCTTATGTTGAGTCTAAACAGTGTATTTACTATAGTGTCTGATGTTGAGTCTAAACAGTGTATTTACTATAGTGTCTGATGTTGAGTCTAAACAGTGTATTTACTATAGTGTCTGATGTTGAGTCTAAACAGTGTATTTACTATAGTGTCTGATGTTGAGTCTAAACAGTGCATTTACTATAGTGTCTGATGTTGAGTCTAAACAGTGTATTTACTATAGTGTCTGATGTTGAGTCTAAACAGTGTATTTACTATAGTGTCTGATGTTGAGTCTAAACAGTGTATTTACTATAGTGTCTATTTTGAGTCTAAACAGTGTATTTACTATAGTGTCTGATGTTGAGTCTAAACAGTGTATTTACTATAGTGTCTGATGTTGAGTCTAAACAGTGTATTTACTATAGTGTCTGATGTTGAGTCTAAACAGTGTATTTACTATAGTGTCTGATGTTGAGTCTAAACAGTGCATTTACTATAGTGTCTGATGTTGAGTCTAAACAGTGTATTTACTATAGTGTCTGATGTTGAGTCTAAACAGTGTATTTACTATAGTGTCTGATGTTGAGTCTAAACAGTGTATTTACTGTAGTGTCTGATGTTGAGTCTAAACAGTGTATTTACTATAGTGTCTGATGTTGAGTCTAAACAGTGTATTTACTGTAGTGTCTGATGTTGAGTCTAAACAGTGTATTTACTATAGTGTCTGATGTTGAGTCTAAACAGTGTATTTACTATAGTGTCTGATGTTGAGTCTAAACAGTGTATTTACTATAGTGTCTGATGTTGAGTCTAAACAGTGTATTTACTATAGTGTCTGATGTTGAGTCTAAACAGTGTATTTACTATAGTGTCTGATGTTGAGTCTAAACAGTGTATTTACTATAGTGTCTGATGTTGAGTCTAAACAGTGTATTTACTATAGTGTAGTGTCTGATGTTGAGTCTAAACAGTGTATTTACTGTAGTGTCTGATGTTGAGTCTAAACAGTGTATTTACTATAGTGTCTGATGTTGAGTCTAAACAGTGTATTTACTATAGTGTAGTGTCTGATGTTGAGTCTAAACAGTGTATTTACTGTAGTGTCTGATGTTGAGTCTAAACAGTGTATTTACTATAGTGTCTGATGTTGAGTCTAAACAGTGTATTTACTGTAGTGTATTGTCTGATGTTGAGTCTAAACAGTGTATTTACTATACTCTAGTGTACTGTTGTGAACACACAGAAGACAGTCTAAAGCCAATATTGTCTTTCTGTTTGTATCGGTCTCTCAGTCTTCTACCACTGTGTAGCTGGTGGGCGATGACATGTTGTAGAACCAACATGAACGTTGTATCAGGCTGTTTCAGTAACCTGGTTAGAAGGTTGACTTCAGTGTGTGTGTGTGTGTGTGTGTGTGTGTGTGTGTGTGTGTGTGTGTGTGTGTGTGTGTGTGTGTGTGTGTGTGTGTGTGTGTGTGTGTGTGTTGTAAATTATTTGATTGTGTTTGTGTGTGTGTTTGTGTGTGTGTGTGTGTGTGAGTGTGTGTGAGTGTGTGTGTGAGTGTGTGTGTGTGTGTGTGTGAGTGTGTGTGTGTGTGTGTGTGTGTGTGTGTGTGTGTGTGTGTGTGTGTGTGTGTGTGTGTGTGTGTGTGTGTGTGTGTGTGCCAGCGGGTACTAGCGCTGTATTGGTGAGAATTGCAAGTGTGTGTATATTTGGGTCAGTGTGTTACACACACACACATACGCATGCACGCACGCACGGACACAGTCACTGCACCTGTGCAAAGATGGCAAACACCCACAGCGTTCTCATTTTCAGCTCCACAGGTTGGTGGGCCGACACAGAGTCCTCAGCATGACATGTGATGACGAGGACCCATAGTAGTGCTGTAATGACCAGGACCCATAGTAGTGCTGTAGTGACCAGGACCCATAGTAGTGCTGTAGTGACCAGGACCCATAGTAGTGCTGTAGTGACCAGGACCCATAGTAGTGCTGTAATGACCAGGACCCATAGTAGTGCTGTAGTGACCAGGACCCATAGTAGTGCTGTAGTGACCAGGACCCATAGTAGTGCTGTAGTGACCAGGACCCATAGTAGTGCTGTAGTGACCAGGACCCATAGTAGTGCTGTAGTGACCAGGACCCATAGTAGTGCTGTAGTGACCAGGACCCATAGTAGTGCTGTAGTGACCAGGACCCATAGTAGTGCTGTAGTGACCAGGACCCATAGTAGTGCTGTAGTGACCAGGACCCATAGTACTGCTGTAGTGACCAGGACCCATAGTAGTGCTGTAGTGACCAGGACCCATAGTAGTGCTGTAGTGACCAGGACCCATAGTAGTGCTGTAGTGACCAGGACCCATAGTAGTGCTGTAATGACCAGGACCCATAGTAGTGCTGTAGTGACCAGGACCCATAGTAGTGCTGTAGTGACCAGGACCCATAGTAGTGCTGTAGTGACCAGGACCCATAGTAGTGCTGTAGTGACCAGGACCCATAGTAGTGCTGTAATGACCAGGACCCATAGTAGTGCTGTAGTGACCAGGACCCATAGTAGTGCTGTAGTGACCAAGACCCATAGTAGTGCTGTAGTGACCAGGACCCATAGTAGTGCTGTAATGACCAGGACCCATAGTAGTGCTGTAGTGACCAGGACCCATAGTAGTGCTGTAGTGACCAGGACCCATAGTAGTGCTGTAGTGACCAGGACCCATAGTAGTGCTGTAGTGACCAGGACCCATAGTAGTGTTGTAGTATGAAGTGTAGTGACCAGGACCCATAGTAGTGCACTATGTAGGGAATTAGCTGCTTTTTGGTACGTTCCCTTACTGTGTTGGCGCAGACATTCTAATGTCGGGTTTTTGACTGTATTTAACGAACACACACATTAGCTAATGAGATGGCATGGTTTCAGAGTGTGTGTGCATGTGTGCGTTGTGTGTGTCTCAGAACACAGCGACAAGCATCTTATTGGTGTGATCATAACATCTAGCGTCAGGTGTTTAAGTCCTGTTATAAGTTACTGAACTCCAAATTCCCCTCATAAAGTCTTCTCTATATAAATCACCTGAATATTCTGAAACACCTTCCTGGAATGAGGCAGATTAATTAAGATTTTAACTGTGGTGCGATGTTGGTGGTCAGCATCTATGTGTCTCTCTCTCTCTCTCTGTGTCTCTCTCTCTCTCTCTCTCTCTCTCTCTCTCTCTCTCTCTGTGTCTCTCTCTCTGTGTCTCTCTCTCTCTCTCTCTGTCTCTCTCTCTGTGTCTTTCTCTCTCTGTGTCTCTCTCTCTCTCTGTGTCTCTCTCCCCCTCTCTCTCTCTCTCTCTCTCTCTCTCTCTCTCTCTCTCTCTCTCTCTCGGCATGACGTAACAATGTTCATATTGCCAAAGCTTACTTTGGATATTTACAATATGAAAATAATAAGAATTAAAATAGTCAACGAGACAACAGTAACAACAATAACCAAGGGTCAAAATAACCACACATTGGACAATAACAATCAGCATACAGTAGAGGACATGTGCAGGTTGATTGGTCTGTCAGACACTGTCCCTCATCTTATGACAGGCAGCAATGTAGTGCGCTGCCAACCCACAGCTTTCTGCATCCTCCCCCAACACGACGGGTAGCTTACTCTCATCAGAGAGGTCTTTGAAGAGAGATGGGGAGAGAAAGAGAGAATGAAAGAGCAAGAGAGAGATAATGAAAGAGAGAGAAAGAAGAGAGAGGTGGGAGACTGGTCCTAAATCGACAGTACACTGTGGCAAACTATTTGACCATGGTTACTGATCAACACCTTAGAAAAACCTTGACAAAGTAGAGGCTCAGTGAGCACAGCCTTCCCATTGAGAAGGGAAAACATGGCTCCCTGTAGAGGAAAGGCTATGCAACCACTGCACCACAGCAGAACCTGAGACAGAGCTGCATTTCCTGACAAAATGTACAAAATATTTTCCCAAAATTGAAACCCCTTCTTCAAGGTTTCCACTCTTCACTCTCCCCACTCTCTCTCTCTTCTGTCTTTCTCTCCCCACTCACTCTCTCTCTTCTCTCCCTCTATCTAGCTCTCTGTCTCTCTTTCATTCTTTCTTTCTCTTCTCCCTCTCCCTACCTCCCTCTCTTCATCTCTCTCCATCTCTCTTCATCTCTCTCCCTCTCTCTCTCTCTCTCTCTCTCTCTCTCTCTCTCTCCCTCTCTCCCTCACTAGTGTAGTCTACTACTTAATATCTCTCTCAGGGTGTGTGTGTGTGTGTGTGTGTGTGTGTGTGTGTGTGTGTGTGAGACATTTTTGTTTTAGTACACTACACCGCAGCACCTGCTTTACTTTTCTAATCAGAAGACGTTACCGTTGATGAAAACACACACACACACACACACACACACACACACACACACACACACACTGAAAATATTCTCTTGCATTTGAAAAACAAGTCCTATTTGGAGACACTCTCCCTTTGGGTGAAACATTGACACATCCATAGAATTCACAATCACAAACCATGAAATATTTAAACCGCTGCAGTGTGTGTGTGTGTGTGTGTGTGTGTGTGTGTGTGTGTGTGTGTGTGTGTGTGTGTGTGTGTGTGTGTGTGTGTGTGTGTGTGTGTGTGTGTGTGTGTGTGTGTGTGTGTGTGTGTGTGTGTGTGTATTCGTATTGGAACCACTGCAGTCTCTCTGAAACACCTAGCCAGTCCCCAGTACCATGAATTGGGTTTTTATAGAAGGCAAAAAATGGAAAAAGGTACAAATGAATCCCTATTAAATCTGTATTGGACAGGTTTCATGTGGAGCGATTTGAAAAGACAGACAGACGAGCATGTCAGGAATTCACAACTCACAAGGAGGTGTATCGCTAGCACAATTAGAAACTAGCACACTGGCTTCTCAGCCACAGAACAAGGTGTATCGCTAGCACAATTAGCAACTAGGGGTTAAAGATGGGACTAATTAGAGATAATTACACTCATTAGAGATCATTGCACTCATTAGAGATAATTACACTCATTAGCGATCATTGCACTCATTAGAGATACTTACAGTCATTAGAGATAATTACACTCATTAGAGATCATTACACTCATTAGAGATAATTACACTCATTAGCGATCATTGCACTCATTAGCGATCATAGCACTCATTAGAGATAATTACACTCATTAGAGATAATTACACTCATTAGAGATCATTACACTCATTAGAGATAATTACTCTCATTAGAGATCATTGATAATTACTCTCATTAGAGATAATTACACTCATTGGAGATCATTGATAATTACACTCATTAGAGATAGTTGATAATTACACTCATTAGAGATAATCACACCCATTTGAGATAATTGCACACATTAGAGATCATTGATAATTACACTAATTAGAGATAATTACATTCATTAGAGATAATTACACACATTAGAGATCATTGATAATTACACTCATTAGAGATCATTGATAATTACACTCATTGGAGATAAATACACACATTAGAGATAATTACACACATTAGAGATCATTGATAATTACACTCATTAGAGATCATTGATAATTACACTCATTGGAGATAAATACACACATTAGAGATAATTACACACATTAGAGATAATTACACACATTAGAGATCATTGATAATTACACTCATTAGAGATCATTGATAATTACACTCATTGGAGATAAATACACACATTAGAGATAATTACACACATTAGAGATAATTACACACATTAGAGATAATTACACTCATTATAGATAATTACACTCATAAGAGATAATTACACACATTGAAGATAATTACACTCATTAGAGATAATTACACTCATTAGAGATAATTACACTCATTAGAGATAATTACACACATTAGAGATAAATACACACATTAGAGATAATTACACTCATTAGAGATAATTACACACATTGAAAATAATCACACTCATTAGAGATAATTACACTCATTAGAGATAATTACACTCATTAGAGATAATTATACACATTAGAGATAATTACACTCATTAGAGATAATTACACTCATTAGAGATAATTACACACATTAGAAATAATTTCACACATTAGAAATAATTACACACATTAGAGATAATTACACACATTAGAGGTAATTACATTCATTAGAGATAATTACATTCATTAGAGAGTGGAGTATCTGCTTTGAAAAAGCACCCACGAGTACCAGTCATGGCAAGTGCTGCTGGCCACTGGTAATGTTTCTTGATTTAGACATACATTTTTGCCAACAAATGGCTAACCTTTGTTTAATAAATCCCCTTAAAGGTCGACGTTGCGTGGAAATCAAATTAACAACAAATTAATATTTTTTTTAATCTGTCAGTTTAAGGTAGAGATCTGTTTTTGCACTGAATGTGTCTCAATCCACCGCATCCGCCGATGTCACACATCTCAATCCATGCAACACGTCCACATCTGGGGTGAAAGGTGACAAAGCTAGAGTGGTGTTTGTCAGACCTTGAGACATCCCGAAAATTGGTCTTCTCACAAAATCGTCTGTAACGTACGAATGGTTTGGCCTACAAACGAGTATGACCCCTCTATGGAAAGATGAGACTCTCACAAACACGATGGTGTTCCCCGTCTTGGTCTACGACTCCCACAAGCGTCTTGGGATTCGTCTGAAGCCGATCTGCCAACATCTGGCTGGAGCGTCCGAACAGTTTGGGCTATACACCAATATGATACCCCTCTGTGGAAAGGTGACACTCTCATGAACACCACATGTAGGTTGTTGTGCTCTACGATGCCCACAGGCCTCACAAATCGTCTAAAGGTCCCCCGGTACCAGTTGAAAAAATGGATGGAAGTGTATGGTGGCTGTTTAGTGACAAAAATAAGGTATGAAATACATGGGGGAAAAAAAGAAGAAGGAAGTTCTCTCATCTTTCTTATACCTCTCAGATATACTGTAGGACAGACACTTCAGAACAAACTTCCTTTTGATATTTTATGGGACTATCTGTTGTTCCATGTAGTGAATCTGTTATTCAAAGTGTTTGTATGGGCGAATAGCAGTAAGGCCAAAAATAATTTTATAGCCATTTTAAATACGAGTCATTTAGCAGACGTTCTTATTCACAGCGGTTTACAGTTAGTGCAGCTAACTGAAATAACTAGATGGTACAACCCATATTTGTATTTATTTAAAAAAAATAATTTAACTTTTATTTAACTAGGCAAGTCAGTTAAGAATATTTTTTTTATTTACAATGACGGCCTACCCTGGCCAAACCCTCCCCTAACCCGGGCCAATTGTGCTGTGCCCTACGGGACTCCCGATCACGGCTGGTTGTGATACAGCCCGGGATCAAACCTGGGTCTGTAGTGACGCCTCTAACCCTGCGATGCTGAGCCTTAGACCGCGGCGCCACTCAGGATATCTGTCATAGTAAGTCCATTTTTACTCAATAAAGGAGCTACCAGCAAATTCAGTGCTTGTTAGGTGGGGGGGGGGGGGGGTCAACTGAGAGGTAGCAGAACGGAGTACTTTGGTTGGAGTGTAGGGTTTGGAGTGTAGGGTTGAGAGTGTAGGGGTTGGAGTGTAGGGGTTGGAGTGTAGGGGTTGGAGTGTAGGGTTGAGAGTGTAGGGGTTTAGAGTGTAGGAGTTATAGTGTAGGGGTTGGAGTGTAGGGGTTGGAGGGTAGGGGTTGGAGGGTAGGGTTTGGAGTGTAGGGTTGAGAGTGTAGGGTTGAGAGTGTAGGGTTTGGAGTGTAGGGTTGAGAGTGTAGGGGTTGGAGTGTAGGGGTTGGAGTGTAGGGTTGAGAGTGTAGGGGTTGGAGTGTAGGGTTGAGAGTGTAGGGGTTGGAGTGTAGGGGTTGGAGTGTAGGGGTTGGAGTGTAGGGTTGAGAGTGTAGGGGTTGAGAGTGTAGGGGTTTAGAGTGTAGGGGTTGGAGTGTAGGGGTTGGAGTGTAGGGTTGAGAGTGTAGGGGTTGGAGTGTAAGGTTGAGAGTGTAGGGGTTGAGAGTGTAGGGGTTGGAGTGTAGGGGTTGGAGTGTAGGGTTGAGAGTGTAGGGGTTTAGAGTGTAGGGGTTGAGAGTGTAGGGGTTTAGAGTGTAGGGGTTGGAGTGTAGGGGTTGGAGTGTAGGGGTTGGAGTGTAGGGTTGAGAGTGTAGGGGTTGAGAGTGTAGGGGTTTAGAGTGTAGGGGTTGGAGTGTAGGGGTTGAGAGTGTAGGGGTTGGAGTGTAGGGGTTGGAGTGTAGGGTTGAGAGTGTAGGGGTTTAGAGTGTAGGGGTTGGAGTGTAGGGTTGAGAGTGTAGGGGTTTAGAGTGTAGGGGTTGGAGTGTAGGGGTTGGAGTGTAGGGGTTGGAGTGTAGGGTTGAGAGTGTAGGGGTTGAGAGTGTAGGGGTTTAGAGTGTAGGGGTTGGAGTGTAAGGTTGAGAGTGTAGGGGTTGAGAGTGTAGGGTTGAGAGTGTAGGGGTTGAGAGTGTAGGGGTTGGAGTGTAGGGTTGGAGTGTAGGGTTGGAGTGTAGGGGTTGGAGTGTAGGGTTGAGAGTGTAGGGGTTTAGAGTGTAGGGGTTGGAGTGTAGGGTTGAGAGTGTAGGGGTTTAGAGTGTAGGGGTTGGAGTGTAGGGGTTGGAGTGTAGGGTTGAGAGTGTAGGGGTTGGAGTGTAGGGGTTGGAGTGTAGGGGTTGAGAGTGTAGGGCTTGGAGTGTAGGGCTTGGAGTGTAGGGCTTGGAGTGTAGGGCTTGGAGTGTAGGGCTTGGAGTGTAGGGCTTGGAGTGTAGGGCTTGGAGTTTAGGGCTTGGAGTGTAGCCTGAAGGTAGGGAGGGGCAGTTCCTCTTGCTGCTCCCTTGCTAGCCACCCTTTGCCTTGATGACAGCTTTGCACATTCTTGGCATTCTCTCAACCAGGTCATGAGGTAGTCACCTGGAATGCATTTCAATTAACAGGTGTGCCTTGTCAAAAGTTAATGGAAACAGGATGCACCTGAGATACATTTAGAGTCTCATAGCAAAAGGGTCTGAATTCTCAAGTAAATAAGGTATTTATGTTTCTTATTTTTAATACATTTACAAAAAAAATAAAAAATCTAAAACCTGTTTTTTGGGA
This sequence comes from Oncorhynchus masou masou, assembly GCF_036934945.1. Taxonomy (NCBI): domain Eukaryota; kingdom Metazoa; phylum Chordata; class Actinopteri; order Salmoniformes; family Salmonidae; genus Oncorhynchus; species Oncorhynchus masou. Next base: position 6,320,777 of record NC_088236.1, on the reverse strand, counting down.
GAAGTGAAGGGGTCTGAATACTTTCAGAAGGCCCTGTATGTACCTATATGAAACCATAGAAGAAGAAATGCCCTGTATGTACCTATATGAAACCATAGAAGAAGAAATACCCTGTATGTACCTATATGAAACCATAGAAGAAGAAATGCCCTGTATGTACCTATATGAAACCATAGAAGAAGAAATGCCCTGTATGTACCTATATGAAACCATAGAAGAAGAAATGCCCTGTATGTACCTATATGAAACCATAGAAGAAGAAATGCCCTGTATGTACCTATATGAAACCATAGAAGAAGAAATGCCCTGTATGTACCTATATGAAACCATAGAAGAAGAAATGCCCTGTATGTACCTATATGAAACCATAGAAGAAGAAATGCCCTGTATGTACCTATATGAAACCATAGAAGAAGAAATGCCCTGTATGTACCTATATGAAACCATAGAAGAAGAAATGCCCTGTATGTACCTATATGAAACCATAGAAGAAGAAAGGCCCTGTATGTACCTATATGAAACCATAGAAGAAGAAATGCCCTGTATGTACCTATATGAAACCATAGAAGAAGAAATGCCCTGTATGTACCTATATGAAACCATAGAAGAAGAAAGGCCCTGTATGTACCTATATGAAACCATAGAAGAAGAAATGCCCTGTATGTACCTATATGAAACCATAGAAGAAGAAATGCCCTGTATGCTGCTGTTACGCCATACTGGAGGGGGAGAAAAACGGTGTTTGTTGTGTGCAGTGACTTTCTGTTGTTGTTGTTGTTGTTGTAATATTTCAAACAGACATGGCAGTTTCACCATTAAGACTCTCCGGCTTTATAGAACAATAGAAATGGGATCGTGGTGGTTAGAACTGGGCAAAATGCTTCCGAGAAAAACTAATATGAGTGTTTTCAGCATCCGTGTAGCTACATTTCCTGAAACATTTCTCCCAACGGTGTCTCTCTGCTGCCATCGCTATAGAGACGGTGTGTGTCTCAAACGCCACCCTATTCCCTACATAGTGCACTACTTTGGACCGGTGCGCCTATGAGCCCTGGTCAAATATAGTGCACTATGTAGGGAATAGGCTGCCATTTTGGGACACGTCCAAGGTCTGGTGTTGAATGGAAAAGTGTTCAGGAGAAGTAATGGGTTCCTTTGTAATCATTATAGTGACTAATTGGGCCTTGGTCCTTACCAGAGGAGGAGGTTTTTACTGGGTTGGCTCGGAACCAGAAGGATAATAACAGCTTAGCCTTAGGTGTTTGAATAGCAGTTAATATAACAATTATTTACTTCATACTGTGAGCTCAAATGGTGAGAGAATGCTGTCTGTTCGTCCGTCCGTCCGTCTGTCTTTCTTCATGTGTGCAAAATCAAGAGACGGACCCTGAGGATCTGAGTTGTTTTGTTTTCCCACCTAATCTCTCCACAAACAATACTGTTCTCTATGAGACTGCCTGTCTGTACAGAGCAGTCTGCTGTCACTATGAGACTGCCTGTCTGTGCAGAGCAGTCTGCTGTCACTATGAGACTCTGTCTGTCTGTACAGAGCAGTCTGCTGTCACTATGAGACTCTGCCTGTCTGTGCAGAGCAGTCTGCTGTCACTATGAGACTGTCTGTCTGTACAGAGCAGTCTGCTGTCACTATGAGACTGTCTGTCTGTGCAGAGCAGTCTGCTGTCACTATGAGACTGCCTGTCTGTACAGAGCAGTCTGCTGTCACTATGAGACTGTCTGTCTGTACAGAGCAGTCTGCTGTCACTATGAGACTCTGCCTGTCTGTACAGAGCAGTCTGCTGTCACTATGAGACTCTGCCTGTCTGTACAGAGCAGTCTGCTGTCACTATGAGACTCTGCCTGTCTGTACAGAGCAGTCTGCTGTCACTATGAGACTCTGCCTGTCTGTGCAGAGCAGTCTGCTGTCACTATGAGACTGTCTGTCTGTACAGAGCAGTCTGCTGTCACTATGAGACTGTCTGTCTGTGCAGAGCAGTCTGCTGTCACTATGAGACTGCCTGTCTGTACAGAGCAGTCTGCTGTCACTATGAGACTGTCTGTCTGTACAGAGCAGTCTGCTGTCACTATGAGACTGTCTGTCTGTACAGAGCAGTCTGCTGTCACTATGAGACTGCCTGTCTGTACAGAGCAGTCTGCTGTCACTATGAGACTCTGCCTGTCTGTACAGAGCAGTCTGCTGTCACTATGAGACTCTGTCTGTCTGTACAGAGCAGTCTGCTGTCACTATGAGACTGTCTGTCTGTACAGAGCAGTCTGCTGTCACTATGAGACTGCCTGTCTGTACAGAGCAGTCTGCTGTCACTATGAGACTGTCTGTCTGTACAGAGCAGTCTGCTGTCACTATGAGACTGCCTGTCTGTGCAGAGCAGTCTGCTGTCACTATGAGACTGTCTGTCTGTACAGAGCAGTCTGCTGTCACTATGAGACTCTGTCTGTCTGTACAGAGCAGTCTGCTGTCACTATGAGACTCTGTCTGTCTGTACAGAGCAGTCTGCTGTCACTATGAGACTCTGTCTGTCTGTACAGAGCAGTCTGCTGTCACTATGAGACTCTGTCTGTCTGTACAGAGCAGTCTGCTGTCACTATGAGACTCTCTGTCTGTACAGAGCAGTCTGCTGTCACTATGAGACTGTCTGTCTGTACAGAGCAGTCTGCTGTCACTATGAGACTGTCTGTCTGTACAGAGCAGTCTGCTGTCACTATGAGACTGTCTGTCTGTACAGAGCAGTCTGCTGTCACTATGAGACTGCCTGTCTGTACAGAGCAGTCTGCTGTCACTATGAGACTCTGCCTGTCTGTGCAGAGCAGTCTGCTGTCACTATGAGACTCTGCCTGT